>NW_027411644.1:221908323-222508323 GCF_047663935.1 Musca autumnalis
CTGGTTTGGACCATTAACCAGAGGGCTCCATGGTATGTATGTATAACATTTTTCCTTATTCGCTTGTGATAAATGAATGGTCATTATTTCCATTCCTGCAGGTGTTGGCATCATGCTGAATATGTTATTTTTGTTGCCATTTTTCCATTAAAATTATGGTTAGGGAAAGCTGAGTGACTCTTTAATTTCAATATTATTTCAATAAATCATAATTATTTAATTTTACTTCGATATACACTATTTATACCCTCCCTAGCCAAAATGGGAACTATATGAAAATGTGGACCTATACCAACAATTCTCTTCAGAAATGTTTTAAACTCCCATCGAAGACTAAATACAAAATTTCATCCATTCAGATTTGATAATGGCGCAGAAGCCTACAAAATACCCAAAATCGGTAGGGACTGTTCTATGAGGGCTATGTGAAAACGTGAACCCATACCGAAAAAGTTCAAGTGGAAAGTTTTATACCCCCAAATGTCATCCATTTCGATTGGATATTGAGACCACAACCTTCAAAATACCGTAAATCGGGAGGGGCCCTTCTATGGGGGCTATATAAAAATGTGGACCTATACTGACAATTCTCTTCTGGATGTTTCGAATGTTGATAGACTAAAGGCCAAATGTCATCCACTTCGGTTTGATTTCGGGAGGGACCGACCTATGGCGGCTATATGAAGACGTGGACGGATACCGACAAAGCCGATAAAGCCTATACCAAACATCCCAGGATTAATATAAACTTCTGTAGCAAATAATAGAGGTCTATCTTAAATATTGCGACTTTTGATTTCAACAGGCAGAAGGACGGTGGGACGGACGGACATACAGCATAATATGGTGTAGGGTATAATTACAGTCTTTCTTACAGAAAAACTATATCCGTGTCTTTTTAATCATATGATGTCTTGTTATGACTGGTTTACGTTCATATATGTAAGAATAATTTCTTATTTCTGGTTAGCAACAGCCCATTGGTTTGGATCATTAACCAGGGGGTTCCTTGGTATGTATCACGTTTTTCCTCATTTGCTGGCGAGAAGGGAGTGGTCATTATTTCCGTTCCTGCAGGTGTTGCTATCATGCAGAATATGTCGTGCTGAGTATGTTGTTTTTGTTGCCCTTTTTCCATTAAAATGATGGTCGGGGAACACTGAGTTACTCTTGAATTTCAATATTATTTCAATACGTCATAAATCAAATATTTTATTTATTGCCTGTTTCTCTTTCGAATTCAAGTTCCTTCGAATTACTACCAAACTCCTGTTGTGTTAGGAAATGTTTATTTGATTGAAAATAAAAACATATATTTCGAACAAATTTTTATTTTATTTGCCTTAGTGAAACAGGGCATTAATGTTACTTCGATATATTTATACACTCTATAGCCAAGAGACTAAGGGTATAAAGCCTATTGGCTAGAGAGGGTTATGACTTTTTGACTTTTTATATCTCCAAATGATTTCCTGTAACAGGAATGAATGAAATTTTCCCTATTATTGAATAAAATAATGTTTATTACATTTAAGTATTAAACAAGTATAAACGAACTTAAGTTTGGCCGGGCCAACCTTTATTATCTTTCACCACGAACACGAAAATATAGTCTAGTCAAAATTGACATTCGTATAAGGGGAAAATAGCAAAAATTCGCACAAAGCTGAATTTTGATGTAGAGCTAGGGTTTACCATTAGAAGCAATGTCCTAAAAGTCCCCACCGATTCTATGTGTACAAAAAAAGATTATTCGGAGTCAAAGGCAGTGTTGCCGAATTTGAGGATTTACCGTCATTTTGACGATTTTTTGGCCCAAAATTGGAAAATGACGATTTGACGATTTCATGTCTTGAAATGACGATTTTGCAAATTACCCACAATTGCATGAAATAAAACAGGATAACTATATTTTAACCAAAAATTTAACGAAAGAAGTAAAAAAAAACAAGTAAAAAAGAGTCAGTCGGCTTTGCCGACAGATACATATACCCTCAGGCAATGTGAAGTGAAATTTTCACCTACGGACAGATCGAATGTATTTAAGGTCTCTTCAGAATTTTGTGGCCCTTTTTGGACATTTGAACTTGCCGACAAAAGTGTGGATTAGGTATTAACTGCATCGAAATGTGACTATAGATCTCATTGCTACATATATCACACAAAAAGAATCAAAAGAATCATTAACATATACATATATTTTTTTACCCTACTCCACAATGTGGGAAGGGTATTATATGTTTGTTTTGCTAAAAATGCATGTAACACCGCGAAATATTCGTCGTAGACCTCCAATGTCACATACCATTTTTCATATCTAGACGAGATAACGCGATATAGCGATGTTTGTCCGTCCGTCCGTCTGTCCTTTATAAATTGTAATCAAACTCCAGGCCGCAATTATGGACCGATCGTCACGAAATTTGGTATGGTGGTCGGTTTCACATCAGAATAGATCGCTATATTTATTTATAACCTCAACATTTAGCCCAACGATATTATCGAAATAATGATTTTAGACCTCAAGTATGTTTGGACGAAATCCATTTCAGACAATTTGGAGTCGATTTAGCCATGTCCGTCCATCTGTCTGGCGGGCTGGTGCCCACGATAACTCTCGAAGAATCAACTTATTTGGTTCAAATGTTAGATCTCGTAAATTTTTTCCAAACTTAGTTTAAGTGCGAAGATGGACCATATCGGTCTACCCCTTCCGTTCCTGAGACGACGTCAACTAAACTGAGTAGTGTCTAAGATAACCCTCGAAGGGAGAAACCGGTTTGGTCTTAATTATACCCTGCACACTATGTGGAAAGGGTATTATAAGTTTGTTTTTCCGAAATTTCATGTAACAACGCGAAATATTCGTCGCAGACCCCACATGTGGTATACCAAAATTCATATATCGACGAGATAAAACGATTTTGAGATGTGTGTCCGTCCATTAAAAATTGTACGTACGCTACAGGCCGCAATTATGGACCAATCTTCACGAAATTTTGTATGTATTATACGATCTTGTAGCGGCTCTGTAGTAATAGTCCGATCTGCGCGAAATTTTAAGTAAAGTTTTGATTTACAATAAGAAAGAAGTTTGCAATTTCAAATGATGATCAGATAATATTTAGCGGGTTAAATGTACCAAAACGTTTGTGTGAAAATGGGTAAAATTTTTAATATACATCTTATATCTTCATTCTTGGAAGATACATTGCGCCCCCGTAAGTCAAATTCGGAAGACGAATTTTTATCCTTTCCATTGGTGTCAATTATGCTGATGTACGTGGCCAGACAACAAAGTTATTGCCTAGTATATGGTGGAATTCCACATTATGAATTGTGTATGGTGCAACTTACAAAATTTTGCACAAGGTAAGAGTTTTAGTCAAGGAAGTTGCCAATAAATTTGGATAATGATCAGATAGTATTTTCCGGAAATTCACCATAACCTTTGTGGGAAAAATATCCTAATATAATTTTTGGAAGATATTTTCATTTCTGGGGGACATATTCCTTCAAATTACGAATACGAAACTTGAAAACAAATCTTTGACCACACCCTTGATGCAAATTACATCAATGTAGCGGTTAGATAACAGACCTTTATTGTTTTGTTTTATTTGTAAGGAAATACATTTACCTTGGATGTTACAAATTGTCGCAATTATGAAAGACAATTTTCTAAGTCATGATAAATTTCTCTATCATGACTTAGAAAATTGTCTTTCATAATTGCGACATTTTGTTACAGTTTTTAAATTGAGGTAAATTACAATGATGCACGGGGTCCTGAAGTTTTTGTGCCGCTTTGGGCAAAAGTAATATGATACCTCGAAATATTGGTCGGTTCCGAAAAATTCGCCGAAAGCTATTATAAAGGTCTTTTGATATTTATACCCTATACCACAATGTGGAAAAGGGTATTATAAGTTTGTTTTGGTAAAAATGCATGTAACACCGCGAATTATTCGTCGGAGACCCCCAATGTGGTATACCAATCTTCATATCTCGACGAGATAAAGCCATTTTGAGATGTGTGTCTGTCCGTCCGTCCGTCTGTCCATTATAAATTGTAAACACGCTCCAGGCCGCAATTATGGACCGATCATTACGAAATTTTGTATGGAGGTCGGGTTCAGATCAGAATAGATCCCTATTCTTATTGGTGATGATCGTGAAATATTTAGCGGGTGAAATAGACCAAAAACATAATATTTATCCAATTTTCTAGCGGCTCTGTAGGTCACAATAATAGTCCGATCAACGCGTAATTTTAAATAAGGTAAGAGTATATCACAAAGGAGAAGCTTGCAATTTGAGATGCTGGTCGGATAATATTTAGAGGGTTAAATGGACCAAAACTTTTGTGTGAAAATTTTTAATATACAGCTTATATATATTTCGCAAAGTAGCCTACATATGGAAAAAAACTACTGACCTTTCCTCTGATGTAAATAACAATAAAGTGTTTGCTAGATAACGGGCCTACTGCCTAATATATAATGTGTTCTGTTTAGAGAACCACATTTGTATCCCATGCTACATACTGTCTCTCCAAAAGTTTATGTAACACCACGAAATATTCGTCCTAGACCCCTTATTTGGTATTCCAAAATTCATATCTCGACGAGATAAAGCGATTTAGCGATGTGTGTCCGTCCATTAAAAATTGTAAACAAGCTTAAGGCCGCAATTATGGACGATTTTAACGAATTTTTTAAGGAGGTTGGGTTCGGGCATGTACAGAAATGACTAGTTTTTGGTGATGATCGTGAAATGTTCAGGGGATGAAATGGACCAAAAACAAATTTTTAACCAATTTTGTAGCGGCTCAAAATAATAACCCGCAAAATTTTAAACAAAGTATGAGTTTATGATGAAGAAGAAGCGTACAAACCAACGTGAAGATCAGATAATACTTAGCGGGTTAAATGGACTGAAACTTTTGTGTGAAATTGGTAAAAATTTCAATAACGTAGCGGTTAAACAACGGAAGTAGTAGTACTACATAAGTGGGTTTCATTACATTTTAGTTTGTGTGAACTAAATTTTCCTTTTCTGCTACAAAAATGCCTTTGTCATGCTAGATAACTTTTTGGTTTTGGTCATAAGTATTATACATTACATCTCTGATATTTGATAATTAAATTTTCACAATCATTGAAAAGAAGTTTCGTGGAGAGCGATTGTCCAGGGATAGTGGTATAGGGTATCCCATGGTCGGCTCCGTCCGACTATAGACTTTTCTTACTTGTTTTTCTTACTATGAATTTAATTTTTTAAGATGCAATCCGTCTATCCATTATAAAATAAGAATAATACCATCTAACGTTTCCAGTAATGGCGCTATATCATTAGGATGGTTTTAAAAAATCGACGTCGTGTTTTTTTAGGCTCCACATCCCTAAAATGATTAGTTTTATTGGATTTTTAGGTAGTCAAGGTATGATCACAAATGAAAGATGATAACACGTGTCACTGGGGTCTCAAAGTTTCCATAGTAATTCCAAAGGTGAAATTACACAAAATTGTTCTAAAGGCCACGTTTCTTGTCCAATCGATGAGCAATTTATTTTGATTTGCTGCAATAGTATATTTGATTACTTTTAGATAATGATATAATTACGGCCATTGAAGCAATTTCGTGGCAATTCACCTTTGGCCCCATACAAATTACTATGGAAATTTTAAGGTCCCAGTGGCACGTGTTAATATATTCCAATTGTTCTCAAACCTTGATAATAGGGTGGGGCGATTTGTGTGGAAGGAAAAAACCTTAATGAGCCCTTCGCGTTTCTGATTAATGGGATTGAACTGAGCAAAAAAGTCCACTGGACCATATATCTACCGTGAAAATCGAGCCTCCCGATTTTGACTTTAAGTTTTTATTGACGTTTTTTTGGATATTTTGGCATATAACAGCCAAACCATTGAGATTTTCGATCCAACACAAAGACAAACATTGTAGCCAAGACAGTAATTGAAAACCCTCTAATACATCGCAAAAGCATTGGAACGATCCTTCAGGCAGTTTTGGCCTTCAGAATGTGCAAACTTTTCGGAAAATGTCGATAAATGACATTGTGCTACAAAATTTGACCCGAAAATTTTTCAAGTGTTCTGATGCAAAATTATATCGTGTTGAGATCCATGGACAACGACAATGCCTTTATTTCGTTTGGGTCACTTCGTTTTATTTTTTTATAACGGTAAAAGTAGTGAAAATCTGGGTTTCTTACATTTTCAAATTTAAACGGGCATATCTTATTTTTTCCACAACGGATTTCTTTTGATCCTTCTTCCTTTTAAAGGCGTGAATAAAGTATTTTGAATAAGCTATTATTGTTTTAAATCGGTTAACAAATGGCTAAGTTGTAGTGGTTTATGTCTGAAAAACCCCACAAAAAACCTGTAAAGGAATTTCTCATAATTTTCAAAATAAATATTGAACAAAACAAAAAAAAAAACATTATATTTTTGAAAATTATGAGAAATTCCTTTACAGGTTTTCCGAAAAGTTTGCACATTCTTAAGGCCAAAACTGCCTGAAAAAGCGTTCCAATGCTTTTGCGATGTATTAGAGAGTTTTTAATTACTGTCTTGGCTACAATGTTTGTCTTTGTGTTGGATCGAAAATCTCAATGGTTTGCTGTTATATGCCAAAATATCCAATAAAAAACGTAAAGTCAAAATCGGGAGGCTCGATTTTCACTTTAGATATATGGTCCAGTAGACTTTTTTGCTCAGTTCAACCCCAGGATTCAGAAACGCGAAGGGCCCATTAAGGTTTTCAAATCGCCCCGGCCTACTTGATAATCTTAAAATCCAACAAAACTAATAATATCATAGGGGTGTCGCCTAAAAATCCGACATCGATTTTTCCCTTTGAATTAAAACCATTATACGTATGATGTATGTATGGCCGGACGGGTAATATATGTATCAATCATATAAAATAAATTCCGCTGAAAACGAGTACCCAGGGATAGTGGTGTAGTGTATCACATGGTCGGCCCTGTCCGACTATAGCCCTCTCTTACTTGTTTTGTACATAGTATTATTTCTTAGAGATTTGGATTACGTCGGAATATGGACTACATCGGAACACTCCTTCGGGTTCATCCCACACAAATTTTGGAAAGAGTGTCGTTTAAGGACTCGTCTCGGATTTTTTTTTGTTTGCATTTTTTTGACTTTTTTGGGGGGATAAAGTCCATTCTTCTTGGGAAATTGGCCCACAATTAAAACAAAACCATAGAGATGTTATAAGTATTGAGTTTACTTGTTTTCTTGGTGTCCGAGGCTGAGGGTATATCTCCGTCGGCACAGCTGACTGATACTTTCTAAATTGTTTTAATAACATTCAGCGAAAAAGACCCGATTGGTCATTATAAAATACGGAAAATAATATCTTACGTTACGGCTTATTTATGTATGTATGTTCTATATCTCTAGTATGTTACCATGTATGTATATCAACTTATGTATGTATGGCCGGACGGCTAAAATATGTCGTAATCATATAAAATAGATTCCTTGGAAAATAGTGCCCAGATGTAGTGGAGTAGGATATCACATGGTTATCCCTGTCCGACTAAAACCTTCTCTTACTTGTTTTTTATAGGAATTCTATGGAATCATCGGAATTCTATGGTTGATATACCATGTAAAAATTGCATCCGGTTTGAAGTAACATTTTTTTCTGGCATTCTTTAAGAATTATTAAAGTTATGAACATAATAAATAATTAAAATGATCAAGTATAATCATAAACCTCTTCGCACACGTTCAATTTTAATACACACTGACCCACACGCCAAACACAATAGAACTCTAGTCAATAGTTCTAGAGAAATAATTGGTTTTACGAATCCCATGAATGTTCATCAGATGTCTTACAAAATTGATAGGATTGTGGTGGTGCTGAGCATTTATCTGCAATCACAAACGTCTCGATTCCTTTCGCCTGAATTGCATACAACCATGGAAAATTTCGAATACCAATTCAATTTTAGGCTCCCACATACCAAGTGATTTGTTAGTCACCTGAAGTAAATGTTGTCAAATTCAAACACAGACACGCACACAAAACAAACTGTCATCTGGTGTTTATACAGTTTCACTTATAAACGTACATACATATGTACTAGTATGTATGTATATTGCGCATGGACATTCGAATCCTTGATTGCTCACAATACGTACATGTGTATGTATGTATGTGTATTAAAATAAGAACAGAATATTTCCTCTGCTGCCGCAGCTCTATACCCTATATGACATTTCATGTGTACCGAAGCAATTTTTAAAGAATACCAACAACAAATATAGCAACAGCAAATTTTTGGGCTAGCAAGAATCGGATAAAACTGAATGTATCAACATAAAGTTTCAAATGGATATCCATGCAGGAAATGTGATGAGACATTCAATTGCAGTGCGGTGGTTTAGTGTAACGAGAATAACTACAGGAAAATGTCTTTATGCCATAGCCCTTCTTTTTTCCCAATTTTTCAAAAGTCGTTACAGTGTTCGATGGTCTACAGGTTGATGATATTGCAGTAGGTTTACGCAACACATGTACATGTAGACGCCAATCACACACAAATACAATCACCCACACTTTAAGTTACGTGCAAAATGTCATGCCAAGCATAAGGTAAAGCAATTTCTCTGTATTTTACTGCCATCAATATTTTCCCTCAATAATCAAACATAGAAATTGATTTCCAAGTGAGTAACAACAGTACTTTGTCAATTTATAATGACCCGTACAAGAGGAGTGTGTCTGAAACGGATTAATATTTTATTTTAGAAAAAAGGATAAATGAGAAGGAAAATGGGTTAATAAATTGGGAATAAGGAGTTTTGATAAGGTGAAGAGAAATGCTTAAGAATATTTTAGTAGCTATCCTATGGATAATGTATTCCATGTGCAAAACCTATGGGTGTTTGGTGGGTCGACTAAAATGTTTATTAAAGGGTCACACTCTAGATATGGGATTTTATGGCGATTGGTTAACCCGTGTCCCATGAACTTTCTTGATTTATCCATGGTAATTTGTATGAGGGCCGAAGGCGAATTTTCGAGAAATCGCTCTACAGGCCACAATTATTATTCATTCAAACGATGACGATTGGGAACTATAATGACATTAGTTCTAATGCCAAGCCTTGACAATTTACCAATATTGAGTTCTGTGGAAAATGTTTGCCCTTTCTTCAGTCTATGTAGGGGCCATGAAGAAACTGGAAATCGGAGACAAGATGTTTTGGGCTACGGCTAAATATAAACCAAATCCAAACTCATGACAGCTATGGCATAACGCACCACATGTGTGTGTTATCGTAACGCCTTTATTGACATTATACTTTTCAAGTACATCCGCCAGAACGTAAACTACAGATTTTAACAAAGTGTCCGGACATTCCTGGCACATATTTCTTATACCCTCAGCATTTATGCTAACGAGGGTATATACACTTTCATATAGGCAAAATGTGCTTCATCGAAATCATGGTTTTAGACCCCAAGTATGTTTGGACGAAATCCGTTTCATACACTTTGGAGTCGATTTAGCAAAGTCCGTCCATCTGTGTGTCTAGCTGGCTGGAGCGCACGTTTACTCTCGAACGGATTAACCTATTTGGTTCAAAATTTGGTTTCGTAATATTTTGTCCAAACTTAGTTTAAGTTCGAAAATGGGCCATATTGATTCACTACCTCGGGTACCACTCCCACCAAAGGTCAATTTTTTTCTTAAAAATTATGCGCACGATAACTCTCGAAGGCACTTACCGATTTGGTCCATACTTTGCCCATCGTTATATTTCTAACAGACATAGATCATGTTCGAATATGGACTATATCGGTCCACTCCTTCGGGTACCTCCCGCACCAAATTTCGGAAAAGTGCAGTTTAAGACCTACTATCAAATCGTTTTGTTCCTTGTTGTGACAATTTGCAGTCGATGCCCCCATTACGACGGTACAATCTTTTTCAGCGGCAACTGGTCCGAAAGCTGTAAAAATCTGCTTAGGAACCTGTGTAGTGGAGACAGCGCACGATAACTCTCCAACGGATAAACCAATTCGATCCAAAATTTGGTAGTCGTAGCATTTAAGTCATCAATATTAGACCCCAAGTATGTTTGGACGAAATCCGTTTCATACACTTTGGAGTCGATTTAGCAAAGTCCGTCCATCTGTGTGTCTAGCTGGCTGGAGCACACGTTTACTCTCGAACGGATTAACCTATTTGGTTCAAAATTTGGTTTCGTAATATTTTGTCCAAACTTGGTTTAAGTTCGAAAATAGGCCATATTGATTCACTACCTCGGGTACAACTCCCACCAAAGGTCAATTTTTTTCTTAACAATTATGCGCACGATAACTCTCGAAGGGACTTACCGATTTGGTCCATACTTTGCACATCGTTATTTTTCTAACAGACATAGATCATGTTCGAATATGGACTATGTCGGTCCACTCCTTCGGGTACCTCCCGCACCAAATTTCGGGTACCTCCCGCACCTATCAAATCGTTTTGTTCTTTGTTGTAACAATTTGCATTCGATGCCCCCATTACGACGGTACAATCTTTTTCAGCGGCAACTGGTCCGAAAGCTGTAAAAATCTGCTTAGGAACCTGTGTAGTGGAGACAGCGCACGATAACTCTCCAACGGATAAACCAATTCGATCCAAAATTTGGTAGTCGTAGCATTTAAGTTCGAAGATAGGTTATATCGGTCCACTCCTTCCGGTACCTCCCCCACAAAACTTCGAAAATGTTCGGAAAATTTGTGCGCACGATAACTCTTGAAAGAAGTAACCGATTTGGTCCATACTTCGCATATCGTAAAATTTCTGCCAGATATAGACTAGGTTCCAATATAGATTTAATCGTCCACTCCTTCGGATACCTACCACACAAAATTTCGGAAAAGTTCAGTTTAGGACTTGCTCTCGAATCGTATTGATTTTTGTTGTAACAAACTGTTTTCACTGCCCCCACATATGACAGTACAAGTTGCAAAAAAACCCTATGGCACCATGTGTAGTGGTTGGAGCGGAAGATAACTCTAGAACGGATCTGCCGATTGGTCCAAAATTTGGCCAAATTTGGTTACGTTCGAAGATGGGTAATGTCGGTGCACTCCTTCCGGTACCTCCCCCCACAAAAATTCAAAAATGTTCGGAAAAATTGTGCGCACGATAACTCCGAATATATCTACCAGATATAGATCAGGTTCGAATATGTACTACATTTGTCTACTCCTTCTCGGCCTCAGTTACGACGGTAAAATTTTTACTGCCTATGGCACCCTTTGTGGCGACTAGTGTGCACGATAACTCTCGATGATCCATTAAAATGACTAGTGGGCGCGATATCTATCGGAAACATATGACTCCCAAAATATGATCCACTTCCATAATAGACTATGTCGGTCCAATTCTTTAAGTACCTCCTGCGCAGCACTAAAAGTTCTCAACCTGTTGATAGCCACCCACATCGTTCCCTAAGTCTGCACAAAGGGCAGTGTGGACCCGCCACAGAAGCCAGGGAAGGATGCAAAGCAAATGTAATTCATACAGACCGATTTAGCTTTTGTCATCCTCCCCAGCCTTAAAAATATCTATTCAGTTGCCGCACAACAATAGCGCTGCACGTCATCTCCTGGCGCGTGACTTATCAAAAGACTTTGATACTGTAAAGCACTCCATGCTATTTGAGGATATCGGGCAGACAACCCTCCGGCCAAGCTTGAAACGTTGAATAATCAATTATATGTGTGGACGCCAGTCGTACTTGGAAATTAGGAATAAGAAGTCCCGTAAAGTGAAACAGGAAGTTCCGGAACTGTTTAACCACTACCTCACCTGTATTCCGCCCCCTCCAGATGGTGTATGCGGATGACAGTACGATATTTTGCGTCAGGTACTTTCCCTAATGTCATTTGTGAAAACTGAACTCCTATTTGACTGATCTTATCACCTTTTTCCGCGCGAGGAGTATGCAAATATCAGCCACTCTGTTCACCACATGGATGGCAGAAGTTAGAACAGAGCTGAATGTCATGGTCGATGGTAGCAGAATTCCGACCAAAAACGAACCGAAAATTCTAGGGGTCACATTCGTCAGCATATATAGGAACAAGGTCCTCTAGTCCCTAGACGGCAGTACTTGGGTGCAGATAAAGAAACCTTGTTAACCACATATAACGCGATTGGTCGGTCTTTGGTATGATCCGTGAATATAAGTGCAACGCGATAGATAAACAAGAGAGAACCCCTATATCAAGAATCACATCAAGCAGGTTTAAATAGCATTCACACGGATGCACTCCCTGATGCTATAAACAACTATCGTGTAAATGGGGCCCTCGGAGAACATCCCTCATCTATCGCAGCTAGTTTTGGCTCGGAATGGTAAGGCAGTCTAAATTTCTATAAGGCAAGGATCGATGACGCCGTACAAGACATCTGCCCAGCATTCGGCAAAGGCCCGAACAATGCACTGTATTTTTTCAACTGCCCTGCCAAACCTATTCAACTAACTCCAGTAGATCTGTGGTTGCATCCCATCGAAGCAGCCACATTCCTTGAACTGGAAATAGATCCAGAGCCAGATTCACCAAAAAATAAACGTACAGACACTGTTACAAGAACCGATTTGGTCGATACTTTGCACATCGTTATACTTCTACGAGACATAGTTCAGGTTCGAAAATGAACTACATCGGTTCACTCCTCCGAGTACCTCCACACAACATTTCGGAAAGGTGCAGTTTAAGAGCTGCTCTCGAATCGCTTTGATATTTCCAAACATTTTTATGAAAAACTGGTCCGAAAGCTGTAAAAACCCCTTCGGCACCATGTGTAGAGGATAGAGCGGGCAATAAATCTAGAATGGATTAGCCAATTCGGTCCAAAATTTGGTCTTCGTTGCATTTTGTCCAAAATTAGTTTAAATTCGAAGCTGGGCCATATCGGTACCTTCTCCAAAATGTAAAAAAAATCCATAAAATGTTGAGCGCATATCTCTGCGATGTGTTCCAAGTTTGGATCTCCTAATATTTTGTCCAACTTAAATTTAACTTCGAGAATGGTCCATATCGGTCTTCTCCTTAGGTTACCTTCCTCACAAAAGTTCAACATGTCTGATTAAGTGCAGTTTGAGGTCTGTTCGAAGATCTTTTGGAAATTTACGAGTTTATCGATGCTCCTTGTGGTCCTATTTACAGCGACACTTTTGAACTTTAATCCAAATATATATTTTTGTCGGCAAGTTCATACTTCCAAAAAGGGCCACAAAAGCGGCAAACCCACTAATAAATAATTTTATGGGAAAAGGATTTTGGTTGTTTGGTCGGTATTTGATTCGATATTATCCATACACGAAAGTTTCAATTTTCACATGCTGAGGGTATATCTCTGTAGGCAAAGCCGACTGATACTTTTTACTTAGTTTTAGGGGCGTTACTAACCCGAGGCTTAACCCAAATTTTATGGTTCTATGCAAAATATCTGGCTGAGTACCGGAAGATGTGAGTTGTGTTGCATTAGTCACTCTGGAACTCTGAGATGTTAGACCATAAGTTAATATGAAATTAGTCATATTTGGGAACGTAACGTTGACTGAGGTGAAGAGGTCCAAGCACCACATACTGTAGCCGACAAGGTTACAAACACCACGAATGTGACAGGACGATGATAATATGAAATCTTTCAGCTGAGCAGAAGAATGCCATATTGCTAACTATAGCACTCAGCCCATACTCCCAACAATAACTTCAGCAACATTTCTCCTCATTTCAATAGGGAATACCAAGTGAATAGTTGTCATATTTCACATATAGACTACTGTACGCCAACACACATACGTATGTGCATGAATATGCAATATGTGTATGCAAATAATGTTACTGCCGGAAATACAATAAACGCATCTGTTCATATACACAACCGTTCATATCTTTTTTGCCTGCGTATCACAATTGCATGTTCAAATGTACTCGTCGTTGGGCAACTACAATTGATACTTTCATACCAAATGATCATCAATATTTACGAGCACTCACACACATGCACACAAACAAGTCAATAGTTGATGCTTCTGTCTGCAAAAATAAAAGTGTCGTGTAAACAATCAATCTTTCAAAGCTGCCAACAGCCTACGTAAATGCATGAACTTGTGGCATTCCGAAAATCCTTTACTTACGGTTGCATTTTGGGGAAACAAATCATCAATACCTTTGTAATTCTGGAAATGAAAGCCCCATCAAGTTTTTGGAAAAATTACATGGCATTTGTTTTAAGTCATGAATTGATGAGTGTGGTCGAATGTCAATAGATAGGATGACACCTGACAATGTCTACATTGCTTGACATGGCTATGCAGTTAGTAAGTATTTAAAAATTTAATTATACAGAAAATCTAATATTAAAATCTTCTTTGTTTGTTTGTACGAGTATTTGTGGTTTACAAAAAGTTGATTGAACAAACACGAATAATTACAGAACTATTTCTTGAACTGTAAATATTTGATTAAAACTAATACATCTGAGAAGCATACCTAATTATTCCCGCACACCCAAGTAGAACACATGCATTCTTATGAATACTACCGAAATACGTCCAGCGTATAAATTTTAATGTTGAAAAAAAATCAATTTTGACAGAACATATCTATATATCTATATATGTATATAAAAGGAAATGATGTTAGTTACTACGCTTATAACTCAAGAACCGCTGAACTGATTTTGACAGTTCGCGCCAATTCGGAATGGTCTCATGGCAGAAAAGGATAAAACTTAAAAAAAAATTGCAAAAATCTGCGAAAAATGTGCAAAAACATTTTTTGAGATTTTTTGACACATTTCTATGTAGCTTCGCATTAGGGGTATACCGTGACACTTTTTTTTGACAGTTTTTGGCAAAAATTGTATATGCAACAACTGTCAGGGTGAATTGTACTACTCTGCTTTGTCAATTTCTGAAAGTTGTATAGACATTTTTCGATTTTCATTTATTTTTCAGCGTCTGTTTAGATAATTAACAGCGAAAACATTGTCGAAAAGGGAGAGTTTAGTTAGAGTTGTAAAGATTAGTACTGGTTTCGGTCAGATTCCGATTGAAAAGATGAGGAGAAAAGTACAAAATCCACAAAATTGGTGGGTTATTTGAAAAATCTAGAGCTCGGAGGTAATTTCATTGGAAGTGAGGTTGTGGCATATACATACATATATATAGTTTTTAACCGTAAGTAAATACATCTTCGAAAGATCAACTTCCGATTTATGTCGTATAAAATTTGAGAAGTACCAGATACACATACATTGATACTGTCTAGGTCCTCTCATGTTAAGAAATGATATCCCCGCTGAAAAGGTGTATGAATTTAATCAGTTTAGTTCATACATACATATGTATGTATATCGAAAAAGTATGATATTCAAAATTGGAAAGAAACAAGTGAGAAAGTATCAGTCAGCTGTACCCTCAGCCTTTGACCAAAAGCAAAAAAAAGCAAACACAAGTTTAAAAAGCGAGTTTAAACCAAGTTTGGAAAAAAATGTTGAAACATTTGAGAGTTATCCTTCATAGTAGCAGTTTAAGTATATGCCGACAGGGTGTCATGGACTTACTCCGGAAAAAATTGGACCGTTGTAATAGGAATCGTGAAAACAACCTTCCGCAAAAAATCAAATAGATCCGAGACGAGTCCTCAAAGTCCATTTTTCCCAAATTTTGTGTGGGAGGTACCCGAAGGACTGGACTGTATGAACTAATACGATGCGCAAAGTTTGGACCAATTAGGAACTCCCTGCGAGAGTTATCTTCAGGATTTGGCATTTTAGATGGTGCCGTTAGGGTTTCTTGCAGTTTTTAGGCCATTATCTCAGGAAGTATGGACTTGCCCCCGAAAAAATTTAACATTGGTAAAGGGGCCGCAAGGACAATCTGCTGAAAAAAAATTCAAAACCATACGAGAGAAGTTCCTAAACTTCATTTATTCCGAATTTTGTGTGGAAGGTACACGAAGGAGTAGATTGATATGGTCCATATTCAAACCCGATCTATATCCGGACGGTAGGTAGTTGTCGTTCACACCATTTTACAGAAAAATTTCGAGTTAAACAGAGAAGTCAGAAAGAAAAGCAGACGAAGATTGTTACGTTTATCAAGTATCGGAGTAATCGGATCCCTCTGTTCGAAATAGGTTAATTGATTAAAACGCAAATTTAAATGAGCTATAATAAACCAAAAGTAAACCTCTCAGTACCCTCTTTCTTCGACAAACTGACAATTATCGAAAGTACAATTGTCTAATGTGCATCTGCGTAAAAGATCGTCCCAAGTAGTTCAAAACAAAGAAAAATTTGCAATTGAACTGAACACTGGGAACCTCAAATGTCGAATTGTAGAGACTTCGGTCAAAAATTGTAGCTGAAATCATCAAAATAGGCAAATCGGGAGGTTCCGTTATATGGGGGCTATACCAAAACACGGATATATGTTGACAGTTTTTGGTGGAGATGTTTTGTTATTACTAGGAACCTCGACTGTCAAATTACAGGCTGCTAAAATCCTCAAAATACTGCAAATCGGGATGTACTGTTATTTGGGGGCTATACCAAAACGTGGACCTATGTTGACAGTTTTCGGTGGAGATGTTTTGTGACCACTGGGAACCCCAAATGCCGAATTACAAATAGTTCGGTTAAACATTTTTAATAAAATTCTCAAACTACCGAGAATTGGCAGGTACCGTTATATGGGGGCTATACCAAAACATGGACCTATGTTGACAGTTTTTGGTGAAGATGTTTTGTTATCACTAGGAACCTCGACTGTCAAATTACAGGTAGTTCGATCACAATATGTAGCTATGATCCTCAAAATACCGGAAATCGGGAGGGACCGTTATAGGGGGCGGTACCAAAACGTGGACCTTGTTGGCGGTTTTTGGTGGAGATATTTTGTGACCACTGGGAACCCCAAATACCCAAAATCGGGAGGTACCGTTATATGGGGGCTATACCAAACCAAATGCACTCAGGTGCAAAAATATAGCGCTCTAGCTCAATTATTGCGAACGCTAGAATGAATGCAACAGACGGATCAAGAATATATTAAAGT
Source organism: Musca autumnalis (assembly GCF_047663935.1). Lineage (NCBI taxonomy): Eukaryota > Metazoa > Arthropoda > Insecta > Diptera > Muscidae > Musca > Musca autumnalis. The sequence goes on from NW_027411644.1 coordinate 221,925,472, forward strand.
ACAGTTGAACCTCGATTTTCCGTGAATCCGGTAACCTCCATTATCCGGGACAGAAAAGAAATGTTGGTCTTTTTCCCATTTCCTCTATTTTTCGTTATAAACTTCATTATCCGGGAGTAAAAGCACACCTTCCAATTAATTTGATTAAGCAAACAAAAGAAAACTGGAAATTTTCCCATATTACACAATTTGTGTATTAATGGTATGACAAAAGCCATGGGAGAAAGTCAATTCAGATGAATTTGATGATGATGATATCATGTATCCTTCTAAAATTTGGTGGATTACATTAACAAATATTGTACAAATTGCAGACTTTATTATTGTACAATACTATGCAATTTTTACTTAAAATGTGTTCAAAAACTGCATTAAATCACTGCCTCTATTATCCGGGAAAATCGATTATCCGTAATGCCTCCGGTTCCGACCATCACGGATAACCGAGGTCCGACTATATATATATATATATATATTCTTGTTCAGTATAAAATTCTAATTCTATGGTCGCAAATGATTAGTTTGATGTGTTACAAACAGAAAAAAACAATTGCTTTTATTTAATAAAAAGACGCAAAAATACAATTCATTTTTCCGAGAAATTTGCACGTTTGACTACTGACTTACTTTCTCACATTCATAATACCGAAAAGCTGCGTAATTTCTATTTATTTCAATAGATGTCTGTTTAGTGTTTTTAATCCAATAACATCGATATTCAATTTAAAAAATCGATACTATCGATAGTGCCATCGAAATTTTGCCAGTTCTAACTTACACTCGATACAAATTATAGCAGGTAGAGCTATGGGTTCATACATAGCTCTACCTGCTATAAGAATTGCAATACGATACTAGACAGGGACATCCACATTTGAAAAAAGTTTTGAAGTTTTGTGAGCGAGGTACTCAAAAATATGCACTAACATTGTTTATATTCGAACATGATATAAGCGCGAAAGAAATATTACGGTGCGCAATGGTTGAATTCACTCCTTTCGACCGAGGATTTTTTAAAGTATTTGGACCGTTCGACCGAGCCGGACAGACGACCAACATATGTACATGGAGTTTGAATTCAACTTTCAATCCGTAAAAAGCTACTGCCAATCAGAAGTAGATAGAAGAATAATAATTTACGGCCAATTTTTTTAGAAAATGTGTCATACCAATAATTGTTTGTAAAATAATTTTTTATTTCGTGCCTAATTACAGCCAATTTGCTAAGTAATTTTACTCAAATCTTTAAATTAAATAATTTTTGAAGCTTGCAATTTCGGGTTTGTTGGACTCGAAATATTCAATATTTAAATGGCAATGTCAGTAAACATTGAAAGCACCATGGAAACGTTTGTGGTGGAACTGTTAATTAATGATACCAAGCTTTTCCTTCAAGTGTTATGAGTTGTAGAAATTACCTTCATACTCACACAAACAGATAAAGCATTTTCGCAATTGGATTTATAGCTGCGAAACATTTTTTGACATTTTTTACAAATACCTTAAATTTAATAAATTAACATTACCGTACGAATATTTTTCATTTACATTTCATATTTTTCTCCCCCATCCCCGTTTTATGAATTTCCTTTTTATTTCATCCTTCTTTTAAATGTATTGTAAAAGTTTTGTGAATGGTTTTAATTGAGATTGTAAGTGATAACAATGTTGCCTTAATTATTAACAATTGATTTAAAACTTTCTAAGCTATAGACAAAACATAAGTTTTGTGCAAAGAGATTTAAAACCTAAAAGTTTTCAATTAAAATCAAAGCGTAACATGGGAATGGATGGATGAGTGATGTGATTGTGGTTGTAATCCTTTTGGAGTGATAATTTTGTATGGCATTACTCTGAACACTCTGGGGTGCTAATTGTATTGACATTTATTAAACAGGCACATCAATTACATCAACCATTCAAACACTTGAGTTCAAACAGGGTATCATGCCATGTTTTTCACCACATTGTTATTGTAGGTTTCACTCGTAGTTGTTACAAAGAAATATTCAATTTCAAAAATTAATTAACAACAACACGTCGATGAACGATAATAACATAAAACTCTGATTAAAGTTAGTCTGCAAACAGGATGTTACGCCGACTTAACAATTTTAATATTAAAACTACTTTGAAATGCTTCACCCGTTCCCTTTGGGCCAGCGTAAAGTAAATTTACAACTGCAAAGCCTTTCAGCTTCGTCAATTTGGATTCATTATTAGCATTATAGACAGAACAAACTTTGTATATCCGAAACAAAATTAATGTAAATGTGGCATCCTTTAGCTGATTCTCTGAACTTCTATTGTTTAGTTAGTCTTAACATATAAGTTTCATTAAGAAGTTTCGTAGTTTGTAGTTTCTTGAAGGATTTAATTAATCAAGGATAAAGCATTGGATATTTGTTTATAATGGAAAACTTTTAATTGTAATACATATTTAAGTGTTCTAAACTATGCAACAACAAAGAAAGAACACATTTAATAGAAGTAGCCTTCAATATTCCAATTAATAATTGGCAGGGTTGTAAATAATCTAAAGCAGAATCAGTGAAGTTTTTGAAAGAAGGATAAAGTGTGGAGGGAAATATTAAAAATATTGAAAACAAATCTTTATTGTATATTTGTGGTACAGCAATAAATTAAACCCGCTGTGATATCTGTTCTAAGTCGTTGGGAATTGTCTTTTAAAATATAAGATTTAATGAAAATACGATTTATAATTATATTACGATTTCCCCTGAAAAAAGTCACCAAAACGTGCCGAAGCGTTGGGAAGAAAAGCAATAAACCATATTGTTCAATAAGCTAATCAAAGTATACAAAAACAAGTGAGCAAAGGCTATAGTCGCGACGGGGCCGACTATTTAATGCCCTACACAACTATCTCTGTGCATAAGCTTTTCACTGCTAAACATTTATTTTAGGGATTATTATCCGACTATCACTAAATTCAATATACTTCTTCCTCTCTGGGACCCCCGTAGGCCACAAAAATTTCGTGACGCCCGATAAAAATTGCGACATGTAGCGTAATTACAAAAAAAAGATGGAAAATTGGATGCATTACGGACTATTGTGATATACAGCTGTGTTCAAAATAATAGGAATGCCCATACACACCGAGTAAATGGTTAAATAAACATAGTTACACTTCTCTATTTTAGCCAAATTTGTACTTGTTTAACATTGTTAACATACCAACTGTTAATTCAATTACAGAAATGTGGCAATTTGTTTTAAACCAACATTATAAATCGCCTTCAATTTTTGTTGTTAAAAAAAAAATAGGAGTATGGAAGAAAAATAACAATAAAATATTTTTATTTGAGTTTAGGACCAAACCTGTCAATGTTTTAGTTGTTAGTAGTGAATTTAATAGATTTGATGGCTGTTTGAAAACAAAAAAAGGTCTCTGGATGTACCCACAAACAGGATATTCTATTGCCGCTATTTTCCCATAATTTGAGCATTTATTGGGAAATCGATGGATTTTATAAACAAAACCCTTATTGATTAGAGTTGTTTAACACTCTAGCTGTTACCTCGAAAAATACATAATGATTGGTTCCCCATAAATTTGTGTATTTTGATCCAGGAGCCAAGTTTCCCCAATAAGTGCTTAATTTATTGGAAAAGTCGCCAGAAGGACAATAGATTGTTTTCAAAAAAAAAAAAAAAAAAAAAAAAAAATCAAATATATTGTACTATCAACTAAAATATTTACAGTTTTGGTCGTAAATTCAACTAAAATATTTGTATTGTCCTTTTTCTTCCACACTCCTATTTTTTTGAACAAAAAGATTTAAGACGATTTATAATGTTGGTGTAAACAGTAATTAATTTAAAACAAATTGCAACATTTCTGTTAATGAAATAACAGTTGGAATGTCAACAATGTTAATCAAATACAAAATAAGCCAAAATGGGGAAGTTTGTGTATGGGCACTCCTATTATTTTGAACGCAACTGTATATATCCCTTGTTTGACCACCTTCACCAACCTACTTTGCATCATTGTAAATGCGATTTTTTCTCCTTACATTCATAGGCCTTGCCGTTGGATTACCCTACTAAATTTTTTGAATTTTTCTCCACATGAATTTTTGTCCATTCCGACCCTTGAATATTATCCGACCATCACCAATAGGCTTCTTCCTCTGTGGCACAAGCATTAACTCCCAAAATTTCGTGACGATTCGATCCAAATTGCGAATTATAGCGTGATTAAAAAATGAAATTTATTACCTACTTTTGCGATATCTCCATCTTTTGACCACCTTTTTTTCTTTTCTTTTTCCATTGCCGAACTTTCCTTTTTGGATTTTGGAATTTTCTTCTTTCATAGTCAGGCTTTGCTTTTGGAAGGCCCCCAACCAAAGCTATGATATTCGTCATTATAATTAAAGTCGCAAGAATGAAAAGTTGGTTTTTATTTGCGACTATTGTGATATCTTCGTTGTTTGACCACCTACAAAAACCTACTTTACGTCGCACATTGGGTCAAGATTCCAAAAAACGGAGATTAATTCAGGGAAGCATTTGAGTGATCTAATGTTTATATTTTTCGAATGTTTACACTTCAATCAATATAACGGAACACAGTTTTGGTGCAAATTGAGGGATTGGAGAGGTATATTCGAAGCTCTCATAAATGGGTACCATAAAAACTATGAAGTGCTTTTACGGTTTTGCCTACATTTTTATACCCTATACCACAATGTGGAAAAGGGTATTATAAGTTTGTTTTGGTAAAAATTCATGTAACACCGCGAAATATTCGTCGGAGACCCCCAATGTGGTATACCAATCTTCATATCTCGATGAGATAAAGCGATTTTGAGATGTGTGTCTGTCCGTCCGTCCGTCCGTCCGTCTGTCCATTATAAATTGTAAACACGCTCCAGGCCGCAATTATGGACCGATCGTCACGAAATTTTGTATGGAGGTCGGGTTCAGGTCAGAATAGATCCCTATTCTTATTGGTGATGATCGAGAAATATTAAGCGGGTGAAATGGACCAAAAACTAAATTTTTATCCGATTTTGTAGCGGCTCTGTATGTCGCAATTATAGTCCGATCGCCTCGAAATTTTAAATAATGTAAGATTATATGACAAAGAAGAAGCTTGCAATTTGAGATGGTGATCGGATGATGTTTAGAGGGTTAAATGGACCACAACTTTTGTGTGAAAATTTTGAAAATTTTGAATATACCGCTAATATCTTTATTCCTGGACCACACATTCCGCCCACATAAATAGTATTTGGAAGGACAACTCTTGCCCTTTCAATTAATGCCAATTATGTTGATTTATGTGGTCAGATAACAGAGTTACAGCCTAATATATCCAGTGTTTTGCTTGTAATGTAATCAAAAGCATACTAGAGGTCGCAATTATAGATCAATAGTTCCGAAATTTTGCACGAGGTAGGGGTTTAGGTCGAAGGAGATGCCTATAATTTTTGATGATGATCTGATATTATTTAGCGGGTGCAATGGACCATTACTTTTGTATGCTAAATAAAAACATTTTATTTTTGGTCCATATTTGAATCCCTGGAGGCCATATACCGGCAAAATCTCATATGTATGAAAAATTAACTACCGATCTTTCCTCTGATGAAAATTGCAATAATATGTGTGCTTGGTAACGGACCTACTACCTAAGATATAATGAGTTCTGTGAAGAGAACCACATCTTCCTCCCATGCTACAAATTGTCTCTATCATGACAGACAAATTCCCAGTTCTTACAAATTGCGTGGAACCATATCATATTACCTGTCCAATTGTCCAAAATTTAAAGATGTAGCAGAAATTGCTAAACAACGCCAATTTTCAAATTTAAGAATATTTCTTAAAATGTACTGTATATAATTGTTCCACAAACATACCAGTAGGGACAATATCAGGTCAATAATATGTAGACAGCGGAATTTTATGCAAAATTTGCATCTTTTTGGCTTCTATTTAAATTCCAATCGAAATATATCACATATGCAAAAATATGCGAAATGTATAAATTATGCATATGCAAATATTATTTTTGCATATGGAAAATTTCTGTATTTCACATATTTTCGTATGCTACATATATTTCAATAATATCTTCTAAAATGTTTATGTGTACATTTTTCTGTTTAAAATTCACTTCAGACAAGTCAATAAAATAAAGAGATCTGTAACCAGAGCCACAATCTTCAAAAATTCGAAAATGGGGAGCTTTCGTTGTATGGGAGCTATATGAACGCCTAGACCTATACCGACAAATTTCAGATGGAAAGTTTAATACCCCCAATGAAGTCTTAATACCAAATTTTAGCCAATTAGGAGGGATATTGAGACCATAACCTTCAAAGCTATATGAAGACGTGGACATATAACGACAAATTTCGGGTGGAAAGTTTTTTTACTTCCAACGAAGACTGAATACAAAATGTCAGCCATTTCATTTTGATATTGAGGCCACAACCATCAAAATACCGGGTATCGGGAGGTACGGTTCTATGGGAGCTATATATATACCTGGACCTATACCGAAAAATTTCAGGTCGAAAATTGTGATGAACGAATATTTAATACAAACTTTCAGCCAATTCGATGGGATATTTAGGGCACAAAGTCTTGCATATGGTTTAGCAAATATGTTAAAATATGCAAAAAATTAGGTCCAGACTAAATGTCCGTTCTAAATTTATTTATTGGTGCCACCATGGTACTATTTTTTGCACACCCGCCTTGCACGCTGAAGGTCGGGCGTTCGATTCCCGGCCAGCAAACATCAAATTTCCAACGATGGCAAAATACCCCTGAGGAAAGTTGGCGACATTTTCTGAGTATTTCAACCATGTACAACTTCTCTACAGGTGGTGTTTTAAGACATACATTTCGGACTCGGCGATAAACAGTAGGCCCCATACCATACTATACCCCATAATATGAATCGTGGTGCACGCCCTGTCCCTTCTGTGATGTTTGTGGAACAATTATTATATTGTTATTTAAACTTAATGTGATAAGGTTGCAGACTTCAAAAATTTATTTCTTACAATGAATTTATTTGTCCAAAAGAAACTTTGATTTGCTGAAAGCTAACTCGCAGGGTAGTGGTGTAGGGTATCGTATGGTCGGCCCTGTCCGACTATAGCCTTTGCTTACTTGTTTATTTGATGAATCTAAAATTTTCTAAGGTAATATATTATTGGTTAAGCTAATATTTGGCAAAAAATTATTATGTAAGGTCAATATTTTAGTGTAGCTCCGATACAAGGATATCTCCTAATTATACCCTACACCACTATGTGGGGAGGGTATTATAAGTTGGTTTTGGCCAAAAAGTTTGTAACGCATCGAAATAATGGTCGTAGACCCATACTTATATATATCAAAATGAATGTCTCGACGAGCTGAGTCGATCTGGCTATGTGTGTCCGTCCGTCAGTCCGTCCGTCCGTCCGCCTGTCCGTCTGTCCGTCTGTTCATCTAAACCTTGTAATCACGCTACAGGCCGCAATTTTGATCGGATCGTCACGAAATTTTGGATGTTGATGAGGGTCCCGGAGGGGAAGAAGCCTATTGATTTTGGTGATGGTCGGATAATTTTTAGGGGTCGGAAAGGGCAAAAAACTTAAGTGGATAAAAAGACAACGTTTTTTTCCAAAGCCAATATCTCAGCTTCTATATGGGGTATACCAAAAGCAAAACCTGACAATAAAAGCAGAAAATATCACCTTTCTAATGATGTAAAGTAGGTGCTCGTAGGTGATCAAACAACGAAGATATCGCAATAGTAGCAATTAAAACCCCAATTTTCATTTTTGCGATTTTAATTATATTGACAAATATCACAGCTTTGGTTGAAAATTTTCCAAAAGCAAAGCCTGACTATGAAAGCAGAAGATCCCGTCTTTACAATGATGCAAACTAGGTTGGCGTAGGTAACCAAATAACGGAGATATCGCAATAGTCGGTAATACATCCCATTTTTCTATTTTTTTAGAAATCACGCTACAGGTCACAATATTGATCGGATCGTCAAGAATTTCAGGGTTAATGGGGGTCTCACAGATGAAGAAGCATATTGATTTTGGTGATGGTCGGATAATATTTAGGGGTCGGAATGGGCAAACACTTATTTGGAGAAAAGTCAAAATTTTATTTCAATGCCAATATCTCTGTTTCTTTAAGAGGTATATCAAGAGCAAAACCTGATAAGGAAAGTAGAAAATATCACCTTTACAACGGTGTAAAGCAGGTTGTCGTAGGTGGTCAAATATCAAAGATATGGCAATAGCCGATAATGCATCCCATTTTCCGATTTTTTTTGTAATCACGCTACAGGTCGCAATTTTGATCGGATGGTCACGAAATTTTGGGGGTTAATGGGGGTCCCACAGAGGAAGAAGCCTACTGATTTTAATGATGGTCGGATAATATTCAAGGGTCGGAATGGGCAAAAACTTATTTAGAGAAAAGGTCTACGTTTTATTTCAAAGCCAAAATCTCTGTTTCTTTAAGAGGTATATCAAAAGCAAAACCTGGCAATGAAAGTAGAAAATATCACCTTTACAACGATGTAAAGTAGGTTGTCGTAGCTACTCAAACAACAGAGATATCGCAATAGTCGGTAATGCATCCCATTTTCCGATTTGTTTGTAATCACGCTACAGGTCGCAATTTTAATCGGATCGTCACGAATTGATGCGGGTCCCACATTGGAAGAAGCCTATTGATTTTGGTGATAGCCGGATAATATTAAGGGGTCGGAATGGGGAAAAACTCATTTGGAGACAAATTCAAAGTGTTATTCTTTGTGAATATATTGGCTTCTAGTAGGGGTATTCCAACGACAAAGCCTGTCAATGGAAGAAGAAAATATTACCTTTACATTGGTGTAAAGCAGTTGGCGAAGGTGGTCAAACAAGGGAGAACCCACAATAGTCGGTAATGCATCCAATTCTTCCATTTTTTTGCAATCAAGCTACAGGTCGTAATTTTGATCGGATGGTCACGAAATTTTGGTTGCTTATGGGGGTCCCAGAGACAAAGAGGCATATTATTTTTGGTGGTAGTCGGTTTATATTTCCTAAAAGAAATGTTTACCAGTGAAAAGCTTATGCACAGGGGTAGTGGTGTAGGGTATCACATGGTCGGCCCCGTCCCGACTATAGCCTTTGCTCACTTGTTTTATATATTTCGAGGGTCTTGACCACATTTTTTAGTAAATTTATCTGTAAATTAGGATTTATAGTTCTGAATGCCTAAAAATTCATAGTGTGAAAATTTGTCAATATAGGTCAATGTTTTGGTATAGGGCCCTTATAGAGGTACAGTCAAATTTAGGGGTTTTCGAATATTTTATGCATATATTGCAACTAAACTAGCTCAAATTGTGAATTGTGCATTTTGAAGGGATTGAAAATATTTTATCAAACATCATCTCAATATATTTTTGTATTGGAATAACCTCCATATAAAATATTCCGCTACTTTTTTAACTCTAAATACTTTTCAAAAATAGGGAAAAATGGATACCTTTATCAAATGCGCAAGCAAGACGCTAGTTTTGTTTGCGCAATATCAAAGACAACAATCGAGAGAAAAATACAAAAAAATTTCTCACGACCTTCTCGACACTATTTTTTGTTATACTCCAATACATTTCAAAATTATGCAAAATCTGGACACATTTTGACGACTTTTTTAAACACATTTCTAGAAGACTTTTTCAGTACCATTTTATTCCTAAAATATTAAGAATTACCTCTGTTTGAAATATCCATTTTGAAAATGCCAGTTGATGTAGGAAAAACTACGTTATATCGCAGCAACATTTAATAGTTTTCACCTGTTTCTTATATTTTAAAAATATGTTCAACTTTAACACTGTGCTACACGAAAAGTAAAAAACATACGAGTTTGCTATTTTGGCTAGTGATGTAGAATTTTGTACTCGTTAACCCTGTCAAGACAGATTATCAAAAATTTGTGTTTCAATTTTTTAATTGAGACCCGTGCGTCGTTAGAAAGGTGATCTTTTCTATTTTCATTGACCAAAATAAAAACAACAGAAATATGTGATACCATACGCCACTATCGATTTCCGCAATACTGAATGTATAAACAAAAGAATAACAGTTCATATTATCATAAAATAGGGCTAATTAGTCTTCAAACCGGGCCACCGAAGGGTGTGTTTTAAGTCAAGTAAAAAAGTATCAGTCGGCTTCGCCGATTTTCAACATTTTTTGGAACACAGTGGTTTACAACACAAACATCAAGGTGCGCCTTAACCAACTTTAAATTGAAGGTGCTTACACCTGGGAAGTTTTTGCGGAAGTTGAAACTACATAGGGAAGAAAAACAAAAAAAAAATGACGGAGGGCTTTTTAAATAAATGGCGATCAAAGTTCACATTTTTAGGTTTTTTTTTCAGGTTTTCAAGATTTTGCTTTGATTTTTCTCATCTATGAACACTGTGGTTTTAGAATCCGCAAAAACTTCCCAGGTGTAAGCTCCTTCCATTTACATTTGGTTCAGGCGCACCGTGAAATGTTATACTCTATGCCACTACCGCTTTCCACAATACTGGATGTATAAACAAAAGGATAACAGGTTTTATCATTAAATAGGGCTATCTAGCTCTCAAACCTGGCCAACGAAGGCTGTTTTTTTTAAGTCAAAACAAGTAATGTATCATCTGAGACTCTTTTCAAACACTTCCATTTACATTGCGATATTCAGGTGAGGGTAGGAAAATATGACCTAATGAGCTGAACCATAACCGTACATCCGAGATCGTATGACAATATTTATACCCTCAGCATTTATGCTAACGAGGGTATATGAGGAAAAGTCAAAATTTTTTAGTTTCCATGAAGCCAAGGTTTGCACTATTATAATAAGCGAACTATTGTAGTTTACCAGTAACTATGACTATTGCTGGATTATTTTAGATGTTTTTGTACAAAGCTAAAAAATTTAGCAAAAAAATTTAATTTACGTGGTAGTTACGACCGCGTAAAGGAAAAAACATAGGTAAAAACACGTTGAAGCTAAACAGGTTTTTTACATTGCTATTCGATTTCTGATTAAACCATTCAAATGACGGACATCTGTCCAAAGTAAAAGTACGAGAATACAAAATGAAGATTACACTTCTAATGTATCACTTTCCAAAATTTCCACTGCATCCACCTTTTATGGATGCTGACATTTTGAAGCCGGATTTCAGGTGTTTTTTGTATTTTTTATGTAACTGGGACGCGCATTCGGATATTTCGAATAACCAATTATAGGACTAAAGAACTCGTGATTTCGCATAATCTGATATGTACATTAAGTATGTAGCCCATACAGCAGCAGAGTAATCTACTGCCAAATGCCAAAATTTAGTGCGATATTTTTTCCAAAATCCTATTTTTTGGGTACAGTATTTACAATATCGGTTTGAGTGTGCTGGAACCCCGCGATATTTTTGTTTTTCGACGATCCGGATTATATGAATCACAGATCATACAAATCTATCTACTAGAACGGCGAAAATGGCTACTGCAAAAATTTAAAAATTTGCGAAAAATGTTTTTCAAAATATCGCTGACTAATTCGCGTTTTATGTGGATCGTTTCCATTTCAATGAAGAAAGTGAATCATCACTCGCGTTTGTGCGAAAACAGCGGTTTGAAAAATTTAGTGGCGTGGGAGCTGTATACGATTTATCCAAAAAATAGTGTGTGATGCTACATCCACGGTTCTTGATGGATTTTATTGAAATATGTTTAGATCGATGTATTTTTTCACGGTTGATAGTGAAATCGGATGCGCATAAAAAGTGTATGCACTTTGTGCAAAATATAAGCGTTACACAGTTTGTTGCACACTAAACTGCAGACGATGCTACATCTTAGCGGCCAAAGTAAATCCTGGCAAATGTGTACAAATTAAAGGAGAAGAATTCGCTGTATTGGTAAACCGCATGCGCATCAAGTGATTTTGAGGATTTCGCGATTTACACCAATTTCAAAATGAACATTACCCGATACAATTTTATTTCAAGATTATACCCCATTTAAAGGAACCCAACATTTATTTGAAAGATATCCATATCTTCTGGTAGAAGTTAGCGTGCTTTCGAGAAGTGATTAGAATAAAAAATGTGATTTATTGCGTGAAATTTAACTAAAATAGAAGAAAAACTCCGACGTATTTTTCTTACATTTTGTTCAACTAACTCACAAAATAAATTTTAATAAATATTTTCTCTTACAAAAATTTTATAAATTTCCTCAATATATTTTTTTGTTTTCGCTATAATATGAAAACCACTAAACGGATTTGTATAGTTTTGGTTTCATTTGAATCTTCGCGATGTATAGATTACGTACATATTTTTATATATTTTTCAGAGGCATAAGCAGGTTGAATTTTATTAAAACAAGTTGCAAACTACCAATTGTTTGGAATTCTTTCCTAATTTCCGCGAAAATGCACAACTTTTTCACTAAAGTTATGGGACCTCAGTAAACATATAGTATGTAGGGAGCCCCTAATTAAGAGAGTTTCTCAATATAATGATTAGAGTCTTTTAAAGATTTTTTTCTTTTTATCAGAATTGAAACCGCCATAACTTTTGCGCGCAACAACCAAAATTAGTATCACGAACAGATTTAAGAATGACATTTTTTTCCCAATCTATGTACAAAAAATCTTTCATGTAGCTTAAAAAAAAATTTTAATTTTTTTTTTATGGAAAACTAAAAAATTTTGTCCTTTCTTCATATACACTTTCATACGAGCAAAATATGCCTCATCAAAATAATGGTTTTAGGCCCCAAGTATGTTTGGACGAAATCCGTTTCAAAATATTTGGAGTTAATTTAGCCATGTCCGTCCGTTTGTCTGTCTGGCTGGCTGGAGCGCACGATAACTCTCCAACGGATCAACCGATTCGTTCCAAAATTTGGCTTTCGTAATAAACATAGTTTAAGTTCAAAGATGGGTTATATCGTTCCACTACTTCCGGTACCTCCCCCGCAAAAGTTCGAAAATGATCGAAAAATTTGTGCGCACGATAACTCTTGAAGGGAGTAACCAATTTAATCCATACTTTGCACATCGTGAAATTTCTAGCAGACTTAGATGAAGTTTTAATATGGACTCTATCGATCCACTTCTTCGGGTACCACAAAATTTCGGAAAATTTCAGTTTAGGGCCTGCTCTCGAATCGCTTTGATTTTTGTTGTAACGACTTGTATTCACTGCCCTTCATTCGACTTTACAAATTTCATCAGGGGCGTGTCCATACTTCCTGAGAAAATAGCCTAAAAGGTGTAAAAACCCCTATCACATCGTGTGTAGTGATTCGGGACTGCCGATTCGTTCCAAAAACTGGCTTTCGTAATATTTTGTCCAACTTAGATTAAATTCAAAGATGAGTTATATCGGTCAACTCCTTCCGGTACCTCCCCCACAAATGTTCAAAAATATTCGGAAAAATTGTGCGCACGATAAATCTTGAAGGAGGTGACCGATTTGATCAATACTTTACACATCCAAATATATCTACCAGATTTAGATCAACGTTCCTATATGATCAGTTTCGAATACTATATTTGTACATTCCATCCGATACCTCCCACACAAAATTTCGGATAAGTTCGCTTTAAGACCTGCTCTCGAATCACTCACCTTCTGTTGAAGCAACCTGCAGTCGCTGCCTCAATTACGACGGTAAAAGTTTTTCCACGGGGAAGTCCATAGTTCTTGGAAAAACAGCCCGAAAGGAGTAAAAAACCCCTATGGCACCATATGTAGTGGCTGAAGAGCACGATAACTCGCGAACTGATCAACCGATTTAGTCCAAAATTTGGCCTTCGTCATATTTTGTCCAAACTTAGTTTAACTTCGAAGATATTCCAATATTTAAAAATGTCACTAAAATGGTATGCACGATATCTCTTGAACGGGGCAACCAATGGTCCAAACCAATGCACAGTGGATCCATTTGTATGGAGAAAGTGGCCAAAAATATTTAGAGTGAAAAAATCAAGCCAATGCGCCGGTTACAGCTTTGTGCTGCTGCGAAGAATGTTTTAAGACACCACGAGCGTAACATTCTCCCCCCTTTCCCCTCTGGAGGGGGTATTGTTTTATGCTGTTAATACAAAATGACATGAACAAAGGTCCCGATTATCTCATGATGCAAAAAGAGGCTTGGGGAAACAAAACAATCGTCAAAACAGCATAAAATCCAACCAATTTAGCGGATTAAAAAAATCAACATTTTTGTCTGAAAATTGGTAAAATTTTTAATATAGATCTTATAGCGTTCTTCCTGGAAGGCACGTACCGCCAACGTAAGACAAATTTGGAAGAAGATTTCTTCATCTCGCCACTGAAGCCAATTATGTTAATGTGCGTGGTCAGATAACAGAGTTATACGCTAATACATCCATAGAAACCCTATTCTAGGGCATCTTTATTTGGCGACCCACCATTTTTAGTCTGGCACTAGATGGCAGCTGGTTTTAATACTGAATAATCTTAAACCCATGACCTACTTTGGAAAATTATTCCCGAGGTGGGCACTGGTGGGCATCATGACTAAAACCTTAGGTCAAAATTAAGTATATGATCGAATTGGCATTACAAAATACACTAAGAAAATATGCAGCTAACTAGAATTCCACAACACGCTAAACCACTATTTTTTAATAAAGATTAATCTAATACATCCTCCTTCAAAATCCAATATAATATATTGGTATACGTATTAGTTTCGCGATATTTTGAATATATTTACTTTCACTTAAAATATAGGTTGTACGCACAACAAAAAATATTAGTCAAAGGTTCCGACTTTTGAAGCTATTCTTAAGAAGATCGCGTTCGAATGAAACAAAAACTAATATATTTTTAAAAAGGTCCATGTCATAGCTATCAGAGTTGCCACAAGTTGTACCAAAATTTTGACATACATTTTTTTATTTTTGGCCAATGGGTGGATCCACTGTGCAATGGTCCAAACTTTGGATCTCCTAATATTTTGTCCAAATTTAGTTTATCTTCTAAAATGGACCATATTGGTCCTCCCCTTAGGAAACCTCCCCCACAAAAGTTCAATGGACTATGTCGGTCCATTTCTTTAAGTACCTCCTTCACAACATTTTTGAATTTTAATCCTAATCCACATTCTCTTCCTCATTTTAGAAGTTAAACTAAATTTGAACAAAATATTGGAGGATCCAAAGTTTGAATAGCGCATACCATTTTAGTTAAATTTTATTTAAATATTGAGGGAAGTACCGGAAGTTGTGGACCGGTATTGCCCATCTTCGAGCTGGAACTAAGACCAAATCGGTTGATCAGTTCGAGAGTTATCGTGCTGTCCAGCGACTACATATGACGCCGTATGGGGTTTTTACACCTTTCGGGCAGTTTTCTCAAGAAGTATGGACTTTTCCCTGACAAAACTTTTACCGTGGTAAAAGAGGCAGCGAATACAAGTTGCTTCAATAAAAATTAAAATGATTCGAGAGCAGACCTTAAAGTGAACTTATTCGAAATTTTCTGTGGGAGGTACCCAAAAGAGTTGACAAATATAGTCCGTATTCGAATCTGATCTATATCTGTAGATTTATTAGGATGTGTAAAGTATGGACCAAATCCCTTTAAGAGTTATCGTGCGCACAATTTTTCCGAACATTTTTGAACTTTTGTGGGGGCGGTATCTGAAGGAGTGTACAGATACCGGTTATCTTCGAACTTAAACTAAGTTTGAACAAAATATTACGAAGTCCAAATTTTGGACCAAATCGGCAGATCCGCTCGAGAGTTATCTTGCATTCCAAGCACTACACCTGGTGTTATAGGGTTTTCATGCAACTTTCAGACTATTTTCTCAGGAAGTTTGGACTTGATGAAACTTGTACCATCATATGGGGGGCAGTGAATACAAGTTGCTACAATAAAAACCGGAGCGATTCGAGAGATGGTCCTTAACTGAACTTTTCCGACATTTTGTGTGGAAGGTACCCGAAGAAGTGGACCGATTTAGTCCTATTGGAACCTCATCTAAGTTTGGTAGAAATTTCACCATATGCAAAGCATGGAGCAAATCGGTTACTCCCTTCAAGAGTTATCACGCGCACAAATTTTCCGAACATGTTTAAACTTTTGTGGGGGAGGTACCGGAAGGAGTTAACCGATATAACCCATTTTCGAACTTAAACAAAGTTTGGACAAAATTAGAAATTTATTTAATTTTATACACTTTCAAAATTCCTTAAAGTTCCACTAAACCTCCCATATTTCGCACTGTGCAACCTGGATACATGTCCAGCTTTTTGAAACGAAATTTGTTGATTGTTACAGAATTTCGCTGAAAACACAGTAGTATGATGGGAAAATGATTTGCAGACAAACATTTTTGTGGAGAACTTTAGTAACCACTGGAAATCTCAAATGTCAAATTACAGGTAGGTTCTCAAAATACTGAAAATTAGGAAGTACCGTTTGATGGAAGCTATACCAAAACATGGAACATTCATCATTTTTGTTGGAAAAGGTCAAAAATGTAACAAAAATCCTGAAAATGTCGAAAATCGGGTGATAGCGTATCAAATGTGATATATGTGTATACTCGTAAGGTATGACAACAACGATATTTTGGTATTTTAAGAGCGTTTTAAATAATAATAAAAATGTATTTCGTTTTCAAAACAGTAGCCCCTGTCGATAGTGTATTTGTGAAACAATTTCCTTTGCAAATAAAACCATAGCCTTGAAAAATGTCGTTCCTTTAGTCTTGTTTAGTTAAATCACAAAAAATCCCATTTTGTTTGTACACAATTTTGTGCGATAAACAACAAATCGTAAAAAGTGTTACCTTTGAGGATAATACCAAACAAACTATAACCATCAAACGGTAGGTAGATCTAGTTGTTTGATAATGTTAAATACGGATTTAAATTTCTAATAAACCTTAAGGTATTCCTTAGGAAACATCCTAAGCCCCACCACCATCACCATTGACGACAATAAATAAAGAAGAGTGCTGTAAAAAAGTAGGAATGAAAGGAGTTAAAAGAGTTGCTTTCTTCATCGCATGATAACCCTTTTTTCTGGATTTTAGAAGTAATTTTATTTACGCACACATGATAAAATAAACATGTATTTGTCGGTGTTTGTTTTCCGTTTCCTTAAGGCAAACATAATACTTACAGAAAGACAGACATAACATACAACTTGTTTGAACATTGTGTAAATCTCATTTATTTATTTACACACATTTACAAACATGTCACATGTTTTGCAATGAATAAATGCTGTTGTTATTTGCCAACATTGGAGATTGTAATGCACGCACATGTGTGTGAGTTAGTACTGGTGTAGTATATTTTTTAAGACAATTGTAAAATTGTCTTTTTCCATGTTGACTATCGTTTGTGGTAAATCCATTTACTTTTCTGCCAAGTATTTATTAGAACAGTGAAAAGCAAAAATTGAGGAACACGTACACATTTTCGAAAACACTTTTCAGCAAAGTCATTGGGGAAGAATGTTGTATCAGAACATTGTCCTGTTGGCAGTTATATTTTTTATTTGAATAAGACTAATTAGATGGTATCGACATGCGTCGATAGAACTCATGTTATTTAGTTATAAGCGTTGTAAGTACAATAAGCAACATTATATAATTGTTCCACAAACATCCCAGAAGAGACCAGGGAGCCTTCTCTCATATCGAATGAGTGTATTCTGATTCATATTGGCTCAATGGCATGGGACCTACTGTTTATCACCGAATCCGAACGGCTTGTCTTAAGAAACTACTGGTAGAGAAGTTTACCCCTGTCAGGGGTAACAATCTTGACGCGATACAGGGGCTTAGGTCGCAATCTCTCGGTACTCGACATGGCATCTTAAACGGACTAATAGAGCTCCGTTTTACTTGACTTTTTTGAGCGCGAGAGAGTGCGGCTGACCAAAGGTTATCCAGGTAGCGATCTCCTACCCATCAGAGATCCCCCAACACCGGGGTGTTATGCGTAAAACTCGTGCCTATCGGTGTTTTAAGGTTTGCAGTGGGGTACCTAAAACTGTATTCGAACGGAGCCTCGTTGACACCTGGGCGAATCAACGAGTAACGAACTTGTTCTTCTGTCAATGCCCTTACCGTGGTAAGGAGGCAATGCCACGGTTGACCTCCCATCCTTCCTTTAAACCAAATAGCCTATGGATAACAGAACTTTTAAAAAAACCCCCCCAGAAAACAAAAACCTTCAAAAAAACAAAAAACCCCGACTGATGTTGGTGTGGATGCCTTGGCACCCTCAGTCTTCACTTCCACAAGCGCAAGTACCTCTCTCTCGTTGACGATTAGGAATATGGACACGGACAACTCTCATTTAACCTCCCCCTCCACTTCGCGTGGTACCCCAACCAGGGGTAAGGTCGACAGCCCTACGTTAGACATAATTAACGACAGTCTAAACAGACAGAGCAGGGTCCTCCTATCCAAAATAGATGAGAACTTTCTCACATCAACAAATTTGGATGACGAACAGGTCGACGAGGTAAATGACTCAACTTTAACCAACGAGGAAGAAATGATGGAAACCACCATTATGCCCTCCACAGGTCAAGCTGAGTCGTCACCTCAGTCCGACAAAATCGTTCCTCCAGTTTGTTCAGGAGAAAAACCCTCACAGCTTCTCAGGCAAACTGCGGTTGATGAAGTTGTCGGAGAGTGCGACGCAACCATGGAAGTCATGGATGAGTCGCAAAAACCCACAACCTCAAAACGTGCAAGCAAAGAGGCTATGGATAGGAAAGACTATCGCTTTGCAATCTCGTATTGTGGGCGATTTGTCGATAAGGACCCCAAGACTATCACCGAAAGGGAATTTAAATTGATTAGGAAAAACCTAAAGTTTGTGAGGAGATTTGAAAGGAAATATCCTCACCTAACGATTAAGGATTTCCTAATCAATAAAATTCCCACGTCGAGTGAGGGAGGGTATTCTGCCGTAACCCGTACGGATGTGACGACAGACCACCCTCCTACTACTATACCCGCCGGGGACCTGGCAAAATCACAGTCCATACAGACTGTGAAGAAGCCAACAAGGTCAAAAACCAGGCCCAAAAAAACCGCTGCCTCCCCAAACCCCTCTGCTGCCCCTTCTTCTAAGCCCATAAACAAGGTGATGGAGGTGGGTCGGCTGATGGGCAGGGGGAAGCTCGAAAAACGGGATGAGAAGTCAGTGCCAGGGAAGACTTCTTCAAAGACCAGTGGTACCTCAAGGACAAACTCCACCGAACCCGTAGTGGTGAAGAGGATGAGGTCCTCTGAGGAGCAACCACCGGCTGCGAAGAAGTCATCCCTGTCACGACCGATCAGCTCGCAGACCTCTGCTACACCGGTAATCAAGGTCAGTGCAGGTGCCAGTAACTGTGGGGCTACACACTCCGCAGCTACCGCCACCACGCAAAAACCTTGCGAGCCGAAGGTGATCAAGGAGAGTGTGAAGGACAACACAGGGAAGAATAATACTTCCACAATCGTTGTCCCTTCACAAAAACCTTGTGAACCAGCCAGCGGGTCTCAAGAGAAACCTTGCACATCCAAGCAGGGTGACAGTGCGTTGCGACGGACAGTTCCGGATGACCTGAGAGTGGCCATCATTGACAAGGCTGACCCAAATGGGAGGATCAGCACAAGTCATTGGTTGCAAATCGAGGGTCATCTTAGAGACGTCCTCATCTCAGACGAGGTGGATCGCAGTAAAGTGAGACTCGGTCAGTCTGCCCCCTATAAGGGGGTCATGGTTGTTAACTGCGAGAATAAGGAATCTGCGGATTTCCTTAGATCTACGGTTAACAACCTTGATCCTCTTTGGGAGGGGAGTGATTTGGCTGCTGTCAGCATTGCTGAGATTCCGTGTGGGATGGTGACTTCAGTATGGGTCCCCCTCCATCTATGGAGCTGGACAAAATACTGAAGTTAGTCGAGAGGCAGAACGTCGGTCTTCAGATGGAGAACTGGAGAATTCTCAGCTCCTATCCGAAGAACGGCGGTCTTGTCATTCGCTTTGCAACGGATGTTAGCGGGGAAGCCTATTTACGTAGTCGAGAGGGGTTGCTTAATTTTGGATTGGGAAGGTTATGCTTCAAAATCCCAACAAAGCAACAGTAGGAGGTAGGCGACAGCAGCTCAGTGTGGTGCAGATTAATCTGCATCATTGTAAAGCTGCTGCTACCGAACTCCTACTTACTCTCTCGACTTCCAAGATTGATATTGCTCTAGTCCAGGAGCCTTATTTATACAATAATAAGGTTGCTGGACTGAGTAATAACAATTACACTGTCCTCGCTGCCTCGAACGGAGTCAAGGTGAGAACATGGGTAGTCGCAAAAAAGAACCTAAAACTAATGCTTCTCTCTAATTTCAGCAGAGGAGATATCACCACTATAAGGATGGACAGAGGGCATGGAAAACCCTTTATAATGGCCTCTGTCTACATGCCCTATGAAGCCCCCGACCCACCCGGCGGTATCGTAAATAATCTAATGGACGAAATGGGGAGCACAGGCCACATCATTCTTGGATGCGATGCAAATGCTCATCACCAGTCTTCGCAAGGCGGCCAGGAAATCATACAACAAAGCCAGCAAGTCTTCTCTCAGTACAGATTGGTTTACCTACAGGGTTAATTTCAATAAGTACAAGAGTGAAATTAAAAAGGCTAAACAGAGATCTTGGGCTTGCTTCGCTGAGTCTATAGAAGGAGTAAACGAAGCTGCCAGGTTTCGTAAGATTCTATCCAAGGATCCCAAACCCATGGGTAGCATCAAACGAGAAAACGGCACGTGGACTAACTCTGGTCTAGAGACTCTAAATCTGCTGTCTGAAGTGCACTTTCCAGGCTGTACAGACCTAGAGAGTGACTCGCTACAAACGAGTCACAATCAGGGCTGCACGGCACAGGACGAGCAACTGATTGACAGCTTAACTAGCATCCCAAGAATAAAATGGGCGATAGACAGCTTCCAACCCTATGAGTCTCCTGGACCGGATGGCATTATCCCGGCTATGTTGCAGAATGCAGCTGACTCGGTACTGGCAACCATAAAGGAAATTTACAGGGCCTGCCTGCGTCTGTCGTACATACCTAACTCATGGAAGGAGGTAACGGTGACTTACATTCCCAAAGCTGGGAAGCCTAGTCACACACTACCTAAAGACTATAGACCTATTAGTCTTTCTTCCTTCCTCCTTAAAACTCTAGATAGACTACTCGACCACGACATACGGTCTCATCTAGATTCCAATACTATAAGCAACTCGCAGCACGCCTATATTAAAGGCAAGTCGGTGGACACCGCCTTACACGAGGTGGTTGGATATATTGAGAGGAATATGGAGGGTTCGTGCTTCACACTTGCAGCCTTCCTCGATATTGAGGGAGCCTTCAACAATGTGAAGCTGGAATCCATTCATAATTCGCTCACTAACGCAGGAGTTTCCTCTATCCTTGTTAGGTGGGTTGATGAAATGCTGAAGAGCAGAATCATCAACTCCCATCTAGGAGAGAGTTCCGTAAGGAAAAAGGTTTGCAGGGGTACGCCTCAAGGAGGAGTCTTATCACCCCTCCTCTGGCTCCTTGTAATAAACGAAATTCTTGTGAATTTCAACCAACTAAGGACGAAGGTGGTAGCCTATGCTGACGATGTTGTTATCTTTATAAGCGGCAAATTCTTGTCGACCATATCAGACCTTATGCGGCGTGCTTTAGTGCAGCTGTCTAGCTGGGCTCGCACCAATGGACTTGGTGTGAATCCAACGAAGACCGAGCTCGTACTCTACACGAAGAAGCGCAAAATTCCCGATTTCCCGCTACCAGAGCTGGATGGTGTTGCCCTAAAACTCTCATCAGAAGCCAAATACCTCGGTGTTATCCTGGACCAACGCTTAAATTGGAAAAGGAATACTGAGGAGAGGGTTAAGAGAGGTTTTATGGCACTCTATTCCTGTAAGAACTCCATTGGTAAAAGTTGGGGTCTCAAACCAAAGATCATACACTGGTTGTATGATACCGTGGTTCTCCCAATTCTTACCTATGGTGGGCTTGTCTGGTGGCATGCACTCGGGAACAGTGCACTTCTGTCCAAATTATCTAGTGTTCAAAGAGCTGCATCTCTGCTAATCTCTGGTGCCGTTAGAAGTACACCTCAAGCTGCACTGAATGTGATACTGGATCTCCAACCTCTGGACATTACTATCAACTTTCAGGCGGCGAGGACGGCTTTCAGGCTTAGAGAGGCAGGTATGTGGCAGTGTTCACGATTTGGACATGCAAAGGTCCTTTTCCCCTTCACCGATTTTGTTGAGTCCAGTGGACCCGATCACATCAGTGATTATATACCCACTGTGCTCAACTTCAATCAAATTAACGTCACAATCCCAAGCAGAGATGCCTGGTCTAGTGGTAGCCCTCCTCTTAGCGGTCTGGCCATCTACACAGACGGTTCAAAGATGGAGGTTGGCACAGGTGCCGGGGTCTTCTGCGAAAACCCACAAATTAAGCAATCCTTCAAACTCAACGATAACTGCAGCGTCTTTCAGGCAGAGATTTTTGCAATTAGGAAAGCAGCGGAGATGATCAAAGAACTTGGGAGTGTCCTTAAAGGACCGGTGACTATTTTTGTCGATAGTCAAGCGGCACTTAAGGCTCTCAAGTCATGGACCATAAACTCAAAAGCTATCCTCGATTGCAAAAACGCTCTGCTTGAAGTACGCGAATTCGTTGATCTTTGCTGGGTTCCAGGACACAGTGATATAAAGGGAAACGAAGAGGCGGATGAACTAGCACGGGGTGGCTCTCAGTCGACTGACTTACCAGTTGAGTCATCTATCAGACCACCAAAGTGCTACTACATCCGGAAACTTCGCGGTTACTTCCTTGAGAAGGCGGGGCAAAGATGGCAAATGGAAACTGGCTGTAAAGTATCCAAGGCAATCTGGCCCAGGTCCCTAACTTCTAGATGGGACAACAGTGGTGTAGACTACAGTAGGCTATGTCAAGATCCGGAAGAAACAGAGACGGTCGAACATCTACTATGTAGATGCCCCTCGTTACTCACTAGGAGACATCGATTCTTCGGTAGATATGAGATAAATACTCTGACTTTCTTCTCCGACATAGACCCCATCTACTTGTACCAATTTGCCAGAAATCTCACATGGCTGGCAAACAAAACTAATTAATCATTGTTTTTTCTCTCTCCTTCACACAGGGGGATAGAAATCGGCTCAACACTGAACAACACCCTCAGCGGCAATACACCCACATCACTTTCACTACATCAACAACTTTGCCACAATCACAGCAGTCGCGCAACCATATCCATTACTCACCACACCCATCACACCAAGCCACTTTACATCAACAAAGCGACAATAGCCCAACCACCTCATATTACTTCAGAATAAACCAGTCACCACTTTCAACACCCACCTTATAAATCAGCATCCATCATCATCACATCCAACCCATCTAAACTTACATCCACCATCACAACCTCAGCAACAACCTATAAACTCACATCCATCATCACAGCATCACATACACACTCAACTTCACAACAAATCCGCAATAATCCAGCACCTATCATCACTACATATAGTCCAACCACAACACACAGTTTCTTTAAGGATGATCACAATGGACCTCAAGGTCTCCGAGTGAAGTAGCTGCCAACAACGGTAGCTGCGCGTCCTACAACCAAACCAAACCTTAACACTACACTGAGGGGTATTTTGAGACTGTTGAAAATTTAATGTTGTCCGGCCTGGCAATCGCTCTCGAACATTGATCGTGCAGGGCGGGTATGCATGCCATTGCATCACGGTGACACCCATAATAAACAACATTAGTTCTGAAATAGTAGACAAATAATATTGACCAAAATATACTAATGTAGCCTATTAAGCCAATTTAGAAACAAAAGCACCTCACGCCCAAGAAAAATCGTACAAAACGCTGATACTACCCTTGCTAATCTAGTATGTGAGTCCAAGAAGGCAAGTTATACGTATGATGTACTCTGCTCGAATGATTTAAAGAAACCTTCTGTATAATAATAACATAAACCTATATACAGAGGACCTTTGTGACGACTTCCATGTTCTATTCATAGAAGACCTTAAGCCACTTTTCTGTCTATAGAAGACCTTTAGCAGGTCTCATATCTATAGAATACTCTTAGCAGGCCTTGCATCTATAGAAGACCCTAGGAGGTCTTTTACATACAGACAATGCTTAGAAGGCATTCTATTTGTAATTCATGTCTGTAATAATAGAAGAACTTTAGGAGGTCTTTTATCTAGTGAAGACCCTTAGGAAGTCATCTATGTAAGAGGACAATTAGAATGTCTTCTATCTATAAAATACGTTTGGGAGGTCTTACATCTATATGAGACAATTAGGTGTAGATCCTTCTATAAAAGACCTATTGTAGGTCTTCTAAATTAGAAAGAACTTTAGGGGACCTTCTAATTTGAATGACCGTACAAGGGTCCTCTATCTACGGAAGACCGATAGATGGTCTTATGCCTATAGAAAACCTTTAGAAGGTCTCCCATCCATAGAACACCACTAGAAGGTATTTCATCGATCTTAAGGATGTCGTTTATATTCAGAAGACCTTTAGGAGGTCTTCCATTCACAGAAGACCTTTATCAGGTCTTCCATCTACAGAAGACTTTTAAGAAGTCTTCCATCTATAGAAACACTTTAGCTGGTTTTCGATCTATATAAGACCTTTAGAAGATATTCCATCTATAGAGGACCGTTATGAGATCAACTATAGAAGCTCTAAGTTTCGTTTCTCGATTGAAGACCCTTAGAAGGTCTATTGTCTATGGAAGGTCTTTAGTAGGCGTCTATTTATGGATGTCCATTACAATTAGGAGGCCTTCTATCTATAGAAAAACTTAAGTAGGTCTTCTGTGTACACAAGATCTTTAAATGGTTTTCTATCTATGGAAGACCTTTAGTAGGTATTCTCTTCACAAAAACCCTCTCACACACATTTGAGACACCTCCAAAGCGTGGTTTTTGAAGGTTTCTACAGCATCTTTTGGCGATTGCTATTTTTTGGGTTCATACACATAACTCCACGATTCGTTATCTGGGATAATTTCGTAAATATCTTTGAAGCAAAGCTACCGCGTTTTTTTTTCGAAATTTCTGGCACCGTTTGACACGGGATACAAGGAGAAATACCCATTTTTCGGGCATGTGTTCCTGCTATATCAAATGTTAGTTGGTGGAAGAAAAGCCCATGGATGCCTCTATCTCACGGTATATAACATGCCGACCATACATTATCCGTTCACGCACGGCTTAATTTTTTTCTGCCACAACGACCGTTTTTGGACGACCCTCACGAACTTCGAGTGTCGGCCACGATTGAATTCATTACACCAATTCTTCAAAGTACTATAGGATGGTGCTTCATCGCCATACAAAGATTTATTTGCATCGATGCACTCACTCTTGCCGTGATAATCGACGTAGAAATTTGAGAAAGATGATCGGACCAAAATGTTCACAAGTAAATTCAATTTTTTGCAAAGTGATTTGTTCAACACAACACATGGTCATATGTCAAACTGTGTCGAGTACAGTTATGCTAAAAAATGTGAAACTTTCTAACGAAAATGTCAAATGGCGCCTGGCAACATGCAGTGTTATCGTTCAGCCCTCGTAAAAGCGGTGTAAAGCATAAATTTCACACAAGGAGCATACACTTTCTTATAAAGTATATATATTGCGGATTCCTTAGTTTAGTAGGTTTGTTTCTTTATTATACACACACTTTTGAACATCAGTGTTAATACACTGCGTCAAGAAGAGCCTATGCAATAAACACTACAACACAGAACATACACAGAAACAAACCAACCTTTGCATACTAACCCAGCAAACCAAAATCGGAAAAAACATCAGAGTTCGGACCGAATTCGGTCCGAAAGTCGGGTGAAACGTACGAGTTCGGATCCGAATTCGGTCCGAACTCTGACCGAAAGTCATATGGCGTGGTTGACGTGTTCTCTGACCGAAATTCGGATGAAAATCGGATGTTTTAGCCGACTTTCGGACCGAATTCGTATAAATTTCTGATTTATTTACCGACTTTCGGACAGCTATCGGTCCGAATTCGGAAGTAAAATCTTATGAAATTCGAAAGTGTTTTAGTTAAGAAATATCCAAATCCTATAAAAGTTTATTTACTATAAACATATTAAAGGTTTTAATATCATCTTATGCTGTGTTAAATGCGGAAAACAAACTATGGAGAACAACAAATTCGTCAACACGATCTGTGGAAATACATGTCTTCATATGCAAAAAATTTTCATACACATAAAAGTGTTAAGAAACTTAACTTTGGCCATATACAAATATAAAACATAGTGTTGAAGTTTGACGAAGAAAATCTTTACTTTCATTAACTTCACAAAAATAAAGAAATATGTACGCAATCGATCACTATGAATAACATTAAACACTATCATGCATCAACACGCATAACAAAAATAAACCAAATTTGTTCTCCGATACAGAAATTAAAACCCGAGCACTCAATTTTTCTTCGTACTGCATCAATGTCGGCACATCAACAATTACACATTTACAATGTGCGAGCGAAACATGTACAATTCTTTTCTCTCTGCTTATTTACACTTAATTTTGCCAAAGCAGCACAAGAGAAAATAGAAAATTTTCCTTCAGAGAGGGAGAGAGAGGACAGGAAAAAGTTCGTCAGACTAGTCGGACAGAGTTCGGACCGAAGTCGGTCAGACGCCTCGGAAAAAACTTCCGACTTTGAGCAGACGCGTCGGATGTCCGACATTGTGTTTGCTGGGTAATAGCGAATACAATTATGTACAGTGTTTAGTACACACACGCACACACCAAAGACTAAATCTAATATTCGTATGTAGTCGTTAGAAACATGTGTTCTCCTTGAAAACAACATGTCTGCCTATGCCATGTAATTTTATTTGTATTTATTTAAATCGTACATTTGTTTGTTTGCGCAGTCTTTAAAATATATTGTTATTCTAAAAGTTTCCATTAAGTAAAACAAATAATGTTTAGAATATATAAGCATGTTCAAGTTACAGACGTTCGGAAAACGAATAATACAAATAAAAGTATTTGCATCTGCAGTGCCCTGATGAATCGTAAAGAACTTCTGTGCCACATGCATAATATGGTTGGTAATATTAGAAATTATGCTTATATTACAAGGAGGATAAAAAATGTTCAGTTTCTTGTAAAACTATGTTGACTTTTATTATTGTTCATCGAAAAGAATCATGATTATCCTGAAAAAGGGAGTAATAAGCACAAATAAATAACAGGTCCCGATTTAATATGGTAAATTCCAGACATTTTGATGCCGCTTTCATCTAAATTGGACGCTGGTCTCCTTGTAAACTTGGGGAGCTATTTCTAAGACACATTAGTGGCGATGAATTAAAATTCAAAAAGAATATAAGTTAGGTGGAACTACCGAAAAATTTATAAACTGCAAAAAGTAATTTGATTTTGACGGATCACGCAGAAGGGAAGGTTCAGCTGAAGAAGAGCAGTTCGGAAATGTTTGTCAGGTGGAGAGGGGCAGAAGACCAAGGCGCTAAAAATTGTTAAGGTTTAAGAAATTCTACCAAGCTCGAAACCTAAGCATACTTTATTCGTTCTTTTTATGCCCTCCACCATAATATGGAGGGTATAGTTAAATATGTCATTCCGTTTATAACATATCGAAATATTCATCGGAGACCCTATAAAGAATATATATTCTTAATCAGGGTAAAATTCTGAGTCGATATAACCATGTCCGTCTGTTGAAATCAAGATACAGCTCGCAATTTGTAAGATAGAACTTTGTAACTAAACATCAGAGGAGTAATATAAACTTTATTACTCCTCTGATGTTTGGTATTGCAAATGGGCTATATCGGTCCACGTTTTGATATAGCTCTTATTGAACACTACCACCCGATTTTCGGTATTTGTAAGGTTTTAGCTTCCTTATTACACTGAAATGGCTCAAATTTGGTATTTAGTCTTTGTCGGTATAGGACCACGCCTTCATATAGCCCCCATAGAACAGTACCTCGCGATTTCCGGTATTTGGAAGGTTGTTGCCCCAATATTCCACCGTAATGGCTGAAATTTGGTATTTAGTGTTCGTTTGGAGTATATAACTTTCCACATTAAATTTGTGGAATTTGTGGATTCAGACATAACCATCGTGTCACCTGGTCTGACAAATGACGTCAGCTGGCAGCCCGTCATTTCCCTTGGATCAGACCATCTCTCCATAATTGTCTCCATCAGCAGACCACTCGTCATCATGGGAAAGCTGATTGGCCAAGTTTCAGAGAGTTCACCAATCACCGCTTCAGAGAATTGCCCAATCCTTCTGATGGTCGGGTAGCGGAAAGGACGTTCCGAGACATCATCAATGCTGCAGACGCTCGCCATATACCTGCTGGTCGAATACCCGAAGTAAGACCAAATTTCCCAGCAGAGGCGACGGGATTAGCAAATGAGCGTGATGAGCTTCGTCGAACCAATCCCGGCGACCCCAGAGTCAGGGAGCTGACACTGGCAGTTAACAGGCTGGTCCGCGGAACAAGTGGTTAAATCATCTGAAGAGTTGCAATATTGGAGCCGGTATAAGTAAATTGTGGGCAACGGTTAAGTCACTCTCGAACCCCGGAAGGAGGGATGACAGGACCTCAGTCACGTTAGGCGACGTTACGTTGACTGACCCGAAGAGGTGTGCAAGTTACTTCAATCGACAGTTTGTCGAGCACCCCGAGTTCTCAATCAAGTTCTCAACCTGTCGCTAGCCACCCTTATTGTTCCCGAAGTCTGGAAAATGGGCAGGGTGCACCCGCTACTGAAGCCAGGTAAGGATGCCAGCAAACGTGAATCATACAGGCCGATTTAGCTTTTGTCACCTGTAGCGAAGACCCTTGAGGCCTTAGTACTCCCCAGCATTAGAAATAGCTATGAAGTTGCCGATCATCGGCATGGATTCCGTAAGCAGCACAGCACGACAACAGCGCTGCACGCCATCTCCACACATATTTGTCGAGGACTCAACCAGGAGCGACCGTGTGTTCGAGGACATCGAGCAGACAACCCTCCGGCCAAGTCTGAAACGTTGGATAATCAACTATATGTGTGGTCGTATGTGGAATTCAGGAACAAGAAATCCAAGCCCCGTAGGGTGAAACAGGGAGTTCCCCAAGGAGGGGTGATATCTCCGGGGTCACATTCGACACCACTTTTACGTCGTCCTCGCATGCCACAGCTATCTGCGATAAACTGAAAAGTAGGATCAAAGACCTCAAGTTCCCAGCCGGCAGCACTTAGGGTGTAGATAAGGAAACCTTGTTGACCACGTATAAAGCGATAAGCTATGCGGCGCCAGTTTGGTCCCCGAATTTATGTGACACGCAGTGGGATAAGATTCAAATTTGTCAGGACGCCGCACAGAGAACAGCAACAGGGTGCCTCCTCAAATCTACAGTGTACCATCTATACGAGGAGGCAAAGATTCTTGCAGTACGACACCATAATGAGATGCTATCGTTGCAGTACTTGCTCGGGTGTTACCGTGAGAGCCATCCCAAACATCATCTGCTGGCCACCGATACACCCAGGCATATTAAGAAGGATATACATGCTCTAGAGACGGCGGTCCAACAATATAGGAGAGAACCTCTAGATCAACAGGCATATCAGGCAGGTTTGAACAGCATTCACACGGACACGACAAACCAGATTTGTTTTGGCTAAATTACGCTCGGGATATTGCAGTCGCCTAAATTCCGTGCAAGACATCTGCCCAGTATGCGGCATGGGCCCGCACGATACTAAACACCTATTCCACTTTCCCCTCTAAATTTGTCGGTATAGGTGCAGCCTTCATGAAGCCCCCATAGAACGGTACCTCCTGATTTTCGGTATTTTGAAGGTTAAGGCCTCTGTTTTCCTTCGAAATGACTGAGATTTAGTACTTAGTTTTCGTTGGTGGTAAAAAACTTTCCTCTAGAAATTCATCGGTACAGGTTTACCCCTTAATATAGCTCCCATAGAACAGAACCTCCCGATTTTCGGTATAATGAATATTGTGGTCACAATAATCCATCGAAATGGCTAATTAACTTTCGTTCGGGTTATTCAACTTTCCCCTCTAAATTTGTCGGTATGGGTCCACGCCTTCATATAGCCCCCATAGAACGGTACCTCCCGATTTTCGGTATTTTGAAGGTTGTTGCTTCAAAATTCCACTGAAATGACTGAAATTTGGTACCTAGTCTTCGTTGGGGGTATAAAACTTTCCCCTGGAAATTTGTCCGCACAGGTCCACGCTTTCATATAGTCCCCACAGAAAAGTATCTCCCGATTTTCGGTATTTTGAAGTTTGTGGTCACAACAATCCACCGAAATGGCTGAAATTTGGTATTTAGCCTACGTTTGAAGTAAAAACCTTTCCAACTGTAATTCGTCGGTATAGGTCCACGTTTCGATATAGCCCCTCCATAGAGCGGTAATCACCGAAATCACTAAAAAATTTTATTTTGGGGTTATAAACTATTAAGGGAATTATCAGTATAGGCCCACGTCTTCCTATATTCTCCATAGAAGCGTACCTATTGATTTTCGGTATTTTTTAGGTTTTAGTCACATTATCTTACCGAAATATCGAAAATTTGGTATTTAGTCTTCCTTGACTCTAAAAACTTTACACCAGAAATTTGTCGATACAGATCGACGTTTTGATATAGTTGAATATGAATACCTACATGTTCTTTCTAAGATTTGTTCTTTTCATTGTATCTTTAAACACCATAAATTCATTGTGTGGTAGTATCCAATACCAAATTTTGCTAAATTTAATATTTATTTTTTGTTTTTTCATCGCATCAAATTCTTGGGACAATTTCTATAAATTCTCTGCCAGACAAATAACTATGGTTAATTTAAAGTTAATTAAATGGCATGTATAATTAGGGGTATCTTAAGTTAATTAAAATCATTTTGGAGACAACCTCAAAATTCTAAGCGACTTTCTTAATTCTCTGTGTATCACATAACTGAACCATATCAATGATTAAGCTAACAAAGAATAATCTTCTTAATTCCCATTTCGCCCACAAATACCTGTCATGTTGGGCTAAAGTTTGTATTTGTGTGTATGTAGTTGTGAAACTTGAGGGCATTTGTTGCTGTTGGTTGGATTTTAAAATGAATTTTAGACCCTTGTCAAAGTGGTAGGCAGGCAGCAAATTGACATTAATTAATTTTTAGAATTTGTTCATTTTGACAAAACAAGCATCTCAAGACGGCCGCACAAACACACATTGGCTAATATCATTGGTTCATATAGCATACGTTCAAGTCACATGCACACACACATACACTGACACTTAAACGCAACACAATGTTTACCTTTACACTTCCAGTTGAGTTGAGCCCTTTTGGATATTGGGTTTAATTTTAAGGAGTTGTTCTTAATTTTTAAGCAAATATGGCTAACGAATGTGCACACAGCCTATTGGCATCAATGCAGGCAAACATGTCAAACGAGCGTTCTGTGGTTTTACAATTAATCGGTCATTGCGACAGTAAATTTAACAACGTTCAGTAATACGGTGTTGGGATTCCTAATTCATGATATGACAAATGTTCGAAACAATGGAAGGTAAATCGTGAAATGTAAATCAATCGTTTAGTTCGGATGGGGAGAATTTTATAGCCTTCAGCTAGAGGTAAACTTTACTTTTTAAAGTCAATATAACTGATACCACCAGCTATACATGATATTTTCCAAACTATATATTCTGGACACTGTTTGCTTCTTATGGCTAAACTATTGGGACATCTTACATTCTATTTGAAGTAGAATTGGTTTGTATCAATTGGTGTCTCTTGAGTGTTTTTCAGGATCTTACGTAAGGTTGACATTAAGGCTATGATTTTTCGAATGTTTTCTCAATTTTTCCTATATCATGAACGAATGAAGGTTTACCTATTCAC
This sequence comes from Musca autumnalis, assembly GCF_047663935.1. Lineage (NCBI taxonomy): Eukaryota > Metazoa > Arthropoda > Insecta > Diptera > Muscidae > Musca > Musca autumnalis. The sequence continues at coordinate 221,957,611 of NW_027411644.1, forward strand.
TGCTAAAATAACGGCTACTCTATTCTAATTTTAACAAGTACAAAACATTAAGTTCGGCCTGGCCAAAGTTTTTATAACCACCATCATGAAATATTCCGAACTTTTTTTATTCTTTATTTTACAATTTAAGTGGAGAAGTTTTATTGACCACTGAAAACACCAAATACCTAATTTAAGCTATTTGGTCAGCAAAAATAACTGAAATCGGGCGGTACCGTTACATGGGGCCTATAACACGACGTGGGCCTATATCTAAAATGTTTTATCAAGAAGTTTTCAACCAATGCACAGTGGTCCCACTTGTATGGAAAGTTGCGAGAAAAATATTTATAATCGTCGGATCAATTTGATTTTTTTCAGTATATGCTAAAAATAAGAAAAACAAGTAAAAAAGTATCAGTCGGCTTTGCCGACAGAGATATACCCTCAGCCTGTGCAAATTGAAACACTTGTTCCACAAAAAAAATTTTGTATTTAGGTGGTTTCAAAATTTTGGTCGTATGAACCGACAAAAATGTTGATTAGGATTAAAGTTCAAAAATTTTGCGGAAAAGGTACTTAAAGGAATGGGACGACATAGACCATGGGGGTGCCATAGGGGGTTTTTGCACCCTTGGGCTGTTTACTCAAGAAGTATGGACTTGCCCCTGAAACAACTTTTACCATCGTAATTGAGGCAGCGAATGTAAGTTGCTTCAACAAATATCAAAGTGATTCAATAGCAGGTCTTAAATTGAACTTATCCAAAATTTTGTGTGGGAGGTACGGGTATCTGGTAGATATTATGAGAATGTGTAAAGTATGGACCAAATCGGTCACTCCCATCAAGAGTTATCGTGGGCACAATTTTTCCGAATATCTTTGAACTTTTGTGGGGTAGGTACCTGGAGGAGTGGACCGATATGGCTTATCTACGAACTTAAAGTAAGTTTGGAAACAATATTACGAAGGCCAAATTTTGGCCGGAATCGGCATTTCCATTCGAGAATTATCTTGCTCTTCCACCCATAAACATGGTGTCATAGGGTTTGTTTTTCATCTTTCAGGCTATTTTTTCAGGAAGTATGTACTTGCCCCTGAGGAAAATTTAACCTTCGTATAGGGGACAGTGAATACAAGATGTTACAACAAAAACCAATGCGATTCGAGAGCAGGTCCTAAACTGAACTTTTCCGTAATTTTGTGTGGGAGTTACTCGAAGGGGTTTACCGATTGAGTCCATCTTGGAACCTCATCTAAGTCTGGTAGAAATTTCATAATGTGCAAAGTATGGACCAAATCGATTACTCTTTTCAAGAGTTATCGTACGCACATATTTTCCGAACATTTTCGAACTTTTTTGGGGGAGGTACCGGAAGGAGTGGACCGATATAATCCATCTTTGAATTTGAACTAAGTTTGGACAATATATTACGAAAGCCAAATTTTGGACCGAATCGGCAGATCCGTTCGAGAGTTATCTTGTGCTCCAATCACTACACACGGTGTCATAGGGTTTTTTGTAACTTTCAGGCTATTTTCTCAGGAAGTATGGACTTGCCCCTATTGAAACTTACAGCGTCGTATAGAGGACAGCGAATACAACTAGCGTAAACAAAAATCGAAGCGATTCGAGACCAGGTCCTAAACTGAACTTTTCCGAAATTTTGTGTGGGAGGTACCCGAAAGAGTGGACGGATTGAGTCCATATTGGAGCCTCATCTAAGTTTGATGGAAATTACACGATGTGCAAAGTATGGACCAAACCGGTTTTTCCCTACAAGAGTTATCGTGCGCACAAGTTTTGCGACAATTTTTGAACATTTGTGGGGGAGGTACCTGACCTATATGGTCCATCTTCGAACTTAAATCGAATCTGGACAAAATATTTCGATACCCAAAATTTGAACCGAATCGATTAATCCGTTCGAGAGTTATTGTGCGCACCAGCCTGCCAGACAGACAGACATACAGACAGACGGACGGACATTGCTAGATCTACTCAAAATTGTCTGAAACGGATATCGTACAAACATACTTGGGGTCTAAAACCATTATTTCGATGAGGCACATTTTTGGTCGTATCAAAGTGTAAATACCCTCTTTAGCCTAAAGGCTGAGGGTATAAATACTTTAGCCAAAAAATCATCAGTATGGGTCCAGTTTTTCCTATAGCCCCCATGTAGCTGTACTACCCGATTTCAGGTATTTTGAAGCTTTTATCTACATTTTGGTATTTGGAGTTATCAATGATCAAAAACCTTCTGCGCCAAAAATTGTGGCCTTAACTCCAGGTTTCGGTATAGCCCTCATATTACGGTACCTCCCTATCTCAAATACATATTTTGAAGTTTTTATCAACATTTTCGGTTCGAATCGGTTGTAATTTTCTATTTGGAGTGGTTTTTATGTAAAAGTAATTAAAAAGCCTTGTACTAAAACCTCCATTTCGAAAAAATAATTTTATCCTTTCAATTTGGAGTTACTTGCCTTGTAAGAATTCACAACCTTACTGATGTTTTTAAAGATTTTAAGAGATCATACGTAAATGTCAACTTCTTCTGTTTTGTTTTGTTCTGTCAGCAATTTTAGTTGAAGAAGCTTTGTGACCAAATTACCTCATATCGGTAAAAAATTTTAGCTAAAATTCTTAAAAAACCGAAAATTTGGAGTAATCGTTATATGGGGGCATATTTTGATGATTTTTGGTGTAGAAGTGTTGTGAATGCAGAGAACCTCAAATGTCAAATAAAATCCTAGAAATACCTATAATCGGGAGATACCGTTATATGGGGGTTATATCAAAACATGGACCTATTTTGAAATTTAGTTCGGTTAAAAATTGTAGGTAAAATCCTCAAAATACCGACATTGGGGTGATACCGATATATGGGGCTATACTAAAACATGGACCTATGTTTACAATTTTTGGTGAAGAAGTCTTGAGAACCTACACCACGTAACTACTACACACTAGCAGAGAAATAGCGTCTTAGACAAGGGAGATTTGCATTTCAGTGCAACGTTACAACAATCATTGTCATCGAGCACAACAAATAATTCCCATTTACTTTATACTCTAGGCCACGAATGTATTTCAGAGAAGCTTGAGAAGTTAGCAGGGAGTTAGCTTCACGGGTTGCAACAAATTACTGTTGTAAATCCGCCGACTTACACCTCGGTGTTTTAACGTTGGGAATGCTTTTGAGGGATACCCTTTATATTGCGGTTGCTGCTACATACACAGGGCTTTCGAAACCAGTAGCGCATGGTAGAAATTATACCATAACACTAGACTAATACCCAAAACCATCGTGTTCTCGAGCATCAACAGCCGAACTCATCGTGTTCTCGAACATCAACAGCCGAACCCATTATGTTCCCGAGCATCAACAGCCGAACCCGAACTAATCGTGTTCTCGAACATCAAGAGCCGAACCCATCGTGTTCCCGAACATCAACAGTCGAACATAGAACCCATCCTGTTCCCAAACATCAACAGCCGAATACATCGTGTTCCCGATCGTTCACACACAAACGCATCGAGTTCCCGATTATTTACATTCGAACACGCAATATATTCCCGATTATCTACTAGTCGTTCAGCAACCGCTAAGTTTCCGTTAGATCAAACATCACCACAAACGAATCGTCTAGAGCAGAACTCACCGACTCACCACATAGACGACAGAGGTGAGAACAGAGTTGAATGTTAAGGTCGATGATAGTAGAAATCCGACCACAAACAGCGTTACAAAAGATATACCCTAGATCAACAAACATATTAAGCAGGTTTGAATAGCATTAATATGCTAACACTGCACCTTTTCAACTGCCCTGCCAAACCTACTCAACTAACTCCAGTATATCGAAGCAGAAACATTCCTAGAATTAAAGATTATGCTGATGATATTGACCAAGCTGGTACACTAATACCTCGATTTGCGTTGCCTCAATTTGCGTTGTTTCGATTTGCGTTAAGAAAAAATATAATAGATTTCTTCGATTTACGGTACTGATTCGATTTGTGTTACTAATAACTAATATTTCTGACTTTAAATGTTGTGAAAAAGTTACTAAAAACATGTGGAAACATGTGTTTCGACTTGGGTTGTTTCGCTTTGCGTCGGAACCAATTATTAACGCAAATCGATGTATGAGTGTATTTATGCGAAATGCGTACATATAACTCGGCCATCTGCGGAAGGGGGTTCATATAATTTTGAGGTAGCTAAATTATCGTCAAGATCTGATCCGCGATAAACACATCAAACAACATCAGTTGTGATAAAACAAGAGGAATAGTACTGACTAAAAGATGCCGTTTTGGCTTAAGGGGTTAGTTACCCCTACCAAAAATCAAAAAAAATTTATTGGCTTATTTTGAAGTACAGTAATATAGAGTATGCCGCAAAAGATTTCAAGTCGATCGGAGCAAAGATGTCTGCGATATGAGCATTGGAAGCTACAATTTATTGTGATTTGTATATAGCATAGAAAATTCAACGCGTTTTTCTGGAAACGGAATTTTTGAAGTCGGTGCCAACGATAGCTTGAAAACGAATTGCCCAATCTTCATATGGTTTGTTGAGCATATTAAATACATAAAAGGCTTGTCTTTAAGCGAGACAGAATTTTTTTAAATTGTTTGTCCGATTTTTTGTCAATTTTTTTTTTTTTTTGTTAAAATCGAAATAATGTCTTTGGCAGTTCAATTTTTTTTTAAATAGATTCTTTAAAATTCTGCTTCTCTTAAAGAAAAGGTTATTCGATTCTTAAAACGCTTAGAAAAATATACGATGATCAGCCCATCCATTTTCGAGCCATCGTTGGCACCGCAAAACGCTTTTTCAAAAAAGGGTTTCGCAGATAGCCATTTACCACAAGACTATGCAAAAACTTTTAAAAATGGTAGTTTCGTTGAAAAAATCATAAACAATGAGTTTTTTTGGTCTGCACAACTAGGGATAACCCCTTAAGTAAGCAGTTTAAAAACAAAGCCACATCTCTTCAAACAAAAATAACTTTACAAAACACTGATGTATGGTTCTGAAGCCTGGGTACTTTCGGAAGCAGATAAAACAATGGTTTGTTTGAGAGAAAAATTCTTTGAAAGATCTACGGGTCAATATGCGTCGACGTCGTATTAACCAAAAGTTGTATAAACTCTGGCCGCATGGCGGTATATGCAGAACTAGAATGCCAAGGCTCCGATAGAGTAAACAACCAGATCAAAAAACACTGTATTGCAAATTGGAGAAATAATACAACAAATAGAGAGGAATGAAAATTTTTCTTATTTCGGTGTATAGGGCATATGTTCTGTAGATTGATATAGCCACCCTATTTATGGAACTGATTGAAAATACATAGAAAAAATTACTGCAGTTTAGGAATAGTGTTCATAAAGTCTTGCCAAGGATCAAATTTCTGCATTTCATGAACACCTTTCATAAAGCAAAAAATCCTGGTTTCTTTTGAGAGATTGAAAAAAAAAACAATTTTGGCGAGTTATTTTGGTTTTATTGACTAACTAACCAACCACCACCACCCACCAACCAGAGACAAGCTTTGCTACTTTTAAAAATGTTTTTATGTTTTATTATTGTAATTTACCGCTTCTTCTAATGATTTTCACTGTAGTTGTTATGGTCTTGTGAGCATATGAGAACAACATGAACCATATGTACATACATGTTAAGCTTTTCAGCACTAGGTTGAGATATTAGATGTTGCCTTTAAATTAAACAAATTAAAATAAAAATTTTAGATACGAATTATGCATACAACCAACAAACGCACTGTACGGTGCCTTAACTTCATTTGAATGAATGGTTCTTACACCTGGAAAGTTTTTGCGGTTTCTGAAACTACAATGTTCATAGATGAGAAAAATCAAAAAACCAAAAAAACAATCGCCGGAAGGATTTTCAAATAAATGGCGGTCAAAGTTCATATTTTTAGGGCTTTTCACGATTTTGCTTGAAAACCGCAAGACCTATCGAAATAGGTTTAAAAAAACTGTTGTAGCAGTAAAAAATCTCTACAAGATTGACCTTAATGGTATTTACGTAGGTTTTACCATTTTTGAAATATAGAACATCAAATTTGGACAATATACTGACTGTATGGCCCCCTATATACAATGCCATGCAGGGAGCACCTTTACTAACTTTGAATAAAACCCGCTTACACCCGCTTATTTCGCGTATTCTGAATCATGAATCTTCATAGATGAGAAAAATCGAACAAGAAGAAAAAATCGCTGGAGGGATTTTTAAATAAATCGCGGTCAAAGTTCACATATTTAGGTTTATTTTAGGTTTTCGCGATTTTGCTTGGAAAACGCAAGTCCTGTCGAAAAATTTTTTAGCTGTGGAAATTCTCCAGGGAAGTTGCTGTTATGATGATTGTTCCTAGGTTTTTCCATTTTTTAGATAAGAAGCTCAGGGTCACATTTTTAGATTTTTTTGTCAGATTTTCACGATTTGTTTGAAAATGATAAGTCTTATCAAAATGTGACTAGAGAAAATTTTATAGCTGTGAAAATTCTCTAAAAGATTAGTTTTCGTAATTTTTTCCTAGGTTGTACCATTTTTGATATATATAAGTTTAAGTTGGAAAATTGCAGTCATTACCTTGTTTTATAAGGAGCCGATACAATCAGTAAATTGTCAAAATTTGAAATTCTATATCTCAAAAATGGTAATACCTACGAAAACATCATAAAGGACAATCTTGTAGAGTATTTTCACTCATACAACACATTCTTTAATCTCATATCGATAGGGCTTTCGGTTTCCAGGCAAAATCGTGAAAACCTAAAAAACCCTAAAAATGTGAACTTTGACCGCGGTTTATTTGAAAAACCCTCCGGCGATTTTTTTCTCATCTATGAACATTGTACTTTCAGAAACAGCAAAAACTTCCCAGGTGTAAGCACCTTTCATTTTAATCTAGTTAAGGCGCACAGTGACTGTAGATGTTTAGTTTGTTAGTTGTTGCGACGGTGGTAGTTTAGCGTAAAGCCTTTAGCTGTATTTCAGTCAGGTTGTTGATACAGCGCAATACCACAACACGTTTGTTGATACAGTGTCAATGTGATGATTTAAATGAAAAAGGGAACAAAGTTGAGAGAATTTACCAAACAAGAGAGGAAATATGAGAGCAAATAATGGGAATGTAGGGGAAAAATAGGAAAGTGATTTTGCATCTAATGAAAATCTTATATCTTTTTGAAAAAATTGTGACTTTTTTTATCTCTAACGACAAAGTCAGATCCATATTGTTACGGTTATAAATATGTGTTTGTTATATATTTTTGGTTCTATTCCACGCTTTTTAGGACATCTAACTGAGAAAAGAAAATATTTTCCTCCAAACATAAATATTTAGCCTTACATCTACATGAAACATTGTTTCACAGTTGTTCATGGTGGTGCTATTATTGTTTTCGCAACATATATTTATGGTTTAATATTAGATGATTGTGTATTTTATCATGTTGGAGGATAAAGAAAATGGTATGACTGAAATTATTTGCTCTCAGGATCCCAGGCATTCGAACATTTATTCTCATTACTGAGCATTACATTATCCGCAGCCTGAATGTGTCCGGCAGTACCAGTTATGTATACCATATGTTCGGTTCTTGACCCTGCATGCTTTAACTTCAATTGTGTTTTCTCTATATAAAGAAAACTAAGAAAATTTGGTTGTTGTTTTTGTTGTTTAAGATATTGCTTTCATACTAGGGTGGGGCGATTTGTGTGGAAGCAAAAAAACCTTAATGAGCCCTTCGCGTTTCTGATTCCTGGGATTGAACTGAGCAAAAAAGTCCACTGGACCATATATCTACCGTGAAAATCGAGCCTCCCGATTTTGACTTTAAGTTTTTTATTGACGTTTTTTGGATATTTTGGCATATAACAGCCAAACCATTGGGATTTTCGATCCAACACAAAGACAAACATTGTAGCCAAGACAGTAATTGAAAACTGTCTAATACATCGCAAAAGCATTGCAACGCTCCTTCAGGCAGTTTTGGCCTTAAGAATGTGCAAACTTTTCGGAAAATGTCGATAAATGACATTGTGCTACAAAATTTGACCCGAAAAATATTCAAGTGTTCTGATGCAAAATTATATCGTGTTGGGATCCATGGACAACGACAATGCCTTTATTTCGTTTGGGTCACTTCGTTTTATTTTTTTATAACGGTAAAAGTAGTGACAATCTGGGTTTTTTACATTTTCAAATTTAAACGGGCATATCTTATTTTTTCCACAACGGATTTCTTTTGATCCTTCTTCCTTTTAAAGGGGTGAATAATGTCTTTTGAATAAGCTATTATTGTTTTAAATCGGTTAACAAATAGCTAAGTTATAGTGGTTTATGTCTGAAAACCCCCACAAAAAACCTATAAAGGAATTTCTCATAATTTTGAAAAATATAATGTTTTTTTGTTTTGTTCAATATTTATTTTGAAAATTATGAGAAATTCCTTTATAGGTTTTTTGTGGGGGTTTTCAGACATAAACCACTATAACTTTGCCATTTGTTAACCGATTTAAAACAATAATAGCTTATTCAAAAGACATTATTCACTTCTTTAAAAGGAGGAAGGATCAAAAGAAATCCGTTGTGGAAAAAATAAGATATGCCCGTTTAAATTTGAAGATGTAAGAAACCCAGATTTTCACTACTTTTACCGTTATAAAAAAATAAAACAAAGTGACCCAAACGAAATAAAGGCATTGTCGTTGTCTATGGATCCCAACACGATATAATTTTGCATCAGAACACTTGAATATTTATCGGGTCAAATTTTGTAGCACAATGTCATGTATCGACATTTTCCGAAAAGTTTGCACATTCTTAAGGCCAAAACTGCCAATGCTTTTGCGATGTATTAGAGAGTTTTCAATTACTGTCTTGGCTACAATCTTTGTCTTTGTGTTGGATCGAAAATCTCAATGGTTTGGCTGTTATATGCCGAAATATCCAAAAAACGTCAATAAAAAACTTAAAGTCAAAATCGGGAGGCTCGATTTTCATCTTAGACATATGGTCCAGTAGACTTTTTTGCTCAGTTCAACCCCAGGAATCAGAAACGCGAAGGGCCCATTAAGGTTTTCAAATCGCCCCAGCCTATTTCATACATATTTACAAAAATCCTTTTATTTTGCTTCATTACCCAAAAAGGAAAAGAGTGACGAAAGTTTTTAATCTGCAACACAGAACTCTTTTGCGTGTACGGTTATTTTTTGTAGATTTTTTTTGTTAAAAAAAAAATACGTAATCACTTAAAGAATGAAAAAGGCTTATCTCAAAAGGTAACATCAAAGGAAACTATTTTATTTGTGAAATGAAAGAGATTTTCGATTGATAACTGATACAAACAAGAAACCAATCAATGTTGAAGATTACTTTATGCACAGTGGGATAACGAAAATTCGTACCTTGATTTTCGAAAAACCTCAGTAGTTCTCTCAACAAATTATCTGGTCTTTTGACCACGTTGTATCGAAATAAAAGTAAATTTATACGAAATTGCATTACATTATATATTATCTCGAATCCACTGTATTTGCACTGTATTACAATAACATGGGGATTTTGCAGGTTAACTACATGTCATTTGTTGAATTGGACTTGATATTTATTAAAAGGTAAATATTTTATTTAATTTTGATAAAATTAAAAAACAAATGCTTTTAGGGTGGTGTGTTTATTAGGGTCATTACAGCAAAGTAGGGGAAGAAGTGAAGAATTTTCACTTGAAACATATACATTTTCTATCAAAACCTGCAATAAGGGCAATTCTTCTTCAGATTTCAATGTCTTGGTTTCCCCTAATTGATTTTAAGGTTTTGTTTAATTTTCTGATCAATGTGACCTTTATTTTAATTAAAAAATATTACTTTGTGTAATGACTAAAAATGATTCATTTCCAAACTAATTATAAACAAAAACAAGTAAGCAAAGCTTATAGTCGGACGGGGCCGACCATGCGATACCTTACACCTTTACCACTGGGAATTAGCTTTTCACAAATCAACATTTATTTATGGAACAAATAAACTTATTGTAAGAAATAACTCTGTGGATTCTGGTACCGTATCACACCAAGCTAAAATAATAATATAATAATTGTTTCACAAACATCTCAGAAGGGACAAGGGAGACTTCTCTCACATCAATGAGTGAGTGTACCCCGATTCATATTCGCTCAATGATATGGGACCCACAGCTTATCTCCGAGTCCGAACTGCGTGCCCTAAGACACCACCTGTAGAGCAGTTTTATATGGCTGAAATTCTCAGAAAATGTCGCAAACCTTACTGAAGGATATTTGTCTGGCTGGGGAGTCGTTTTGCAAAAAGGTGACAAAGCGACTTATGCTGCAATGTGTGTATAAAATGTGGTTTTCTACACAATACAAATTATATATTAAGCAGTAGTCCCGTTATCTGGCAGACACGTGATTGCAATTTGCATCAGGGGGAAGATCAGTAGTTCTATTTCCATATGTAGCCTACTTTGCCGGCATATGCCCTCCAGGAAATAAAATACAGACCAAAAATATTTTTTTTTGTATTTTTCATACAAAAGTAATGGTCCATTTCACCCGCATCTTCTTCTACGTAAACTTTTATCTCGTGCAAAATTTCGTGATTATTGAGCCAAATGGTAACTATATGATAACACTACAAACAAATAACTGGGTATATTAGGCTGTAGCTCTGTTATCTTATCATGTACACCAACACAATTGAAATCAATAGAAAGGTCAAGCGTTCCTCTTCCAAGTATAGCTTACTTGCCCGGAATGTCTCTTTCAGGAAAAAAGATATAAGCTGTATATTAAAAATTTTCACAATTTTCACACAAAAGTTGTGGTCCATTTAACCCTCTAGATATTATCTGATCGCCATCTCAAATTGCAAGCTTCTTCTTTGTCATATACTCTTACCTTATTTAAAATTTCGATGCGATCGGACTATTATTGCGACCTACAGAGCAGCTACAAAACCGGATAAAAATTATGTTTTTGGTCCATTTCACCCACTACGAGGGCAGTTCGGAAACTTCTTAGCCTAGCACAAAAAGCGCGGTATAAACGGAAAAAACTTCCATCTCTGTTATGAACACATGTTAAATTTTGTTTCGATCTGGCAACTCCTTCATATAGAAACAGGTGTTCAAAAAAGAAGCATCCGCAATTTTTTTTACAATGGAAAAATTAGAAATGCGTGCTGTCATTAAATATTTACATAAAAAAGGTTTATCGGGACAAGAAATTCATAATGATATGGTGAATGTGTTAGGTGAAAGTGCTCCTTCATATGCAACAGTAAAAAATTGGGTTGCTGAATTTAAACGTGGTCGTACAAGCATTGAAGATGAACCACGTTGTGGACGTCCAAAAACAGCAACAACAACAGAAATTGTAGCCAAAGTGCATGATATGGTATTAAATGATCGACGAATAAAAGTGCGTGAAATTGCTAATATCATGGGCATCTCAAATGATCGAGTCCATTTAATTTTGCATGAAGAACTACAGATGAAAAAGCTTTCTGCAAGTTGGGTGCCGCATTTGTTAACAGTCGATCAAAAACGCATAAGAATGAACATTTCTCAAGCTTGTTTGGATCGTTTTAAGCGAAACAAAATGGATTTTAAGCGTCGTTTCATAACTGTTGATGAGACATGGATCCACCACTATACTCCAGAGATAAAAGAACAATCCAAGCAATGGACTGAAGCTGGAGGAAGTGCCGCAAAGAAGGCAAAAACAATTCAATCGGCTGGTAAGGTTATGGCAACGGTTTTTTGGGACTTCAAAGGTATTTTATTGATTGACTATCTGCAAAAGGGTAAAACAATAAATTCAGAGTACTATTGCAACCTTTTGGATCAATTAAATGTACAAATTCGAGAAAAACGTCCTGGCTTACAACACAAAAAAAATAATTTTTCATCAAGACAACGCACCAGCGCACAAGAGTGTTTTAACAATGGCTAAAATCAACGAATTAAAGTAGGAGTTGCTTGACCACCCACCTTATTCTCCTGAGTTAGCTCCCAGTGACATTTACTTGTTCCCAAATCTAAAAAAATTCCTTGCTGGCAAGCGTTTTACCTCAAATGAAGATGCAATTACAGTTGTAAACCACTATTTTGAAGACCTTGAGGAAAACTATTTTAATCAAGGGATAGAATTGCTAGAAAAGCGTTGGACTAAGTGTATTGAAGTTTCAGGAGATTATATTGAAAAATAAAAATATTTTTGAAAAACTAACTATTCTCTTTCATTGATAGGCTAAGAAGTTTCCGAACCGCCCTCGTAATTTGACAGTGGAGGTTCCTAGTAATCACAAAATATTTCGACCGAAAACTGTCAAAATAGGTCCATGTAGCCCCCATGGGCTGATTTTCGGTTTTTTGGACTTTAGCTACAATTTTGGATCCAAGTATCTGCAATTCGACATTTGAGTTTCCCAGTGGTCGCAAAACTTTTCCACCAGAAACATAGGTCCATACTTTGATTTAGCCCCATATAAGGTTCCCGACCGATTGAATAAATTTTTTATGATTTTTTTACCTTATTTAGGTATAAGTGTTCACGGAATATCTCCTCCTAAAATTGTGGACAGGAAAGAAAATAATTATTCCGTTTTACTTTAGAATATTTTATTGTGGAGGGTATAAAAAGTTCGGCCCGGCCGAACTTAACACGTTTTTATACCCTCCATCATATGGATGGTATAATTAAATCGAAATATTCAGCATAAAATTCTATGTCGATTTAACCATGTCCGTCCGTCCGTCTGTCTGTTGAAATCAAGATACAGCTCGCAATTTTAAAGATAGAGAGTCAATATTTGGTACAGAAGTTTTTATTACTTGCAGGATGGTTTGTATTGAAAATGGGATATATCGATCCACGTTTTGATATAGCCCCCAAGCTCCCAAGATTTTAGCTCCATTATCCTACCAAAATGGCTGAAATTTGGTATTTAGTTATCGTTGGGTGTATAAAACTTTCCACCTGAAATTTGTTGGTATAGGTTTACGCCTTCATATGGCCCCCATGGAACGGTAACCCCCGATATTCAACAAAATGGTTGAAATTTGGTAATTAGGAGCTACGTACTTTCGTAGATGAAGGGAAACGAATTATTCCATTGTTTTTCAATTTAATTTTGGTGGAGGGTATAAAAAGTTCGGTCCGGCCAAACTTAACGTTTTCTTACTTGTTACTTGTTAAAATATTGTTTTAAGTGGATGCAGGTTATTAAATCATTTTTGCCACATATAAACCTTCTTTTTTAAACTTTTCTATTATCACTTAAAATCACAACAAGGGTAAAAACCTGTTCAAATGCCAAAAATAAAAAAAAAAAATAAAAAACTTGTTGCTTTTGTCAAGAAGACCCTGAAACATTGCAAACAAAGTTAAGGTTGACTTTTGTCCTGTGGTATTTCAACTTTACCATCAATCCTTCTTCTATTTGATGTCAAACTTTGATTCTTTTTTCAAACATTAAATTTTATTTTAGTAATGTCGTCTGCTGAGTTGAAATGAAATGAGTGGCCATTATGGGGGTGTTAGAGACCTGTTTGTCTGATGTTCTTATTGCTGATATCACCTTTGAATCAGACCTTGAAAACCCATGGCGAATAAGGGTGAATGATACATTGAAAAAAGGGACGCTTTTCAACGATTTTTTCTACAAGATTATATATTTATAAATTAAATGACCATAGTAATTTAATAAATGGCTTTTCTGTGTATGTGTTTGTCGAATGTGGGTTGGTGTTTCGGACAAAAGTCAATTTTTTAACATATTATTTAAGATATTAAATAAAAGATTTTATTATAAGCTGTTTTTAGCCTTCTTGTTATAGTTAATTTTACAAAAAGTAAATAAAAGTAAAATGGAATAGCCTTATAGGAAAAAATATCTGGTTAGATGTTTGTCCTTCAAATTACGAAGAATTCAAATATATTTCTTGTGAGATATGTTCATAAGAGTATATATACATATGTATTTATAAATACACAAATTGGATTAAATTTCTGTTCTTTCTGGAACGCACGATGACTCTCGAACGTATGAACCGATTTGGACCATAATTTGGCATTCGTAATATTTGTTCCGAATTTGGGTAAAATCCGAAGATGAGCCATATCGGTCCACTCCTTCAGATACCTCTCCCACAAAAGTTTGTATGTGCTTTGTTGTCTGTTTAGTTAAAATCTAATAACTCATTTCTAACACAGTTGCAGTTGACCAATCGAACAAACTTGGCCCACTTTTCAAATTTGTATGATAATATATTAATAAAAGCAAGAACGGCGTTAAGATCGGCCGGGCCGAACTTGTTATACCTCCACCGCGAGTTGTATGGAAGTAAAATGGAACAATTAGTTTCCTTTCATTTACGAAGAATGAAATACCAAATTTCAGCAATTTCGGTAAAACAATGTGGCTAACCTTCAAAATACCGAAATTTGGGAGGTACCGTTCTATGGGAACTGTATCAAAACATCGATCTATACCTACACAAGTTTCCTATATTTCGTTAAGATAATGTGGCTAAAACTTTCAAAATACCGAAAATTGAAAGGTATGCTTCTATAGGGATATAGGAAGACGTAGACCTATACTGATAATTCTCTTCTGTAATATTTTATAACCCCATGGAAGACTAAATAACAAATTTCAGTCTTTCGGTGGGATATTGACGTCACAACATTCAGAATAAAGAAAATCTGGAGGAACCGTTATATAGGGCCTATATACAAGCGTGGGACTATACCGACGAATTTCAGCCATTTCGGTGGGTTGTTGTGGCCACAACCTTAAAAATACCGAAAATCGTGAGGTACCGTTCTATGGGCGAAAAATGCAGGCTTGGACCTGTACCGACAAATTTCTGGGGGAAAATTTTATACCACCAACGAAGACTAAATACCAAATTTCTGCCATTCCGATGGGCTATTGTGGCCACAATCTTAAAAATACCGAAAATCGGTAGGTACAGTTCTATGTGGGCTATATGCAGGCGTGGACCTGTACCGACAAATTTATGGGGGAAAGTTTTATATCACCAATGAAGACTAAGTACCGAATTTCAGCTATTTCGGGGGAATATTGAGGTCACAATCTTCAAAATACCGAAAATCGGGACGTACCGTTCTATGGGGGCTATATGAAGGCGTCGGCCTATACCGACAAATTTCATAAAGGGACGTTTTATACGAAGACTAAATAGCAAATTTTAGTCATTTCGGTGTGATAATGTGCTAAAACCTTCAAAATGCCGAAAATCGGGAGGTACCGTTCTATGGGGGCTATATTAAGGCATGGACCTGTACCGACAAATTTCTGAAGGCGTGGACCTATATCGACAACTTTCTGGAGGAAGGTTTTATACCCCCAACGAAGACTTAGGACCAAATTTCAGCCATTTCGGAGTGATAATGAGGCTAAAACATTAAAAATACCGAAAATCGGATAGTAGCTGTTACCGCCACTGGTGATCAATACACATCACGTTGCCCAGTAATTAAAATAAATATTTTTGTTTGTTCTTTTTTAATCAATTTTGATAACATGTATCAATTATTGATGATTATCTTTGATCCTTCATTACATTGTATTTCTTTGTACTAAAATATGTAAAGCGAAGTTACATTTATAGTGCTGAAGGAATCTCTCTTTTTCTTTTACAATTTTTGGTTGAGCAGTTAACACACTGCAAATAAAATTTAACATTTATTTTAGCTGATGGTTTGAAACCAAAAAGTATGTATAAATTAAGATAATAATTTGTAATGTATTTTTTATACCCTCAGCCTTTAGGCTAAAGAGGGTATTTACACTTTGATACGACCAAAAATGTGCCTCATCGAAATAATGGTTTTAGACCCCAAGTATGTTTGTACGATATCCGTTTCAGACAATTTTGAGTCGATCTAGCAATGTCCGTCCGTCTGTCTGTCCGTCTGTCCGTCTGTCTGTCCGTCTGTGTTTGTACGATATCCGTTTCAGACAATTTTGAGTCGATCTAGCAATGTCCGTCCGTCTGTCTGTCCGTCTGTCTGTCCGTCTGTCTGTCCGTCTGTCTGTCTGGCTGGTGCGCACGATAACTCTCGAACGGATCAATCGATTCGGTTCTAATTTTGGGTATCGAAATATTTTGTCCAGATTTAATTTAAGTTCGAAGATGGGCCATATCGGTCCACTCCTTCAGGTACCTCCCCCACAAAAGTTCAAAAATGTTCGGAAAACTTGTGCGCACGATAACTCTTGAAGGGAGTAACCGAATAAGTCCATACTTTGCACATCGTGACATTTCTACCAGACATAGATGAGGTTTCAATATGTACCCTATTGGTCCACTCTTTCAGGTACCTCCCACACAAAATTTTGCTTAAGTGCAGTTTAAGGCCTGCTCTCGAATCGCTTTGATTTTTGTTTCATCCACTTGTATTCACTACCCCCATTACGACGATATAATTTTTTCAGGAGCAAGTTCATACTTCCTCAGAAATCCGCACGAAAACAACGCATATAATACCATGTGTCGTAGTTGGAGCGCACGATAACTCTCGAACGGATCAACATATTTGGTTCAAATTTTGGGTCTTTTAATATTTTGTCCAAACTTAGTTTAAGTTCGAAGATAGACCATATCGGTCTACTCCTTCCGGTACCTCCCCCACAAAGATTCAAAAATTTTCGCCAAGATTGTGGGCATGATAACTCTAGGAGGGAATAACCGAATTAAACCAAGCTTTGCTTTTGGTAATATTACTTTCAGGCATAGATCGGGTTCTAATATGGACGATATCGGTCCACTCATTCGGGTACCTCCCACACAAAATTTGGAAAAAGTATAGTTTAACAACTCCTCTCTGATCTTATTAATTTGTGATGCAGCAGGTTGCACTTGCGGCCACTGTTACGCCGTTGTAATTTTTTTTCATGGGCAAGACCATACTTCCGGAGATAATGGCCCAAAAATTCCAGAAAATCCTACCGGGACCACCTAAACTGGCTAATGTCAATAAATTATATAGTCTGTAACGAAAATATCCATAGACTAATAAAGAAAAAAATGATTTCCTACAGATTTGTATTAGGTCCGAATATGTACTACATCGGATCACTCCTACGGGTACACCCTAACCAAAGTTTGAAAAAAATGCACTCGTCTTGGATCATTCTGAATTTTTTGCAACATGTAGGTTTTTACGGCCCCTTTCCATCCTGGAAATGTTTCCAACAGCTAAAAAACCTACAGAAGTATTGTGTTAACTTTTTTTCTTCGGGTACGTGGCTGAGGGTATATCTCTGTCGGCTCAGCTGACTGATACTTTCTTACTTGTTCCTAATTAAATTATGAAATAAATATTTTTCAATAAAATTAACCAGTGTTGGCGATTATTTGTTCAAATCATCGGCGGGCCATCTATGGGGGGCGGACCATCTATGGGGGCTATATCAAAACGTGGACCGATATAGCCCATTTGCAATACCAAACATCCTAGGAGTAATAGAAACGTCTATACCAAATTATAAAGCTCTATCTTAGAACTTGCGAGCTGTATCTTGATTTCAACAGACGGACGGACGGACAGGCGGTCATGGTTATATCGACTTAGAATTTTACCCTGATCAAGAATATATAAACTTTATAGGGTCTCTGATGAATATTTCGAT
Organism: Musca autumnalis; assembly: GCF_047663935.1. NCBI lineage: Eukaryota > Metazoa > Arthropoda > Insecta > Diptera > Muscidae > Musca > Musca autumnalis. The sequence continues at coordinate 221,975,331 of NW_027411644.1, forward strand.
GTGTTACAAACGGAATGACAAATTTAATTATACCGTCCATAATATGGTGGTGGGTATAAATATGTATATGAATATGAAACCAAAACCAAACAGTCTACTTTGTTTCCATTTTTAGCCTGAAATGGCTGTAACTTGACGTTTGGAGTTCCCGATGCTACAGAAACTTTCCAACCAAAAGTTTTGGTATAGCCACAATATAACGGTACCACCCGATTTCAGGTATTTTGAGGATTTTAATTTGGCTTTTGGCCCGAAATAGCTATAACTTGGCTTTGGTATATCCCCATATAACGGTACCACCCGATTTCAGGCATTTTAAAAGGTTTATCTGCATTTTCGATACCCTACACCACTATGTGCTTTTGCACAAAAGTTTGTAGCGCATCGAAATAATGGTCGTAGACATATACTTACATACTCCAAAATGAATGTCTCGACGAGCTGAGTCGATCTGGTTATGTGTGTCCGTCCGTCTGTCCATCTAAACCTTGTAACCTACAGGTTGCAATTTTTACCGGATAGTCACAAAATTTGGGTGTTGATGGGGTTCCCGGAGGGGAAGAATCCTATACATTTTGGTGATAGTCGGATTATATTTAGGGGTCGGAATGGGTAAAATACTTATTTGGAGAAAAAGTCAACGTTTTATTCAAAAGCAAATATCTCAGCCTCTATAAAGGGTATACCAAAAGCAAAACCTGAAAATGAAAGTAAACAAGTAAAAAAGTATCAGTCAGCTTTGCTGACAGAGATATACCCTCAGCCGGTGTATAAAGAAACATTTTTTTTCCCAAAAAACGTATATATTTAGGGGGTATTAAAAATTTTGGATGTATGAACCGACAAAAATGTTGATTAGGATTAAAGATCAAAAGTTTTGCGGAGGAGATACTTAAAGGAATGGATCGACATTGACCATTATGGAAGTGGATCTCCAGCCACTACATTTGGTGCCGTAGGGTGTTTTTACACCCTTCGGGATGTTTGCTCAAGAAGTATGGACTTCCCCCTGAAAAACGTTTACCATCGTAATTGAGGAAGTGAATGCAAGTTGCTTCAACAAAAATCAAAGTGATTCGATAGCAGGTCTTAAAGTGAACTTATCCGAAATTTTGTGTGGCAGGTACCGGATGGAGTGGACAAATATAGTCCATATTTGAACCTGATCAATATCTAGTGGATATATTAGGATGTGTAAAGTATGGACCAATTCGGCCGCTCCCTTCAAGAGTTACCGTATTAACAAATTTTCCCAACATTTTTGAACTTTTGTGGGGGAGGTACCTGAAGGAGTGGACCGATATGGCTTATCTTCAGACGTAAACTATGTTTGGACAAAATATTACTAAGGCCAAATTTTAGACCGAATCGGCAGATCCGTTCTAGAGTTATCTTGCGCTCCAACCACCTCACACGGTGTCATAGGGGTTTTTTTTGCAACTTTCAGGCTATTTTCTCAGGAAGTATGGACTTGCCCCTAATGAAAATTGTACCGTCGTATGGAGGGCAGTAAATACAAGTTGCTAAAATAAACTGAACTTTTCCGACCCGAAGGAGTGGGCCGATTGAGTCCATATTGAAACATTATCTAAGTCTGGTACACATTTTACGATGGGCAACGTATGGACCAAATCGGTTACTCCCTTCAAGAGTTATCGTGCGCACAAATTTTCTGAACATTTTCGAACTTTTGTGGGGCAGGTACCGGAAGGAGTAGACCGATATAGGCCATCTTCGAACTTAAACTAAGTTTTGGCAAAATATTACGAAAGCCAAAATTTGAATCGAATCGGTTCATCCGTTCGAGAGTTATCGTGCGCACCAGCCAGCCATACGGACGGGCATTGCTCAATCGACTCCAAATTGTCTGAAACACATTTCGTCCAAACATACTTGGGGTCTAAAATCATTATTTCGATGAGGCACATTTTGCCCGTATGAAAGTGTATATACCCTCGTTAGCATAAATGCTGAGGGTATAAAAAGGGGGGAGATAAAGATTTGTCTTATTTCTAAAGTATAGAAGCATCATATTATAATATGGCTTAGAAGCATGGGTAGTTCTGAAAGAAAACAAGACAGTACTTGTAGGGTTAATTTTTTTCGAAAAACCTAAGGATGAATCGGCTTAGACGAATTATGGTTAAAAGTATCAAATTATAAATTAAATATGAACCGAACCCAGAGATGATACATACCCCATAACATCGATGAAAAGCTCAATGAAGGCAGATCCTCAAAACTATAGTCTACAAGGGTCACTAGAAAACTATCTGGCCTAGGCAACACGCCAAGTGTCATTTGATATTTTTTGGAAAGTTCGACAGTTTTTAGCCTAAGACTACTCAGGTCAGTTTGAAATAAGCCATGTGTTGGATTGTTTACAGTGGATTGTCTCAATACCTCCAAAACATGGTTTTTGAAGCATGTTCTCGCGATTGCTGCTATTTTTCGGGTTCATACACATAGTTCCATGATTCGTCACCTGGATCCATCTTATAAACGTCTTTTGAAGCACCGCGATCGTATTTGTTTTCGAAATTTCTTGCACCAATCAACACGGGATCCAACGATAAAAATTGAATTTTTGCCACCAAGTGTTCATGCAATATCAAATGTTAGAGCGTGGAATAAATGACCAAAGATGCCTCTATCTCACGGTATATAACATGGTGATCTTGAATTATCCGTTCACACATGAAGTTTTTGGGCGACCCTCACGAACTACGTTTCTTTGGCGAGTGTCGGCCACAATTGAATTCATTAAATCAGCTTTTCATAGTGCTATAGGACGGTCCTTTATTGACATACAAAGATTTAATTTGATCGATGCACTCTTGCCGTGATTATCAACATCGAAAGTTAAAAATAATTATCGGACGATAATGTTTACAACTAAATTCGATTTTTATGGCAAAGTGATTTTTACAACCCCACACATGGTCGTATGCCAAACTGACCTGAGTTCGATTAGGAATCTCTCCCTTAAATGCAATCTTATATAAATGCATTTATAACAACTAAATACAGTTATTTGCTCTTTCTTATCTAAGAATATTTTAATCTTCTTATATAGTTTTTGTAATATCCCCAATCTTAATTATTCTTCCATTTTTAATATCCTGCTAATTACATGATGATGGTCCTATTAGAAAATATAAAATAGTTGAGGAAATCTGCTGGTCTTCTACACATTTATTAAGTTTGTAGCAAAAAGAAGAAAACAAAAATCCAATACTTTGCAACTTCACTCACGTATTCTGTGATTTAAAGCTTAACTTTAGAAGAAGAAAAAAAAAACAAATGGAGGATATTCATCAAAATGCACAATAGTAGAAAAAAAGAGATTTTAGTATGAGATTTTTGCACATAAAGTTTCATTGGTAGATTTTAAAGTTCAAGGGGAAATTATAGAAATATATAAATTTTAAGATATTTGTGAAAACTTTGAAATAAATTTATCTCGAAAATAAATTATTTCTATAAATCAGGAAAACTCAATTAGAATCCCTGATTCGTAGATAGATGTTGTTTTTTAATTGTACAACAACATTTTCCCTTAGAAAACAAAACGCTTTCTGCGTTTTTCGAGTCCGTTATTTTGTATGTTTTGTATCTAGAAAGTTAATAATGAAAAATTAGAAAGCGGGATATTTATTTTATTTTATTTGCAATAGCATTTCTGTATAGTAAATCTGTCTTGATAATATCGCTTATGACCTTTAAAATGTTGTTTGTATTAACTTGTTATGTGAATTAAATTGTATCCACCACATACATAAAAACTACGTTAGACAGTAGTTCCGTAATAATTGTAGTTTGCATCAAGGGAAAGGTGAAGATTTTTTTTCATATATTAGCTATATATTCTCAAAAAATTAATATATTGACAAAAATTTTAATATATTTATCTTTTAAAATGCGTAAAAGAACAACCACTCCAGAACCGCTTTCTCATTACATCGAAGGGAATTTGATATAATGGACTTATCAGCTTTTTAATTGTATCTATTTCCCCATCTATAGCACATTTTGATTAGGGTTTCGACTAGAGTCTTTGTTAATGTTTGTTTTACTCCATGCTCTTTGCCTCGAACATTTATTTAAAAAAATTCTTGAGTGGTGGCATTCCGTCCATTACATTTTCTTTGTACTTTCCCTAAATGATCACTCAGTTGCTTGATCTTGCAATGTTCTAGCTGTAGATAGGAGCCGGGTACGTCATTTCAACATAAGTTATTAACCTCTTTATAACCCAATTGGGCCTCTAAAAGCAATATATCTATATAATTTCATTTCTGGCCTTTTGCTAAAGGGAATCCTCCATGTGGAACTATTTCAGTATGTAAAAGCTTCCCTAAAAAAAAACTCGCCTATTGTAAAAATGGTCCATGTATTAATACTTCCAGAATTTATTTATTTTTAATTTTCAGAAACTTTTTGAACCTAATTTACCATAACTAAGAACTTTCGCATAACCCGCAGACTCTTTTTAGGTAACACTGCAAATGATTAAAAATGTGGGATCCCTCTATATTAGCCTGTAATCCGGTTACTTTAACTTAATTGGCACCAATGGAAATATAATTTAATATAATTTACATGGGCGGAACGTTTCCTCCCGAAATACAGATGTAAAAAGTACATAAACAATTTTATCAATGCCCACACAGACGTTTTGGTCATGTGAAATTGCAAGCTTCTTCTTTGTCATAAATTCAACCATATTTAACATTTCAAGCCGATCCACAGTGGATCCACCCATTGGCCAAAAATAAAAAAAATGAATGTCAAAATTTTGGTACAACATCTGGCAACTATAACAGCTAAGACATGAACCTTTTTAAAAATATATCAGTTTTTGTTTCATTCGAACGCGATCTTCTTAAGAATAGCTTTAAAAGTCGGAACATTTGACTGATATTTTTTGTTGTGAGTACAACCTATATTTTAAGTGCAAGTAAATATATTCAAAATATAGCGAAACTAACACGTATAGCAAAATATTGTAGTGGATTTTGAAGGAGAAGATAATAGCTTAATTTTCATTAAAAAATAGTGGTTTAGCGTGTTGTGGAATTCTAGTTAGCTGCATATTTTCTTAGTGTATTTTGTAATGCCAATTCGATCATATACGAGGGCAGTTCGGAAACTTCTTAGCCTAGCACAAAAAGCGCGGTATAAACAGAAAAAAGTTAAGTGTTTTGGAAACTTCCATCTCTGTTATGAACACATGTTAAATTTTGTTTCGATCTGGCAACTCCTTCATATAGAAACAGGTGTTCAAAAAAGACGCATCCGCAATTTTTATACCCTATACCACAATGTGGAAAAGGGTATTATAAGTTGGTTTTGGTAAAAATTCATGTAACACCGCGAAATATTCGTCGGAGACCCCCAATGTGGTATACCAATCTTCATATCTCGACGAGATAAAGCGATTTTGAGATGTGTGTCTGTCCGTCCGTCCGTCCGTCTGTCCATTATAAATTGTAAACACGCTCCAGGCCGCAATTATGGACCGATCGTCACGAAATTTCGTATGGAGGTCGGGTTCAGATCAGAATAGATCCCTATTCTTATTGGTGATGATCGAGAAATATTAAGCGGGTGAAATGGACCAAAAACAAAATTTTTATCCGATTTTGTAGCGGCTCTGTATGTCGCAATTATAGTCCGATCGCCTCGAAATTTTAAATAATTTAAGATTATATGACAAAAAAGAAGCTTGCAATTTGAGATGGTGATCGGATGATGTTTAGAGGGTTAAATGGACCACAACTTTTGTGTGAAAATTGTGAAAATTTTTAATATACCGGTCATATCTTTATTCCTGGACCACACATTCCGCTCACATAAGTAATATTTGGAAGGACAACTCTTGTCCTTTCAATTAATGCCAATTATGTTGATTTATGTGGTCAGATAACAGAGTTACAGCCTAATATATCGAGTGTTTTGCTTGTAATGTAATCAAAAGCATACTAGAGGTCGCAATTATAGATCAATAGTCACGAAATTTTACACGAGGTAGGGGTTTAGATCGAAGAAGATGCCTACAATTTTTGATGATGATCTGATATTATTTAGCGGGTGCAATGGACCATTACTTTTGTATGCTAAATAAAAACATTTTATTTTTGGTCCATATTTGAATTCCTGGAGGCCATATACCGGCAAAGTCGCCTATATATGAAAAATTAACTACCGATCTTTCCTCTGATGAAAATTGCAATAATATGTGCGCTTGGTAACGGACCTACTACCTAAGATATAATGAGTTTTGTGAAGAGAACCACATCTTCCTCCCATGCTACAAATTGTCTCTATCATGACAGACAAATTCCCAGTTCTTACAAATTGCGTGGAACCCTATCATATTACCTGTCCAATTGTTCAAAAATTAAAGATGTAGCAGAAATTGCTAAAAAAATATCACATATGCAAAAATATGCGAAATGTATAAATTATGCATATGCAAATATTATTTTTGCATATGGAAAATTTCTGTATTTCACATATTTTCGTATGCTACATATATTTCAATAATATCTTCTAAAATGTTTATGGGTAAATTTTTCTGTTTGAAATTCACTTCAGACAAGTCAATAAAATAGAGAAATCTGTAACCAGAGCCACAATCTTCAAAATGTCGAAAATGGGGAGCTTTCGTTGTATGGGAGCTATATGAACGCCTAGACCTATACCGACAAATTTCAGATGGAAAGTTGAATACCCCCCAATGAAGACTTAATACCAAATTTTAGCCAATTCGGAGTACAGAAAAAATTCAAAGTACAGAAAATCGGTAGGTTCTGGTTATGGGAGCTATATGAAGACGTGGACATATAACGACAAATTTCAGGTGGAAAGTTTTTTTATCTCCAACGAAGACCGAATACAAAATGTCAGCCACTTCAATTTGATATTAAAGGCCACAACCTTCAAAATACCGGGTATCGGGAGGTACGGTTCTATGGGAGCTATATGAAGACCTGGACCTATACCGATAAATTTCAGGTCGAAAAATTGTGATGAACGAATACTTAATACAAACTTTCAGCCAATTCGATGGGATATTTAGGGCACAAAGTCTTGCATATGGTTTAGCAAATATGTTAAAATATGAAAGAAATTTGGTCTAGACTAAATGTCCGTTCAAAAATTACTTATTGTTGCCACCATAGTACAATTGTTTGCACACCCGCCTTGCACGCTGAAGGTCGGGCGTTCGATTCCCGGCCAGCAAACATCAAATTTCCAACGATGGCAAAATACCCCTCAGTAAAGTTGGCGACATTTTCTGAGTATTTCAACCATGTACTCAACTAAATTTAATGTGATAATGTTGCAGACTCCAAAAATTTATTTCTTACAATGAGCTTATTTGTCCAAAAGAAACTTTGATTTGCTGAAAGCTAACTCGCAGGGTAGTGGTGTAGGGCATCGTATGGTCGGCCCTGTCCGACTATAGCCTTTGCTTACTTGTTTTACAATGGAAAAATTAGAAATGCTTGCTGACATTAGATATTTACATAAAAAAGGTTTATCAGGACAAGAAATTCATAATGATATGGTGAATGTGTTAGGTGAAAGTGCTCCTTCATATGCAACAGTAAAAAATTGGGTTGCTGAATTTAAACGTGGTCGTACAAGCATTGAAGATGAACCACGTAGTGGACTTCCAAAAACAGCAACAACAACAGAAATTGTAGCCAAAGTGCATGATATGGTATTAAATGATCGACGAATAAAAGTGCGTGAAATTGCTAATATCATGGGCATCTCAAATGATCGAGTCCATTTAATTTTGCATGAAGAACTACAGATGAAAAAGCTTTCTGCAAGATGGGTGCCGCATTTGTTAACAGTCGATCAAAAACGCATAAGAATGAACATTTCTCAAGCTTGTTTGGATCGTTTTAAGCGAAATAAAATGGATTTTAAGCGTCGTTTCATAACTGTTGATGAGACATGGATCCACCACTTTACTCCAGAGACAAAAGAACAATCCAAACAATGGACTGAAGCTGGAGGAAGTGCCCCAAAGAAGGCAAAAACAATTCAATCGGCTGGTAAGGTTATGACAACGGTTTTTTGGGACTTCAAAGGTATTTTATTGATTGACTATCTGCCAAAGGGTAAAACAATAAATTCAGAGTACTATTGCAACCTTTTGGATTAATTAAATGTACAAATTCGAGAAAAACGTCCTGGCTTACAACACAAAAAAAATAATTTTTCATCAAGGCAACGCACCAGCGCACAAGAGTGTTTTAACAATGGCTAAAATCAACGAATTAAAGAACGAGTTGCTTGACCACCCACCTTATTCTCCTGATTTTGCTCCCAGTGACTTTTACTTGTTCCCAAATCTAAAAAAATTCCTTGCTGGCAAGCGTTTTACCTCAAATGAAGATGCAATTACAGTTGTAAACCACTATTTTGAAGACCTTGAGGAAAACTATTTTAATTAAGGGATAGAATTGCTAGAAAAGCGTTGGACTAAGTGTATTGAAGTTTCAGGAGATTATATTGAAAAATAAAAATATTTTTGAAAAACTAACTATTCTCTTTCATTGATAGGCTAAGAAGTTTCCGAACCGCCCTCGTAATTTGACAGTGGAGGTTCCTAGTAATCACAAAATATTTCGACCGAAAACTGTCAAAATAGGTCCATGTAGCCCCCATGGGCTGATTTTCGGTTTTTTGGACTTTAGCTACAATTTTGGATCCAAGTATCTGCACTTCGACATTTGAGTTTCCCAGTGGTAACAGAAATTCTCCACCAAAAATAGGTCCATACTTTGATTTAGCCCCATATAAGGTTCCCGACCGATTGAATACATTTTTTATGATTTTTTACCTTATTTAGGTATAAGTGGTCACGGAATATCTCCTCCTAAAATTGTGGACAGGAAAGAAAATAATTATTCCGTTTTACTTCACAATATTTTATGGTGAAGGGTATAAAAAGTTCGGCCCGCCCGAACTTAACACGTTTTTATACCCTCCATCATATGGATGGTATAATTAAATTTGTCATTCCGTTTGTAACACATCGAAATATTCAGCATAAAATTCTATGTCGATTTAACCATGTCCGTCCGTCGTCCGTCTGTTGAAATCAAGATACAGCTCGCAATTTTAAAGATAGAGAGTCAATATTTGGTACTGAAGTTTTTATTACTTGCAGGATGGTTGGTATTGAAAATGGGATATATCGATCCACGTTTTGATATAGCCCCCAAGCTCCATTATCCTACCAAAATGGCTGAAATTTGATATTTAGTTATCGTTGGGTGTATAAAACTTTCCACCTGAAATTTGTTGGTATAAGTCCACGCATTCATATAGCCCCCATAGAACGGTACCTCTCGATATTCGGTATTTTGGAGGTTTTAGCTTTATTATCCCACCAAAATGGCTGAAATTTGGTATTTAGTTATCGTTGGGTGTATAGAACTTTCCACCTGAAATGTGTTGGTATAGGTTCACGCCTTCATATAGGCCCCATAGAACGGTACCTCCCGATATTCGGTATTTTGAAGGTTTTAGCTTCTGTATCTCACCAAAATGGTTGAAATTTGGTAATTCGTCTTCGTTGAGGGTATAAAACGTTCCACCTGAAACTTGTTGGTATAGCTCCACGCCTTCATATAGCCCCCATAGAACGGTACCTCCCGATATTCGGTATTTTGAAAGTTTCAACTTCTGTATCCCACCAAAATGGTTGAAATTTGTTAATTAGTCTTCGTTGAGGATATAAAACGTTCCACCTGAAACTTGTTGGTATAGCTCCATATAGCCCCCATAGAACGGTACCTCCCGATATTCGGTATTTTGAATGTTTTAGCTTCTGTATCTCACCAAAATGGTTGAAATTTGGTAATTCGTCTTCGTTGAGGATATAAAAAAACGTTCCACCTCAAATTTGTTGGTATAGGTCCACACCTTCATATAGCCCCCATAGAACGGTACCTCGCGATATTCGGTATTTTGAAGGGTTTAGCTTCATTACCCCACAAAAATGGTTGAAATTTGCTAATTAGACGGAGCTAAGTACTTTCGTAGATGAAAGGAAACTAATTATTTCATTCTCTTTTAATTTTATTTTGGTGGAGGGTATAAAAAGTTCGGTCCGGCCGAACTTAACGTTTTCTTACTTCTTAGTTGTTAAAATATTGTTTTAAGTGGATGCTGGTTATTAAATCATTTTTGTCACATATAACCCTTCTTTTTTAAACTTTTCTATTATCACTTAAAATCACAACAAGGGTAAAAACCTGTTCAAATGCCAAAAAAAAAAAAAAAAAAAAAAAATAAAAAACTTGTTGCTTTTGTCAAGAAGACCCTGAAACATTGCAAACAAAGTTAAGGTTGACTTTTGTCCTGTGGTATTTCAACTTTACCATCAATCCTTCTTCTATTTGATGTCAAACTTTGATTCTTTTTTCAAACATTAAATTTTATTTTAGTAATGTCGTCTGCTGAGTTAAAACAAGTAAAAAAGTATCAGTCGGCTTTGCCGACAGAGATATACCCTCAGCCTGTGCAAATTGAAACACTTTTTTCACAAAAAAACGTATGTATTTAGGGGTTTCAAAATTTTGGTCGTATGAACCCGCAAAAATGTTGATTAGGATTAAAGTTCAAAAATTTTGCGGAAAAGGTACTTAAAGGAATGGACCGACATAGACAATGGCGGTGCATTAGGGGGGTTTTACACCCTGCGGGCTATTTTTTCAGGAAATATGGACTTGCCCCTGAGAAAACTTGTACCTTCGTATAGGGGACAGTGAATACAAGATGTTAAAACAAAAACCAAGGCGATTCGAGAGCAGGTCCTAAACTGAACTTTTCCGAAATTTTGTGTGGAAGGTATTCGAAGGAGTTTACCGATTGACTCCATATTGTAACCTCATCTAAGTCTGGTAGAAATTTCATAATGTGCAAAGTATGGACCAAATCGGTTACTTCCTTCAAGAGTTATCGTACTCACAAATTTTCCGAACATTTTCGATCTTTTGTGGGGGAGGTACAGGAAGGAGTGGACCGATATAATCCATCTTTAAACTTGAACTAAGTTTGGGCAAAATATTACGAAAGCCAGATTTTGGACCGAATCGGCAGATCCGTTCGAGAGTTATCTTGCGCTCCAACCTCTACACACGGTGTTATAGGGTTTTTTGTAACTTTCAGACTATTTTCTCAGGAAGTATGGACTTGCCCCTAATGAAACTTACAGCGTCGTATAGAGGACAGCGAATACAACTTGCGTAAACAAAAATTAAAGCGATTCGAGACCAGGTCCTAAACTGAACTTTTCCGAAATTTTGTGTGGGAGGTACCCGAAGTGGTGGACCGATTGAGTCCATATTGGAACCTCATCTAAGTTTGGTAGAAATTACACGATGTGCCAAGTATGGACCAAATCGGTTATTCCCTACAAGAGTTATCGTGCGCACAAGTTTTGCGACAATTTTTGAACATTTGTGGGGGAGGTACCTGAAGGAGTGGACCTATATGGCCCATCTTCGAACTTAAATCGAATCTGGACAAAATATTTCGATACCCAAAATGTTAACCGAATCGATTGATCCGTTCGAGAGTTATCGTGCGCACCAGCCAGACAGACAGACAGACAGACGGACAGACAGACAGACGGACGGACATTGCTAGATCTACTCAAAATTGTCTGAAACGGATATCGTACAAATATACTTGGGGTCTAAAACCATTATTTCGATGAGGCACATTTTTGGTCGTATCAAAGTGTAAATACCCTCTTTAGCCTAAAGGCTGAGGGTATAATGAAATGAGTGGCCATTAAGGGGGTGTTTGCGACCTGTCTGTCTGATGTTCTTATTGTTGATATCACCTTTGAATCAGACCTTGAAAACCCATGGCGAATAAGGGTGAATGATACATTGAAAAAAGGGACGCTTTTCAACGATTTTTTTCTACAAGATTATATATTTATACATTAAATGACCATAGTAATTTAATAAATGGCTTTTCTGTGTATGTGTTTGTCGAATGTGGGTTGGTGTTTCGGACAAAAGTCAATTTTTTAACATATTATTTAAGATATTAAATAAAAGATTTTATTATAAGCTGTTTTTAGCCTTCTTGTTATAGTTAATTTTACAAAAAGTAAATAAAAGTAAAATGGAATACCCTTATAGGAAAAAATATCTGGTTAGAAGTTTGTCCTTCAAATTACGAAGAATTCAAATATATTTCTTGTGAGATATGTTCATAAGAGTATATATACATATATTTATTTATAAATACACAAATTGGATTAAATTTCTGTCCCCCAGACACCACGTGTTTTAGCTGGAACGCACGATGACTCTCGAACGTATGAACCGATTTGGACCATAATTTGGCATTCGTAATATTTGTTCCGAATTTGGGTTAAATCCGAAGATGAGCCATATCGGTCCACTCCTTCAGGTACCTCTCCCACAAAAGTTTGTATGTGCTTTGTTGTCTGTTTAGTTAAAATCTAATAACTCATTTCTAACACAGTTGCAGTTGACCAATCGAACAAACTTGGCCCACTTTTCAAATTTGTATGATAATATATTAATAAAAGCAAGAACGGCGTTAAGATCGGCCGGGCCGAACTTGTTATACCTCCACCGCGAGTTGTATGGAAGTAAAATGGAACAATTAGTTTCCTTTCATTTACGAAGAATGAAATACCAAATTTCAGCAATTTCGGTAAAACAATGTGGCTAACCTTCAAAATACCGAAATTTGGGAGGTACCGTTCTATGGGAACTGTATCAAAACATCGATCTATACCTACACAAGTTTCCTATATTTCGTTAAGATAATGTGGCTAAAACTTTCAAAATACCGAAAATTGAAAGGTATGCTTCTATAGGGATATAGGAAGACGTAGACCTATACTGATAATTCTCTTCTGTAATATTTTATAACCCCATGGAAGACTAAATAACAAATTTCAGTCTTTCGGTGGGATATTGACGTCACAACATTCAGAATAAAGAAAATCTGGAGGAACCGTTATATAGGGCCTATATACAAGCGTGGGACTATACCGACGAATTTCAGCCATTTCGGTGGGTTGTTGTGGCCACAACCTTAAAAATACCGAAAATCGTGAGGTACCGTTCTATGGGCGAAAAATGCAGGCTTGGACCTGTACCGACAAATTTCTGGGGGAAATTTTTATACCACCAACGAAGACTAAATACCAAATTTCTGCCATTTCGATGGGCTATTGTGGCCACAATCTTAAAAATACCGAAAATCGGTAGGTACAGTTCTATGTGGGCTATATGCAGGCGTGGACCTGTACCGACAAATTTATGGGGGAAAGTTTTATATCACCAATGAAGACTAAGTACCGAATTTCAGCTATTTCGGGGGAATATTGAGGTCACAATCTTCAAAATACCGAAAATCGGGACGTACCGTTCTATGGGGGCTATATGAAGGCGTCGGCCTATACCGACAAATTTCATAAAGGGACGTTTTATACGAAGACTAAATAGCAAATTTTAGTCATTTCGGTGTGATAATGTGCTAAAACCTTCAAAATGCCGAAAATCGGGAGGTACCGTTCTATGGGGGCTATATTAAGGCATGGACCTGTACCGACAAATTTCTGAAGGAAAGTTTTATACCCGCAACGAAGACTAAATACCAAATTTCAGCCATTTCGGTGGACTATTGTGGTCACAACCTTTAAAATACCGAAAATCCGGAGGTACCGTTCTATGGGGGCTATATGAAGGCGTGGACCTATATCGACAACTTTCTGGAGGAAGGTTTTATACCCCCAACGAAGACTTAGGACCAAATTTCAGCCATTTCGGAGTGATAATGAGGCTAAAACATTAAAAATACCGAAAATCGGATAGTAGCTGTTACCGCCACTGGTGATCAATACACATCACGTTGCCCAGTAATTAAAATAAATATTTTTGTTTGTTCTTTTTTAATCAATTTTGATAACATGTATCAATTATTGATGATTATCTTTGATCCTTCATTACATTGTATTTCTTTGTACTAAAATATGTAAAGCGAAGTTAAATTTATAGTGCTGAAGGAATCTCTCTTTTTCTTTTACAATTTTTGGTTGAGCAGTTAACACACTGCAAATAAAATTTAACATTTATTTAAGCTGATGGTTTGAAACCAAAAAGTATGTATAAATTAAGATAATAATTTGTAATGTATTTTTTATACCCTCAGCCTTTAGGCTAAAGAGGGTATTTACACTTTGATACGACCAAAAATGTGCCTCATCGAAATAATGGTTTTAGACCCCAAGTATGTTTGTACGATATCCGTTTCAGACAATTTTGAGTCGATCTAGCAATGTCCGTCCGTCTGTCTGTCCGTCTGTCTGTCCGTCTGTCTGTCCGTCTGTGTTTGTACGATATCCGTTTCAGACAATTTTGAGTCGATCTAGCAATGTCCGTCCGTCTGTCTGTCCGTCTGTCCGTCTGTCTGTCCGTCTGTCTGTCTGGCTGGTGCGCACGATAACTCTCGAACGGATCAATCGATTCGGTTCTTATTTTGGGTATCGAAATATTTTGTCCAGATTTAATTTAAGTTCGAAGATGGGCCATATCGGTCCACTCCTTCAGGTACCTCCCCCACAAAAGTTCAAAAATGTTCGGAAAACTTGTGCGCACGATAACTCTTGAAGGGAGTAACCGAATAAGTCCATACTTTGCACATCGTGACATTTCTACCAGACATAGATGAGGTTTCAATATGTACCCTATTGGTCCACTCTTTCAGGTACCTCCCACACAAAATTTTGCTTAAGTGCAGTTTAAGGCCTGCTCTCGAATCGCTTTGATTTTTGTTTCATCCACTTGTATTCACTACCCCCATTACGACGATATAATTTTTTCAGGAGCAAGTTCATACTTCCTCAGAAATCCGCACGAAAACAACGTATATAATACCATGTGTCGTAGTTGGAGCGCACGATAACTCTCGAACGGATCAACATATTTGGTTCAAATTTTGGGTCTTTTAATATTTTGTCCAAACTTAGTTTAAGTTCGAAGATAGACCATATCGGTCTACTCCTTCCGGTACCTCCCCCACAAAGATTCAAAAATTGTCGCCAAGATTGTGGGCATGATAACTCTAGGAGGGAATAACCGAATTAAACCAAGCTTTGCTTTTGGTAATATTACTTTCAGGCATAGATCGGGTTCTAATATGGACGATATCGGTCCACTCATTCGGGTACCTCCCACACAAAATTTGGAAAAAGTATAGTTTAACAACTCCTCTCTGATCTTATTAATTTGTGATGCAGCAGGTTGCACTTGCGGCCACTGTTACGCCGTTGTAATTTTTTTTCATGGGCAAGACCATACTTCCGGAGATAATGGCCCAAAAATTCCAGAAAATCCTACCGGGACCACCTAAACTGGCTAATGTCAATAAATTATATAGTCTGTAACGAAAATATCCATAGACTAATAAAGAAAAAAATGATTTCCTACAGATTTGTATTAGGTCCGAATATGTACTACATCGGATCACTCCTACGGGTACACCCTAACCAAAGTTTGAAAAAAATGCACTCGTCTTGGATCATTCTGAATTTTTTGCAACATGTAGCCCCTTTCCATCCTGGAAATGTTTCCAACAGCTAAAAAACCTACAGAAGTATTGTGTTAACTTTTTTTCTTCGGGTACGTGGCTGAGGGTATATCTCTGTCGGCTCAGCTGACTGATACTTTCTTACTTGTTCCTAATTAAATTATGAAATAAATATTTTTCAATAAAATTAACCAGTGTTGGCGATTATTTGTTCAAATCATCGGCGGGCCATCTATGGGGGGCGGACCATCTATGGGGGCTATATCAAAACGTGGACCGATATAGCCCATTTGCAATACCAAACATCCTAGGAGTAATAGAAACGTCTATACCAAATTATAAAGCTCTATCTTAGAACTTGCGAGCTGTATCTTGATTTCAACAGACGGACGGACGGACAGGCGGTCATGGTTATATCGACTTAGAATTTTACCCTGATCAAGAATATATAAACTTTATAGGGTCTCTGATGAATATTTCGATGTGTTACAAACGGAATGACAAATTTAATTATACCGTCCATAATATGGTGGTGGGTATAAATATGTATATGAATATGAAACCAAAACCAAACAGTCTACTTTGTTTCCATTTTTAGCCTGAAATGGCTGTAACTTGACGTTTGGAGTTCCCGATGCTACAGAAACTTTCCAACCAAAAGTTTTGGTATAGCCACAATATAGCGGTACCACCCGATTGCAGGTATTTTGAGGATTTTAATTTGGCTTTTGGCCCGAAATAGCTATAACTTGGCTTTGGTATATCCCCATATAACGGTACCACCCGATCTCAGGCATTTTAAAAGGTTTATCTGCATTTTCGATACCCTACACCACTATGTGCTTTTGCACAAAAGTTTGTAGCGTATCGAAATCATGGTCGTAGACCTATACTTATATACACCAAAATGAATGTCTCGACGAGCTGAGTCGATCTGGCTATGTGTGTCCGTCCGTCTGTCCATCTTAACCTTGTAACCTACAGGTTGCAATTTTTACCGGATAGTCACAAAATTTGGGTGTTGATGGGGTTGCCGGAGGGGAAGAATCCTATACATTTTGGTGATAGTCGGATTATATTTAGGGGTCGGAATGGGTAAAATACTTATTTGGAGAAAAAGTCAACGTTTTATTCAAAAGCAAATATCTCAGCCTCTATAAGGGGTATACCAAAAGCAAAACCTGAAAATGAAAGTAAACAAGTAAAAAAGTATCAGTCAGCTTTGCTGACAGAGATATACCCTCAGCCTGTGTATAATGAAAAATTTTTTTCCCAAAAAACGTATATATTTAGGGGGTTTTAAACATTTTGGGCGTTTGGACCGACAAAAATGTTGATTAGGATTAAAGATCAAAAGTTTTGCGGAGGAGATACTTAAAGGAATGGATCGACATTGACCATTATGGAAGTGGATCTCCAGCCACTACATATGGTGCCATAGGGTGTTTTTACACTCGTCGGGATGTTTGCTCAAGAAGTAAGGACTTGCCCCTGAAAAATTTTACCATCGTAATTGAGGCAGTGAACGCAAGTTGCTTCAACAAAAATCAATATGATTCGATTACAGGTCTTAAAGTGAACTTATCCGAAATTTTGTGTGGGAGGTACCGGATGGAGTGGACAAATATAGTCCATATTTAAACCTGATCTATATCTGGTAGATATATGAGGATGTGTAAAGTATGGACCAATTCGGCCACTCCCTTCAAGAGTTATCGTATTAACAAATTTTCCCAACATTTTGAACTTTTGTGGGGGAGGTACTTGAAGGAGTGGACCGATATGGCTTATCTTCAGACGTAAACTATGTTTGGACAAAATATTACTAAGGCCAAATTTTGGACCGAATCGGCAGATCCGTCCGAGAGTTATCGTGTGCACCAGCCAGCCAGACGGACGGACATTGCTAGATCGACTCAAAATTGTCTGAAACGGATATCGTACAAACATACTTGGGGTCTAAAACCATTATTTCGATTAGGCACATTTTTGGGTCGTATCAAAGTGTATATACCCTCTTTAGCCTAACGGCTGAGGGTATAAAAATGGAAAAGTGGGATGTACGCCAACCATCAATAGGCTTCTTCTCTGTGAGACCCCCATCAACCCCCGATCAAAATTCCGACCTGTAGTGTGATTGCACAAAACATTTAAAAAGGGATTGCGATATCTCTGTTGGTTTACCACTTATGACAACCAACTTACATCGTTGTAAAGGTAATATTTTCTACTTTCCTTGCCAAACTTTGCTTTCGATTTACCTCCTACAGAGGAGAGATATTCGTTTTTGAAATAAACGTTGGCCTTTTTCCAAATAAGTTTTTTTCACATTCCGACCCCTAAATATTAATACCCAAAATTTCGTGACGATCCAATCAAAATTGCGACGTGTGTCGTGATTACAAAAAAATTGAAAAATGGGATGTATTACCGACTATTGCGATATCTCCGTTATTTGGCCACCTACGGCAACATACTTTGCATCATTGTAAAGATGGGATTTTCTACTTTCATAGTCAGCCTTTGCTTTTGGAAAGTCTCCATTCCATTCCATTCTTCATTATAACTAAAATCGCAAAATTAAAAGTTGGGTTTAGTTGATATCTTCGTTGTTTGACCTACGACAACCTCCTTTACATCGTTAGAAAGGTGATATTTTCTACTTTCATTAACAGGTTTTGCTTTTGGTATACCCCTTATATATGCTGAGATATTTTGCTTTGGAAAAAAACGTTGACTTTTTCTCCAAATAAGTTTTTTGCCCACTCCGACCCCTGAATATTATCCGACCATCACCAAAATCAATAGGCCTCTTCCTCTGTATGACCCCCAATAACCCCCAAAATTTCTTGACGATCCGATCTAAACTGCGATCTGTAGCGTGATTACAAAAAAAATGGAAAATGGGATGTATTAACGACTATTGCGATATCTCCGTTATTTGGCCACCTACGCAACATACTTTGCATCATTGTAAAGATGACATCTTCTACTTTCATAGCCAGACTTTGCTTTGGAAGGTCCCTTACCAAAGCTGTGATATTCGTCATTATTATTAAAATCGCAAACATGAAAAGTTGCGTTCTATTAGCGGCTTTTGCGATATCATTGTTGTTTGAATACCAACGACAACCTACGTTACATCGTTGCAAAGGAGATATTTTCTACTTTGGTTAGCAGGTTTTGCTTTTGATATACCCCTTATAGTAGCGGAGATATTTTCTTTGAAATAAAATGTTAACTTGTTCTCCAAACAAGTTTTTTGCCCATTCCTACCCCTAAATATTATCAGACCATTACCAAAATCAATAGGCTTTTTCCCCTCCGGGACCCTCATCAACACCCAAAATTTAGTGACGATCCGATCAAAATTGCGACCTGTATCGTGATTACAAGGTTAATATGGACAGACGGACGGACGGACACACGTAGCCAGATCCAGATCAACTCGTCGAGACAATCATTTTGATATATATAAGTATGGGTCTATGACCATTATTTCGATGCGTTACAAACTTTTTGGGCAAAACCAACTTATAATACCCTCCCCACATAGTGGTGTAGGGTATAAAAATTTTAGTAATTTATCTTTTAAAATGCGTAAAAGAACAACCACCCCGGAACCGCTTTCTCATTACTTCGAATGGAATTTGATATAATGGACTTATCAGCTTTTTAATTGTATCTATTTCCCCATCCATAGCATATTGTGATTAGGGTTTCGACTGTAGTCTTTGGTAATATTTGTTTCCACCAAAAAATTCTTGAATGGTGGCATTCCGTCCATTACATTTTCTTTGTACTGTAATGATCTAGCTGTAGATAGGAGCCGGGTACGTCATTTCAACGTAAGTTATTAACCTTTTTATAACCCAATTGGGCCTACAAAAGCAATATATCTATATAATTTCATTTCTGGCCTTTTTTCTAAAGGGAATCCTCCATGTGGAACTATTTCAGTATATAAAAGCTTCCCTAGAAAAATGCCCCTATTTTAAAAATGGTCCATGTATTAATACTTCCATAATTTATTTTTGAACCGAATTTACCCTAACTAAGAACTTTGGCATATGCAGGCTCTTTTTAGGTAACACTACAAACGATTCAAACTGTGGGATCCCTGTATATGTGCCTGTAACTCGGTTACTTTAACTTAATTGGCACCAATGGAAATATAATTTAATATAATTTACATGGGCATGGAGAAAACGTTCTCCAGAAATACAGATATAAAAAGTACATTAACAATTTTATCAATGCCCACACAGACGTTTTGGTCATGTGAAATTGCAAGCTTTTTCTTTGTCATAAACTCAACCATATTTAAAATTTCAAGCCGATCGTGCTATTATTGCGACCTACGTAGCAGTTACAAAATCAATCCTCTCTGACTACATTGGTGGTGCTGCGTGACATCATGAACGGATCCCTTATATCACTACATACATGGGTCATAAGCAGTGGCCTAGGGGTAAACACAGGGAAAACTAAGATCGTGCTATTCACTACAATAACTAAATATGCAATCCACAATCTACGACGACTACGAGGTCAAGAAATAGGGGTGTTATCACGCTAAATATGTAGGTGTTATCCAAGACATGGGGGTTTAAAAGTAAAATGGTGATATGGATGTACACCAGCATAAATAGACTAATACTGGCATATGGAGCACGAGTGTGGTGGCCAACAGTGGAAAATTAAACAATACAAAAAATCGATATGACATAGGCTTTTCGGATTTGTCGGGCTGAAGCCCTAAACATAATGATGCATATTTCATTTTAATGTCAAATTTCATTGACGGGTTAGAAAATCAAGGTATATAGTCGCTCGGAAGAAGCAAACATATCAGCATCTACTGTAGTATTTTAGAAGCGGAGGTACTAGCCATTAAGGACGCTTGTATTACGAGTATACTTCTACATCATCATTTGTGTCGATAGTCAATCTGCGCTCGTAGAGCTTGTTAAATTAGGATATCCGACTAGGGTAGATCTGACATGGATACCGGGTCATAAGGGACAGCCATGGCAGGATCCTCCTCTAACTAACTTCTAAAACCGTCAGTAGCACAAACTGTGGGAGTAATAAAGGGAATATCTTCAAGTACTTTCTATCACAATCTGAAATCAGATGGGACAAATATCAAATATCAAGATGTGCATGGCCACATGACATGAGCGGAACATGTCTTCCAAGAATAACGATATGAAATGTGTATTACATATTTTACCGCTTTATATTACCTGGCCCGCTAAATGTGGTCATCATGTATGTTGCAAACTTCTTTTAACCTATAGATCAGCCCCCTAAATATTTTAGATCATCACCAATAACTTTAGTTGTCTATTCTGGTAGGAACCTGCCTTCTATACAAAATTTCGTGACAATCGGTCCATAATAGCAATAAAAGATGGTTTAAAAAAGAAAAAGCATTTCGGTAATTGACAAAAAAGTTTTAGACGTTTCTTGCGTAAACAAAACAGTTTACACGGATAAAATCCATTATCCTTCATATATTACAAGGACATCACATATCGTTTAAAGAAACAACAATAAAAATCTGGACTTAATAAATATTGTCACATCGCTCGACTCAGATCTCAGTAAGTATTGAGGCCGCCGTGTAAAAAACACGATCCAAGGAGTGGCCTTTTAACCGAATTTAAGAGCCAATGTGTTCATTGTTTGTAGTGGAGATACCTGAAGAATTGTACTTAGATAATCCACCTTGGAATATGATTTATGGGAGACACTCCTTACGGTGCCCGGACAAAACTCCCACGGACATAACTCCCAAAATGATTTTGGGCGTTATGTCCGCTGCGTTTTGCGGACATAACTCCCAAAATTCGTTGGGATTTATGTCCGTGAAGCAAAGCGGACATAACACCCAAGAAAAATCGCGGACATAACTCCCAACGATTTTTCTTAATTTATAAATTATTTCTTTGCAAAATTTTGAAATTTATAGTTATACATTTTTTTAAATTTTAGAGTAGAAGTTAGAATTATACATTTCTGAAGTCCTAAGTGCCAACCTATACCGAACTATCCACAAAATCCTCCTGATTTCATAAAATTATTTAAAAACGAAATTATGCCCGAATTTATGTAAGTAGCAGTTAGGAGTAGTTTTAAATTGTAAAAATATTTGTTAAGAAAATCGCGCTATTTTTTCAAAAATATTTTCGGTTTTCAGAAAATATTTGAATATTTGTACAAACACTTTTTATCTCCTTAAATTGTGAAAATATTTTTGAATACTTTTACAAAAACTTTTTATTTTCTTAAATTGTGAAAATATTTTTGTAAAAAATCGCGAATATTTATACAAAAACTTTTTATCTTCTTAAATTGTGAAAATATTTTTGTGAAAAATTGGCGATTTTTTTAAATATGTTTGCCTGCGGCGCTTTTCGTTTTTCAGAAAGTATTCGAATATTTTTACAAAAACTTTTATCTTCTTAAATTGTGAAAATATTTTTGTAAAAAATCGCGCGATTTGTTCAAAAATATTTTTGCCTGCGGCGCTTTTCGTTTTTCAGAAAGTATTTGATTATTTTTACAACAACTTTTTATTTTCTTAAATTGTAAAAATATTTTTGTAAAAAATCGCGCGATTTTTTCAAAAATATTTTTGACTGCGGCGCTTTTCGTTTTTCAGAAAGTATTTGAATATATTTACAAAAACTTTTTATTTTCTTAAATTGTGAAAATATTTTTGTAAAAAATCGCGAGATTTTTTTAAAAATATTTTCGCCTGCGGCGCTTATCTTTTTTCAGAAAGTATTTGCAAATTTTAACAAAAACTTTTTATTTTGTAGGCAGCATTTTTCGTTTAAAATAGGTTTGAAGGCAAATTTTGAATATAGTTCGATTTGAGATGGCTACTACTTATTTTGTACTTAATTTTCTTAAAAATTTTAAATCAATTATAAATTATTTTATGAAATGAAATATGAAATAAAAATGCATTTAAATAAAAATCATTTAAATTTTAAAAACGGACATAACTCCCATTGGGACTTATGTCCGCTAAGGGGGGTCGCACATAGCTCCCAAAAAATTTGGGAGTTATGTCACGGCACCACTCCTTACAATAGTTACTGTGCCTAACAGTGACCAACGTATCACTGTAGGATTAGCAATTTACAAAGTTTCGACCAAATCGGATACTCAATTGGTAAACGGATACTCATTGTAATAAGGGCCACAAGGACCATTACCTTTGGTAATAAATCCAAAACTTTAACTAAACAAGTAAGAAAAGGTTATAGTCGGACGGGGCCGACCATGTGATACCCTACACCTTTACCCCTGGGAATTAGCTTTTTATGGAACAAATAAACTTATATATGTAAGAAGTAACTTTGTGCATTCAGCTACCGTATCACACCAAGCTAAATAATAATATAATAATTGTTTTTTGTACCGAAGGATATTTTATCACCGTTGAAAATTTGATTTTGCCTGGCTAGGGAATAGTTTAAAAAAAAGTTGGCAATGTATGTATAAAAATCCATTGGGACAATTAAAACGTTAGGGCACCCTGTAATTTGCAATAATGCAAATGTGGTTCTCTACACAAAACCTATTATATATAAAGCAGTAGGCTCGTTATCTAGCAGACACGTTATTGCAATTTGCATCAGGGGGAAGATCAGTAGATCTATTTCCATATGTAGCCTACTTTGCCGGTATATGTCCTCCAGGCTATAAAATATAGACCAAATTTTTTTGTATTTTTCATACAAAAGTAATGATCCATTTTACCCGCTAAATATTATCAGATCATCATCCAAAATTGTAAGCATATACTTCGACCTAAAGTCATTTCGTGACTATTGAGCTATAATTGCGACCTCTAGCGTGTTTATGATTATACTACAAAGAAATTACAGGGTATATTAGGCTGTAACTCTGTTATCTTATCATGTACACCAACACAATTGACATTAATAGAAAGGTCAAGCGTTCCTCTTCCAAGTAGAGCTTACTTGCCCGGAATGTCTGTTCCAGGAATAAAGATAAAAGCTTTGTATTAAAATTTTTCACAATTTTCACACAAAAGTTGTGGTCTATTTAACCATCTAAATATTATCTGATCGTCATCTCAAATTACAACCTTCTTTTTTTGTCATATTCTCTTACCTTATTTAAAATGTCAAGGCGATCGGACTGTTATTGCAACCTACAGAGCAGCTACAAAATCGGATAAAAATTATGTTTTTGGTCCATTTCACCCGCTAAACATTTCACGATCGTCACCAATTAAAATAACGATCTATTCTGATGTGAAACCGACCTCCATACCAAATTTCGTGACGATCGGTCCATAATTGCGGCTTGGAGTTTGATTACAATTTATAATGGACAGAAGGACACACGGACGGACGGACACACATCTCAAAATCGCTTTATCTCGCCGAGATACATAGATTGGTATACCACATTGGGGGTCTCCGACGAGTATTTCGCGGTGTTACATGAAGTTTTACCAAAACAAACTTATAATACCCTTTCCACATAGTGGTGTAGGGTATAAATATTGTGAACTGTGAAACTCCAAATTTCCACATTGCGGTGTAGGGCATGAAAATTCAATGATGTAAAAACTGGGAATGATAGAGACTATTTATAGCATGGGAGGAAAATGTGACTCTCTACACAGAACCCATTATATATTAACAGTAGGACCGTTATCTAGCAAACACTTTATTGTAAATTGCGTCAGGGGAAAGGTCAGTCGTTTTTTCCATATGTAGGCTACTTTGCCGATATATGTCCTCAAAGGATTAAAATATCGACCAAAGATAAAATTTGTATATTTTTCATACAAAAGTAATGGTCCATTCCACCCGCTAAATAATATCAGATTATCATTCAAAATTGTAGGCATCTTCTTTGACCTAAACTCTTACCCGGTGAAAAATTTCGTGACTATTGGGGTAAAACTGCGACCTCTAACGAGTTTATGATTACACTATATACGAATAACTGAAATTGGGATGTAACTCTGTTATCTGATCATGCACACCAACACAACTGGCATCAAGCGTTTAATTTCCCATCTTGCAGAAAGCTTTTTCATCTGTAGTTCGTCATGCAAAATTAAATGGACTCGATCATTTGAGATGCCCATGATGTTAGCAATTTCACGCACTTTTATTCGTCGATCATTTAATACCATATCATGCACTTTGGCTACAATTTCTGCTGTTGTTGCTGTTTTTGGACGTCCACTACATAGTTCATCTTCAATGCTTGTACGACCACGTTTAAATTCAGCAACCCAATTTTTTCTGTTGCATATGAAGGAGCACTTTCACCTAACACATTCACCATATCATTATGAATTTCTTGTCCCGATAAACCTTTTTTATGTAAATATTTAATGACAGCACGCATTTCTAATTTTTCCATTGTAAAAAAATTGCGGATGCGTCTTTTTTGAACACCTGTTTCTATATGAAGGAGTTGCCAGATCGAAACAAAATTTAACATGTGTTCATAACAGAGATGGAAGTTTCCAAAACACTTAACTTTTTTCTGTTTATACCGCGCTTTTTGTGCTAGGCTAAGAAGTTTCCGAACTGCCCTCGTACTTAGTGAAGAGTAAAGTAAGTAGGTTTGCCTTGTAAAATTTTCAAGAAGTAACCCATTACTTTTAAGGTTACTTGTAATGCAAAAAGAAGTTTGTTCACATTATTTTGTAATGGGTTACGTAATGACTAACAGATCCGAATTTTTGCTAGGAAACAACTAAAAAAAATCCGAAAAAAATGACGAAAAACATTTTTTTAAATACTTGTAAAAAAAATTTACAAACAAAATTAAATTTTTTCAAAAATTAAAAAAAAAATAATCCTTGTGTTTTAAATTTTTGTCAAAAAGCTGCAATTCTTAAGGAAATAGTATAGAAAGACATATATTTTTACCCACGTAATTTCAATAAATTGAAAAAAGTGTTAAACGGACGGAACGGGACGGGTACAAAAGTATATATGGACTGAAAGAGAAGACTTTCGGCCATATTTCTGTGAAAACAGAACTTTGTTCTTTTGTTCCACTAAAGTTCTAGTCCACTAAATTTGGAATTTCATAAAATTTAGTAGTCGTAAATTTGGTAGGAAAAATAAAATAGCTCATGTTGTGTAAACGTTACGGCAATTTACTAAAACGATGTTTAAAGGCCACAACCCTACCTAGCTTACAAACCAATGAACACAATATCTGTTATAGTTTCCGAGAAATAGCTACGTCTTTCTCCAGAAATTTGCAAAAATTATGTATTTCCCAAAAATGGAGAAAATGTTCGTCTTTAGCGGCACGCCACTTCACACCTTCCAATATTTTGACCTAATTTGTTGGTTTCCTTAATGTCGATATGTGTATTATTGAATCCCATATAGATATTAAATATCTTTCACAAAACAAAATTTTGATTTTTGTTCAGGAAAATCGATTCCTGAACGTATGAATGTATGACGAATGCATGTGTGAATATATGAGCGAAAAAATGAACAACCAAATGATGTTTTTTTTTGTTCACGCTTAGTTTACTTGAGGAAGAAAAGCCAATGCAAAGACAACACAGTGGGATCGATGAGAATACTGTCTTTGTAAGAAGCGCAGTCTAAACCCATTATTTCGATGAGGTAAATTTTTGGTTGTATCAAAGTGTATATACCCACTTTAGCATTAAGATTGAGGGTATAACAAAGATCGCTAGGTTGGTACGGGTAAATGTTAACCAATCGCCATAAAATTTCATATATAAGATTTTTGGATAAAATGGAAAAAATGTAGGAGGGTGGGTCCCCCTTATCAACATAGATATTTATGGCTCCGACTGTTAACGGGTGTTAAATGTGGCCACCCAGAAAACACCACGCTGTGTGTAATATACATAAAAACTGTATTTAATCATGTTAAGTCCCATTAGGATAAATTCTGATCTTATCATTCGCCCACCATACCCCTCTCTGAGATTAACCGTGTTTAGAAAATTTTCTTTAAATTTTCTTGGTTGCATTTTGTCATAGGCATTTTTGTTGCTTCTTATGCTAAAATGACTTTAAGACAGTATAAAACTTTTTTCTCTATTGTCTATCCTATCGTCATGTGAATTGTTTAAAAATTCCTCACTCCCACAAAGTTTTTCTTCATTGCTTTTTTTAAGTATGCCTCCACAACTTCCTAAAAATATAACCCATATCACATACTTAATACTTCGGTGTGTGTTTATGCAAATTCATTGGTTTTATATGCAAAGTGAAAGACTTTAATAAGAAAAGAGAAAAAACCCACCCTCACCAACTATATTGAGGTTTTAAACCGCATCTTAACATGGTAAATATGTGGGCGAAACACGAAGATGATAAAAAAGTCATTGAAATGTTTTTAGCCGCAAAACTAAATTAAATCTGTGGAAGAGAAAAAAAAAACGACTAAGAAAGAAGAAGGAAATGTTTGGTGGTTTCCTTTTGTGACAAAACAAAACGAAACGAAAGATGCAGACATACAATTTTCAACTGAAATGCTTCGCTAAGTTTTAATTTCGAAGGTGAAGAAAAAATGGAATTAAAAAAAGGTATTAATAACATCTCTTCAGTTTTCTTATTAAAGTTCAATGTTGCGTGATGTTTATCTACGTTGTGGAAATAAAACGTTTACAGTAAACCCAGCAAAAACCCATCGATTAATGTTGAAAATTTTTAAAGAATTGTTAAAAATTGCTAAAGAACTATAATGCTGGGGATAAAGGATGATTTCAGTAACACAGGAATCTGAAATTTGTTCTTAATAACTTTGTCAAAAGCATATCACTTTCACACATACGTACATTTAAAATCAACGAAATACTTTTAAATGTAACGAAACCAAAAACATATTTCTTCCATCAATGCCATTTAAATTGAAAGGTTAAATAGATCCCAAATATTAATCTCAAGGGTCGCAGACTCATTTCAAAAATGTAATTCATGTGATGACATTGAAAATATAATGGATCTTTCATCTCTACATTAGCTCCAGCATCCCTTGTTTTAAAGACAAAAACATAGACAGGTAATAAAACAATACAACGTGTGTTTGAATGAATGTAACCTCGCATGAATTTACATGATCTGATAGTGGTCCCTGATGAAATGTTGCTAAATTCTAAACATTACTTCAACATCCTGCTGTTCAAAAGAATAGCCATTGTATAAATGTATACATTGTCTACAGCAACAATAATATACAGGACCTAATCAGAAAATCATATAATACCCCATCACAAATGTAAAATCAGCCAAAGAATGGCATATTCATAGTAGCAACCTTACACCCTACCAGAATTTCATTGTATCCGATGAAAGGTAAGAGATTTACATGCAAAATACCTTTCAGTATTTTTTGTGTGTTGTGTGACCATAAATGTATTTACATACATACATACATACATACATACATACATACATGTTTATAGAGGATATGACCAAATTGAAAGTCATATCGACATTGTGGCTCAGGTATTAAAACCGCATTTTATAGAAAGGTACCTTTTTCAATAGATGGACTTAAACTCTGTTTTTATTATTACAACGCAAAAAATAATTACAGGTAAAATTGGGCAGATTATGCAAGCGGACCGAAAAATAGATGATACGTATCACGCCAAAATCATATATGTTAGGACCTATATATCATTTATGTTTTCAGTATACTATAACCGTAGATCTCTCCTGCATTTGAACATACAATATCAAGAACCCATGGCTTATTCCGGAGGAGTAATTTTAGTTTAGTGTACTAAAAATACGTACACCAAGACACCGCTTGGCGTCGTTTCACTTTGTATTGTTTTCGAAGTTGCGTAGTTGCTTAGTTAAACCAATTTACACTCTGCGTAGTTCGATTTTCGATGTTGCGTTGTTTTAAGTTTGAGTGTTATTTAACTTTCTTTTTTTTTCTGAAAAATGGCACACTTTTGTCTCTATTTTCATTAGTATGCATGTGAATGATAGCACAAGGCACCAATACACGTTATTAACGCACATAAACTTTGTTCCTTTACATTTTTAATGGTAAAAGGGTGGTGTAGGGTATAAAAATAGAGTTATCTTGCATATCAGACATTAAGTACATGTCGGCAGGGTTTTTTGGAGCTTTCGGCTATTTCAGGAAGTATTGACTTACTCCGGAAAAAAATTGTATCGTTGTAATAGGGTGCATGAAAACAACCTTCTGTAAACAATTTTAATAGATCCCAGACTAGTCCTCACACTGCACTTTTTCCAAATTGTGTGTGAGAGGACCCGCAGGTCGGGACTGATATAGTCAATATAGTTACAACCTGATGCACGACTGTGTAAAATAAAAAAATGTACAAAGTTTGCACAAATCAGAAACTTGCGAATTTGTCATTTTAGTTGGTGTCGTCAAGGTTTCGTAATGATTTTAGGCGATTATCTCAGGAAGTATGACCTTAACTTGTACCGTCGTAAAGGAGGCCGCAAGGACAACCTGCTGAATAGAATCAAAATAATCCGACGGGAGCTCTTTAACTTAATTTTCTACGAATTTTGTGTGAAAGATAACCGAAGGTGTGGACCGATATAGTCCATATTCAAACCATACGTATGTCTAGAAGGAATAATTAGATGTGCAATGTTGGGACCAAATCGATTGCTTCCTTCAAGAGTTATCGTCCGCACCATTTTATAGAAAATTTGTGAACTTTTGTGTGGGAAGAAGGAGTAGGTCGATATAGCCCATTTTCGAACTTTAACTAATTTCGGAAAAAATATTACGAACTTCAAAATTTGATTGCACCAGCCAGACAGACGGACAGACAGGGCTAAATCGACTCCAAATTGTCTGAAACGAATTTCCGCCGAACATACTTGGAGTTTAAAATATATATAATATATAAATGCTAATATTTCGAGGTATTGCATGCGATAGAGTTTCTTGCAAGCCAACCAAAACGATAAAGGAACCCACTTATATGTTCGACAATAGTAGTTTTGTTATTTAACCGGTATATTGCTACAATTTGCATCAACGGGTAGGTCAAGAGTTAGTTTTCAAGATTCGCGTTCCTAATTTGTCGGAATATATCCCCAAGAATTTAAAATATGGAACACAGCCTAAATTTGAATATTTTTCCCACGAGAATTAGTGTCAATTTCACTCGCTAACTACTATCCTATTATTATCCAAGATGATTGGCATTCTTCTTCACCAAAACTCTTACCTCGTGCAAAAATGTTTCAGTTTTGAGATATAACTGCCACATCTAGCGTTATTATTATTACGCTACACAATTAAAACTGTGGGATCCCCGTATAAAATAGGCTGTAACTCTGTTATCTGACCACGTACATCAACATAATTTGTATCAATGGAAATGTCTAGAGTTCCACTATCAAATATAACTTACATGCGCTCCAGCGATAAAGATATATTTATTATACTAAAATTTTTAACAATTTTCACACAAAAGTTTTGGTTAATTTAGCTCACTAAATATTATCTGACCATTACCTACAATTGCAGGCATATTCTTTGTCGTAACCCCAAACTTTTCTTAAAATTTCGCGACGATCAGACTACCATTGCGACGTACAGAGGTCACAGACTGAAACTATAGGGGTCTATTTTGGTCTGAACCAGACCTCTATACAAATTTTGTGAAGATTGGTCCATAATTGCGGCCTGTAGCGTGTGTACAATTTTTAATGGACGGACTGACAACACACATCTCAAAATCGCTTTATCTCGTCGAGATATGAGTTTTGGCATTCCATATTGGGGGTCTACGACGAATATTTCGCGGTGTTACATGAATTTTTCGAAAAACAAACTTATAATACCCTTTCCACATTGTAGTGTAGGGTATAATCAATATGTGTTCTGTGTTTATTAAAATTATAATTTTGTACGGGTAATTTCTGCTACAAAAAGGTAACTATTTTCCCAATTGAAAAGAGCGCAAAGAGCGCTGCTGGTAAAATTACCAAAAATAAAAAAAACTATCAGCATGGAGACAAAATTGGATATTTTGCGACTATGCGATCTTTTGTCAGCTAATGTCATCCTGTATAATCGTATAAGTTTTGTAGCAATGGCAAATTCAAACATGGGTATGAACACATTTTATCTAATTGGGATGACGCAATGTGAGGATTCGGTCAATTGTGGATTTACCAAGTCTAAATCCAAATTAGTATGACCCGATTATTTTCACACACAATACGCCTCTGTAATTGCGCACACCGTATTGTCTCCTTTCTTGTGTACGGGACATACTAACCTGATGTTATAATCGTTGGGTATTCTTTCTTCCACTCCAAATTGCGCTAATTAAATTATGCATGATCATTTCGCCACCGTTTTTGAACAGTTCACCAGGCAGCCCATTAGCTCCTGTTGCTTTATTGTTCTTCAGCCAATTAATTGCTGTCCCGACCTCACTTTGGCTTGGTGGTAAACACTCAGTGCCGTCGATTGGGATTGGTTCTGGGATTCTGACTCCTAAACATCACGAGTTTCTCATGTTCGCTTTTTTCTTGCTATTTCTTGTTTCTCCCGAAAGTACCCTTCTCCCCTTTCCTCTTCTCACGATGCTTTTCGTTGGTGCTTCGTGTTATACTGAATGCAGGGTTGCCCTGTATGCCGCATTCTTCTCTTCAGTAGCCTTACGATACTCCTAATCATACCAAATATCGGTTTGCTGTAGTTTGATAAAAGTTTGCTATACTTTGCCATTACGTTTCCACATTGTCGTGACAAAGAGTGCCGTCTTCCAGCATGTGGGTAAGTTGAGCGGAGTAGGCTTGTGCTATCTGTTCTGTTTGCACCTTCTCGACATCCAGCTTCCGTCCTGTGTTAGAACGAGTGGCTGCTACAAGATCGGATATTTAACACACTGGAAGATTGTCATCCCTAATTTACTAGATGATCGATCTGGTTGCTGGCCTTATGTAGAAATTCGAACAGTGAAAAAAGAAAATAATCAAAGAAAAACAAACCTCTTTAAACTTGACGATCCGCACAAATGTTTTAAGGACCATGATCTGCGAATCTGCACCTGGAATGGAAACCAGATGCATGTTCCGAGGAGCAAACGCCAGCTTGTTGCACCAAAGGTACGCACTCGATTAAATTAAAGTACGAACAGACACAGCACGAAGCTTTGATACCGGCAAGCTGCAATCGCATCAGATAGCCACAGTATATTTCACTTAATTCCTCGTTTCGATAACATATCAACACAGTGGTAAAGTACTCACTCCATGCAAACAGGTGCAAAATACATATTTGGATACCAGAGACCTGCATCAAGGAAGCCATGTTAGGCTTATGGGGACTGTAGAGTCGAGCAAGGTAATCTGGAACAGATACAGATAGTGTGTTCAGGATATATTAAGAAGATTTTTACAAACTGTTGGTAGCGAAGACGACGAATAATGCACATATCCAATAAAAATATATCGTATTGAATGCATACCGCCAGCAGGTGGACAATAATTCGGCTGAAGAATAATAAAGCAGCAAGAGACGATGGCTTACCTGGAATGGAGATGAGACTGTGTGCTCTAACTGTAGGGACATAACTCTGCCCCCTATGGCTTATAAGATAGTATCAGGGATATTGATTGAATAACTAAAGCCAATGATCAACGAAATACTTGGGTCATATCAATGCAGCTTTAAACTAGGCAAATTTACCATTGTAATGGAAGATGGTAGGTCAATGCATTGACCAGATATTTACCTTGCGGCATATCTTCAGAAAAAAGATTTTGTCACGAAAATGTATGACTTGTACACAATGCAGTTTGTGAAGTCTTTTCATCTTCAAAATTTGCACTGTCTCTATTCAAATGTCCGTTGCTTACAACGCTATTTAACATTAAATATATTCTTTCTTTAAACCTCAAGTGGGATTAGCGCATAAGTGTAAGTGTAAACATATACGTAAATACCCCCTGCCAGCAATTGGAAGTGAGTTTTATCTAATTTTATAAATGAGAATCTTTTTGGTGTCTAATTTTCTGTAAAAATGCGACATTTGTCTAATATACAACAACAATTACATTGTTATCCAATTTGCATCGTATTCAGTCAAAATTTAGATAAAAATACGATAGGCAAATAACAATAACAATTCTGTATCATTGTGATGTCTATCTATTTTCCATCGTTTATTTGGATACAAATGAGATAGCTTGCATTTATTTTTAGAACTGTTGTAATTTGAACAAATAAGACGTTTGTATACAGATGATTATATGAGCCGGTTGTGCAATGGTAGGCATGCTCGCTTTGCAATCTGAATGTCCGGGGTTCGATTAACAGGTCAGGCGACATCACATTTTTCAAATGAAAAAATTAATATGAGCGACAAAAATTCTAAAAACATACTCGAATAAAATATAAAATATAATGAATTATAAATAAAAAACCAAAAAGCCAAAAATAAATCAAACAAAGGATTAAGAACCAATGGGTCAACAATAATAACAACACATAAAATAAAAAAAATTAAAGCAAATCAAATAAAAAAGAAAGAAAAAATAATTTTTTCTTTTTATTTATTATTATTTTTATCAATGTTTTAGCTTATATTAATGCTTTATAGCTTATAATAATTTTGTCATTCAAAAAAAAAAAAAAAAAAAAAAAAAAATGTCGACTGGCCTGGGAATCGAACCCGGGCATTCAGATTGCAAAGCAAGCATGCTTACCATTGCACCACCCATATTATCGTTTTAATAACTTTCTGCAGTGTCCAATGAGACACTCAAAAAAGTATCTAATGAGTGGAACAGTTCCTCCCGAGAGCATGATCTTATTGGATAAGAATGCGACTATCGCATTCGTTTGTGCAATCTAATTGAAGTGACTCATTGGACAAGAAACAGATAGCAAATGTTTGCAGGGCCCTGCCAGCAATTGGAAGTGAGTTTTATCTAATTTTATAAATGAGAATCTTTTTGGTGTCTAATTTTCTGTAAAAATGCGACATTTGTCTAATATACAACAACAATTACATTGTTATCCCATTTGCATCGTATTCAGTGAAAATTTAGATGAAAATACGATAGGCAAATAACAATAACAATTCTGTATCATTATGATGGCTATCTATTTTCCATCGTTTATTTGGATACAAATGAGATAGCTTGCATTTATTTTTAGAACTGTTGTAATTTGAACAAATAAGACATTTGTATACAGATGATTATATGAGACGGTGGTGCAATGGTAGGCATGCTCGCTTTGCAATCTGAATGTCCGGGGTTCGATTACCATGTCAGGCGACATCACATTTTTCAAATGAAAAAATTAATATGAGCGACAAAAATTCTAAAAACATACTCGCATAAAATATTAAATATAATGAATTATAAATAAAAAACCAAAAAGCCAAAAATAAATCAAACAAAGGATTAACGACCAATGGGTCAACAATATTAATAACAACACATAAAATAAAAAAAAATTAAAGCAAATCAAATAAAAAAGAAAGAAAAAAAATTTTCTTTTTATTTATTATTATTTTTATCAATGTTTTAGCTTATATTAATGCTTTATAGCTTATAATAATTTTGTCATTAAAAAAAAAAATGTCGACTGGCCTGGGAATCGAACCCGGGCATTCAGATTGCAAAGCAAGCATGCTTACCATTGCACCACCCATATTATCGTTTTAATAACTTTCTGCAGTGTCCAATGAGACACTCAAAAAAGTATCTAATGAGTGGAACAGTTCCTCCCGAGAGCATGATCTTATTGGATAAGAATGCGACTATCGCATTCGTTTGTGCAATCTAATTGAAGTGACTCATTGGACAAGAAACAGATAGCAAATGTTTGCAGGGTACCGGCATAACAGTATATTTATTAGCATACACAAACAGAAAGAGGTATACATTATTCCCTATAGAAATGGTACGATGGTGGGCTGTTATATTTATATGTATGTACAGTATCGGCCAAAACTAAAGCACCCCCTCAGTAAATTTTTATGAAATGATCATTTTTTTATGAAAACTAAATTATAAATTTATATTTTATTTTTCTTTTTATTTATTTATATCTTTATAATTGGAAAATACAAAAATAAGGAATTCAGAATTTAATACACAAAAGTTAAAATTCAAAAAATATTTTAGGTCGCAAATATAAGCGGACAAAACTAAAGCACCCCTCAATTTGAGGTACAGCAAAAACTATTGAAATCAATATTTCGTTGCGTATCCTCTATTCTGAATGACACAATCACATCTTTTTGGTATAAAAGATACTAAATTATTAATTACTGCAGGCGAAATAATTGATTTTCGGAAAATTTAGCTTAAATCCTCAAAATACTGAAAATCGGAAGGTACCGTTATATGGAGGCTATACCCAAACGTGGACCCAGATCCACGATTTTTGTGGATATGTTTTGTGACCACTAAGAACCCTAAGTACCAAATTACAGCTAATTTAGTAGGAAAATGTGGCTTAAATATCCGAAATACCGAAGATCGGAAGGTACCGCTATAAGGGGGCTATACCAAAACATTAGCCGATATTGTTCATATTCATCCAAAAATGATGCTACAGCATCAACTAGTCAAATACAATACGCTAACGTTAAGAACGAATTGCAGAAGAACGATAGACGCCGGCTTATTCAGTCGACGACCAGCAAAAAAAACCTTTCATATCGACTAAAAATGAAGGAACCAGACTGGCATTCGCCAAGACCCATTTGAAATGTTTTCCGATGAATCTATGTTTAATTCAGATGGTAAAAGGCTTGGACCAAATGGGCAACCGTTAAATCCTAAATATTGCAAAGACGCTGTAAAACATGGAGGCGGAAGGTTTTTTGCTGGTCGTCGACTGAATAAGCCGGCGTCTACCGTTCTTTTGCAATTCGTTCTTTTGCTAATTTTTAAACCTAAGGGATTTAGTATTTGACCAGAGAATGCTGTAGCATCATTTTTGGATGAATATGACCAATATCGGCTAATGTTTTGGTATAGTCCCCTTATAGCGGTACCTTCCGATCTTCGGTATTTCGGATATTTAAGCCACATTTTCCTACTAAATTAGCTGTAATTTGGTACTTAGGGTTCTTAGTGGTCACAAAACATATCCACAAAAATCGTGGATCTGGGTCCACGTTTGGGTATAGCTCCCATATAACGGTAACTTCCGATTTTCAGTATTTGGAGGATTTAAGCTAAATTTACCGAAAATCAATTATTTCGCCTGCAGTAATTAATAATTTAGTATCCTTTATGCCTAAAAGATGTGATTGTGTCATCCAGAATAGAGGATAAGCAACGAAATATTGATTTCAATAGTTTTTGCTGTACCTCAAATTGAGGGGTGCTTTAGTTTTGTCCGCTTATATTTGCGACCTAAAATGTTTTTTGAGTTTTAACTTTTGTTTATTAAATTCTGATCTCCTTATTTTTGTATTTTTCAATTATAAATATATAAATAAATAACAAGTAAAAAAGCATTAAGTTCGGCCGGGCCGAACTTTTCATACCCTCCACCATAAAATATTCATTCCTGTCCCCAACTTTAAGTGAGTACGTTAAAATGTCAGATAATGTACATAAAATGCTTCATTCGGGAGGCCCTTTTTTATGGTGCCTATATCTAACTGTTGACAATTTTTGGTGGGCTAGAAATTGGGAGGTACTGTTATATAGGGGTTATAATAAAATATGGCCTATGTTGACAGTTTTTGATGGGAGCTTTTAATGTCAAATAACTCCTAATTCATACATAATCGGTACATAACGTGGGAACTTCAAATGTCATTAACAGCTAGTTCGAAAGTATCTGGGCTATACGAAAATATGAACTTAAACGAACAATTTTTGTTGCAGAATTTTTGTTGACTTTTAAATTTCAAATTACAGAAAGTTCGTCAAAAAAAATCCTTAGAAAATCGGGAGGTTTGTTTTGGGGCTATACAAAAACTTGGACCTACGTTCGGTTAAACATTTTAAGTAAAATCCTCAAAGTACCGAAAATCGGGAAGTATCGTTATATTGGGGCTATGTTTAAAATTGTTGATGCAGATTTGTGGTGACCACTACAACCTTCAAATGCCAAATTACAGTTAGTTCTGTTAAAAATTGTAGCTAAAATTGCCAAATTACTGAAAATTGGGAGGTACCGTTACATGGGAGCTATATCCGAACATGGACCTATGTTGACAATTTTTGATGGAGAGGTGTTGTGACCACTAAGAACTTCAAATATCAAATTTCTGCTAGTTCGGTTTAATATTGTAGCTGAAATCATTAAATTACTGAAAATCGGGAGGTACCGTTATATGGGGGCTTTCTAACAATTTTTGGTGGAGAGGTATGGTGACCACTAAGAATTTCAAATGTCAAATGTTCAAATTACAGATAATTCGGTTGGTAAAATTCTCAAAATACCTGAAATCGGGCGGTAACCTTATATGGGGGCTATTCCAAAACATGGACCTATGTCCACTAGTTATAAGATTATTGACCCTAAATGTCAATTGATAGCTAAATCGGTCTGAAAATGTAGATGAAAACGTCAAAATGCCATAAATCGGGGGTACCGTTATATGGGGGCTATACCAAAACGTGGACCTAGGTCCACAACTTTTGTTATATAAGTTTAGTTACACTTAAGAACCCTAAATGTCAAATTATAGCTACATCGGTCTGAAAATGTAGCTAAAAACGTCAAAATACCGTAAATCGGGGGCTACCGTTATATGGGGGCTATACCAAAACGTGGACCTATGTCCACAAGTTTTGTCACATAAGTTTATTGACATTTAAGAACTTCAAATGTCAAATTATAGCTTCATCGGTCTGAAAATGTAGCTAAAAACGTCAAAATACCGTAAATCGGGGGGTACCGTTATATGGGGGCGATACCAAAACGTGGACCTATGTCCACAAATTTTGTTATATAAGTTTATTGACATTTAAGAACCCTAAATGTCAAATTATAGCTACATCGGTCTGATAATGTAGCTAAAAACGTCAAAATACCGTATATCGGGGGGTACCGTTATATGGGGGCTATACCAAAACGTGGACCTATGTCCACAACTGTTGTTATATATGTTTATTGATACCTAAGAACCCTAAATGTCAAATTATAGCTAAATCGGTCTAAAAATGTAGCTAAAACGTCAAAATACCGCAAATCGGGGGGTACCGTTATATGGGGGCTATACCAAACGTGGACCTATGTCCACAACTTTTGTTATATATGTTTATTGATACCTAGGAACCCTAAATGTCAAATTATAGCTAAATCGGTCTAAAAATGTAGCTAAAAATGTCAAAATACCGCAAATCGGGGGTACCGTTATATGGGGGCTATACGAAAACGTGGACCTATGTCCACAAGTTTTGTTATATATGTTTATTGACACTTAAGAACCCTAGATGTCAAATTATAGCTACATCGGTCTGAAAATGTAGCTAAAAACATCAAAATACCGCAAATCGGGGGGTACCGTTATATGGGGGCTATACCAAAACGTGGACCTATGTCCACAACTTCTAATATATAAGTTTATTAACACTTAAGAACCCTAAACGTCAAATTATAGCTACATCGGTCTGATAATGTAGCTAAAAACGTCAAAATACCGTATATCGGGGGGTACCGTTATATGGGGGCTATACCAAAACGTAGACCAATGTCCACAACTTTTGTTATATAAGTTTATTGAACCTTAAGAACCCTAAATGTCAAATTATAGCTAAATCGGTCTAAAAATGTAGCTAAAAACGTCAAAATACCGCAAATCGGGGGGTACCGTTATATGGGGGCTATACCAAAACGTGGACCTATGTCCACAAGTTTTGTTATATATGTTTATTGACACTTAAGAACCCTAAATGTCAAATTATAGCCAAATCGGTCTGAAAATGTAGCTAAAAACGTCAAAATACCGTAAATCGGGGGGTACCGTTATATGGGGGCTATACCAAAACGTGGACCTATGTCCACAACTGTTGTTATATTAGTTTATTGACATTTAAGAACCCTAAATGTGAAATTATAGCTACATCGGTCTGATAATGTAGCTAAAAACGTCAAAATACCGCAAATCGGGGGGTACCGTTATATGGGGGCTATACCAAAACGTGGACCTATGTCCACAACTGTTGTTATATTAGTTTATTGACATTTAAGAACCCTAAATGTGAAATTATAGCTACATCGGTCTGATAATGTAGCTAAAAACGTCAAAATACCGTATATCGGGGGGTACCGTTATATGGGGGCTATACCAAAACGTAGACCTATGTCCACAACTTTTGTTATATAAGTTTATT
Source organism: Musca autumnalis (assembly GCF_047663935.1). NCBI lineage: Eukaryota > Metazoa > Arthropoda > Insecta > Diptera > Muscidae > Musca > Musca autumnalis. Next base: position 222,014,300 of record NW_027411644.1, read on the forward strand.
GATACTTAAGAACCCTAAATGTCAAATTATAGCTAAATCGGTCTAAAAATGTAGCTAAAAACGTCAAAATACCGCAAATCGGGGGGTACCGTTATATGGGGGCTATACCAAAACGTGGACCTATGTCCACAAGTTTTGTTATATATGTTTATTGACACTTAAGAACCCTAAATGTCAAATTATAGCCAAATCGGTCTGAAAATGTAGCTAAAAACGTCAAAATACCGTAAATCGGGGGGTACCGTTATATGGGGGCTATACCAAAACGTGGACCGATATAGCCCATCATCGAACTTGACCTGCCTGCAAACAAAAGACGCATTTTCCCAAAATTTCAGCGTCCTATCTCCATTTTTGTGGATGCTAGAGTGATTACCACAGACGGACGGACGGACGGACGGACGGACGTGCTTAGAACGACTTAGAATTTTACCCTGATCAAGAATATATGTACTTTATAGGGTCGCAAATGAGTATTTCAATGCGTTATAAACGGAAAAACAAACTTAATATACCCTCCATACTATGGTGGAGGGTATAAAAAGAACAAGTAAAAAGTCGTTAAGTTCGGCCGGGCCGAACTTTTTATACCCTCCACCATAAAATAGTCTTAATTAAAATAGAATAATTAGGGTCCTTTTACAATTTTAGGTGGAACAACTTTTCGACAATGGTTAGACTCCTACTGCCTCCCACTATTGCTTAAATTACACTGTGAACACAAATGTTGGGACAGAGATAATTCCTTTTGGAGATTAAAGCCCTTGGTGTGTGTATATTAAAAACCCCGAAGGACAGATGCGCCGTGATTCGAACTTCCGCGTTATGGCGTGATGAAGTTTTTGCAAGAGACCCTGTAAGCCATCATGAATTAGCATTATATCTTTGTTTGTTGTTTTTGTAGAGCACTTAAGCAACAGTGAACAAAGATATAACGCTAATTCCTGATGGCCCACAGGGTCTCTAACAAAAATTTCATCACGCCATAACGCGGAAGTTCGACTCACGGCGGATCTGTCCTTCGGGGTTCATAATATACTCACCAAGGCCTTTCTTCCCCAAGAGGAATTTTCCGCGCCCCAGACTTTCACCTCCATTTTGTTGCACAGTGTTATCTGATCTAATCTAAAAAAATGTGTTCAGCTAGGGGAAAGGTACCACCTACGGGGCTATATCAAAAGTCAACCTATCTTTAAATTTTTTGGCGGAAAAGTTTTATAGATGCAGGGAAATTCAAGAGTCAAATTGAGGGTAGTTTCATCAAAACAATGTAGACCCTCAAAAATGGACCCATGTTGACGAATTTTAGTGAAGAAATTTCGTGACCACTGAAAATTCCCGAAAATCGGGAGGTACAGTTATATGGGGGGATATACCAAAACATGGACCTATATTGACGATTATTTTTGAATGGACAAAGTTGTACCTAAAATTCTCAAAATACCGATCATTACAGCTAGTTCGGTTAAAAATTGCAGCTAAAAATCTCAAAGTACCGTAAATGGAGAGGTACCGTTATATGGGGGCTATACCAAAACATGAACCTATGTTGACGATGTTTGGTGGAGATATTTCAGGACCACTGAGAACCTCAAATGTCAAATTGCAGATATTTCGGTTACAAATTGTGGTTAAAATTCTCAAAATACCGAAAATCGGGATGTACCGTTATATGGGGGCTATACCAAAACATGGACCTATGTTGACGATGCTTGGTGGAGATGTTTCATGACCACTGAGAACTTCAAATGGCAAATTACAGCTAGTTCGGTTAAAAATTGTAGCTAAAATTCTCAAAATACCGACAATCGGGAGGTACCGTTATATGGGGGCTATACCAAAACATGGACCTATGTTGACGATGTTTCGTGACCACTGAGAACCCCAAATGTCAATTTGCAGATAGTTCGGTTAAAAATTGTGGCTAAAATTCTCAAAATACCGAAAATCGGGAGGTACCGTTATATGGGGGCTATACCAAAACATGGACCTATGTTGACGATGTTTCGTGGAGATATTTCATGACCACTGAGAACCCCAAATGTCAAATTGCAGATAATTCGGTTAAAAATTGTGGCTAAAATTCTCAAAATACCGAAAATCGGGAGGTACCGTTATATGGGGGCTATACCAAAACATGAACCTATGTTGACGATGTTTGGTGGAGATATTTCATGACCACTGAGAACCTCAAATGTCAAATTGCAGATATTTCGGTTACAAATTGTGGTTAAAATTCTCAAAATACCGAAAATCGGGAGGTACCGTTATATGGGGGCTATACCAAAACATGGACCTATGTTGACGATGCTTGGTGGAGATGTTTCATGACCACTGAGAACCTCAAATGGCAAATTACAGCTAGTTCGGTTAAAAATTGTAGCTAAAATTCTCAAAATACCGAAAATCGGGAGGTACCGTTATATGGGGGCTATACCAAAACATGGACCTATGTTGACGATGCTTGGTGGAGATGTTTCATGACTACTGAGAACCTCAAATGGCAAATTACAGCTAGTTCGGTTAAAAATTGTAGCTAAAATTCTCAAAATACCGAAAATCGGGAGGTACCGTTATATGGGGGCTATACCAAAACATGGACCTATGTTGACGATGTTTCGTGGAGATATTTCATGACCACTGAGAACCTCAAATGTCAAATTGCAGATAGTTCGGTTAAAAATTGTGGCTAAAATTCTCAAAATACCGAAAATCGGGAGGTACCGTTATATGGGGACTATACCAAAACATGGACCTATGCCCATATCCTTTGGGATACAAGTTTGTTGATCACTAGGAACCCTAAATCCTAAATTATAGCTAATTCGGTCTGCAAATGTGGCGAAGAACGTCAAAATACCTCAAATCCGGAGGTACCGTTATATGGGGGCTATACCAAAAAGTGGACCGATATAGCCCATCTTTGAACTTGACCTGCCTATGGAAAAAAGACCCTCGGGTGCAAAATTTCAGCCCTCTATCTGAATTATTGCGGATGCTAGAGTGATTACAACAGACGGACAGACGGACAGACAGACGGACAGACGGACAGACGGACATGGCTAGATCGTCTTAGAATTTTATCCTGATCAAGAATATATATACTTTATAGGGTCGCAAATGATTAGTTCGATGTGTTACAAACAGAATGACAAACTTAATATACCCTCCATACTATGGTGGAGGGTATAAAAATAAAAAATAAATTTATAATTTAGTTTTCATAAAAAAATTAGCATTTCAAAAAAATTACTGAGGGGGTGCTTTAGTTTTGGCCGATACTGTATATAATCTTCATGTTTGATTGTATGTGTATGCTTTGTTATCTTATATTTACATGTCCGCCATATTATACTGGTGTTTTATGAATAAAAAAGATACTAATATGAGTTTAAATTTGTGTCGACGATTGCAATACTATTCTTGCAATAATGTACTAATATAGAAAATGTTCAGACTATTCAGAAAGGTAAAGTAGTCCTTAAAATGTAATTAGATTACTTACAATTAGGATGTAATTTGATTAAAATTGTAATATAAATCTTGTTGTGAAACTTCGTGACAAATTAGGAAAACAATAATTTATTAATTGATGTGGCACTAACAAATTTAGATATTAAATAAAATATACAGATATGGCTATGTGCATTTAACCTTTAACCCTGGTCCCATAAAAATAAAAAGGTAAAATACAAAAGAACAAGTAACGATTAGAAAAGAGCCGCGCCGAATCCTTTTACACATCCTCCGTAAAATATTCTGAACTAATCTTTATTAAAAAAAATCAAATGTCGTTCGTTGGTAATCAGTTGAGAACGGCTGGATCGATTTTAATTCTTTTTCTTTTTTTACCACGCCCATTTTTTAATTTTCAATTTTAATCGTTTCTACAAAAAATCTGAATTGATTTTCCACAAATTGTCGAGAATGTACAGGGATGGTCCCCGGTGAAAATAGGCTGCATATTTTGTTGAATTTCGGAAAGGGCGACGTACTTCCCCCATACCCTATATCTTTAAAAATTCTCTATTTACAATAATTACGAATGTATTAATGTGCGAGACTATTGTGGTTGTGTCTCTGACCTTATCTACCTATTTGGGACACAAAAACTTGACCACGCCCACGTTTTTGAAATATGTTACATCTACAAAACTACTGAACCGCTTTTCCTGAAATTTTTAATTCCACTTTTTTCAATTTGCAATTTAAATTTTTTCTACAAAAACTACTGAACCGATTTTTCTGAAATTTTCAGGAAATGTACAGCGATGGCCCCCGACACAGGCTACATATTTTATTGGATTGTAGAGGGTGGGCGGTGCCTCCCCTATGCAATATAAAAAAACGCTATATTTGCAAATATTACGAATGTTTATCTAGGTACTTCTTTGTGGCCTAAAGACGCGAGCTCCCCTGATTTTTTTAATATGTTATATTTTATGAATTTGGGAGGAGGTGGGCACCTTCCCCATTCCTTTCATTTAAAAGCTACATATATGTGTAAGCCAAACCTATGACTACATATATCGGATTCAGTATGCATTTTGGTAGGTAATGGGGTTGTGTGTACTCTAGGTACATATTTGGAGCCAAATTATGATAACGTGACAAATTCAGGAGTTAGAATGAAGTCCGAAAATTATATCAGTGTAAATTCAAAAGTGTAAAACATCAGACTGAATCGTTTAGTTTATGCTCCTGTAAATATGATGCATTTTTGCTGTAGGAATTCATACCCAACGATTGGAACATCAGTCCCGTGCAGTCCCGTGCACAAAAAAAAGAGACAAGACAGTTTGTGCCATCGCATATAAAGTGCTGTCGAACTATTATGTGAACGGCTAAAACCTTTGGTCAGTAGAATAATCGGTTCATATCAATGTGGTTTTAGATATGGGAAGCCTACACTAGGCCAAATCTTCACTCTACGCCAAATCCTTGAGAAGACTCTCGTCTTTTATAAATCCACTTTCGACAGCCCAATAAGGTCAAAGGTGTTTCAAGCGATGTCTGATTTTGACATTCCTGTTCCTCTAATAAAAGTTTTCGTAACTGACTAATAATTTTTAAATCTTGAAAATAGGGTCAAGAAAGAATCAAATAACAAAAACAAATATGCTTCAAAACTCAAAATGTGCCTAAAATAGATTGAATGTGATATAGGCATCTGAGTTGCAAATGTTTTGAGCAGCACTGTGTTCCAATTACAGGTAATTTGGGCCCCATAATATAGCTAATATGAAAATCTTGCCCGATTTTCACAATGTCAATAACAACTTAAAAATACCTGAAATAGGGTGGTACCGTTTTACGGGGGCTAATCCAAAATGTCCAGAAATCAGGCGGTTCTGTTATATAGGCACTATTTCAAAACTTGGACTTGTGCCCATAAGTTTAAGTGGATATGTTTTCTGATTACTCGGAACCTAAGATTTAAAATTATGTCCAATTTTGTCAGGAAATCGAACTAAAAACTTAACAAGTAAAAGCGCGTTAAGTTCAGCCGGGCCGAACTTTTCATACCCTCCACCATAAAATATTCTGAACTAAAATGGAATAATTAGTTTTCATTCCTGTCCCCAACTTTAAGTGGGTACGTTAAAATGTCAGATAATGTAAATAAAAGGCTTCATTCGGGAGGCCCTTTTTTATGGTGCCTATATCTAACTATGTATGTTGACAATTTTTGGTGGGCGAGAAATTGGGAGGTACCGTTATATAGGGGTTATAATAAGACATGGACCTATGTTGACAGTTTTTGATGGGAGCCTTTAATGTCAAATAACTCCTAATTCGGTTAAAAATTGTAGCTAGAATCTTCAAAATACCGAAAATCGGTACATAACGTGGGAATTTCAAATGTCATTAACAGCTAGTTCGGAGGTATGTGGGCTATACGAAAATATGAACTTAAATGAACAATGTTTGTTGGCTTTTAAATTTCAAATTACAGAAAGTTCGTCAAAAAAATAAAGCTAAGGTACGGAAAATCGGTAGGTTTGTTTTTGGGCTATACCAAAACATGGACCTACGTGGTTAAACATTTTAAGTAAAATCTCAAAGTACCAAAAATCGGGAAGTATCGTTATATTAGGGCTATGTTGAAAATTGTTGATGCAGATGTGTGGTGACCACTACAACCTTCAAATGTCAAATTACAGTTAGTTCGGCTAAAAATTGTAGCTAAAATTGCCAATTACTGAGAATTGGGAGGTACCGTTATATGGGAGCTATATCCGAACATGGACCTATGTTGACAATTTTTGATGGAGAGGTGTAGTGACCACTAAGAACTTCAAATGTCAAATTACTGCTAGTTTGGTTTAATATTGTAGCTAAAATCATCAAATTACTGAAAATCGGGAGGTACTTTTATATGGGAGCTTTATCAATACATCGACCTTTCTTGACAATTTTTGGTGGAGAGGTGTGATGACCACTAAGAATTTCAAATGTCAAATATTCAAATTACAGATAATTCGGTTAAAACTTGTAGGTAAAATTCTCAAAATACCGAAAATCCGTTATATGGGGATACCGAAATCCGTTATGCCGAGGTACCGTTATATGGGGCTATACCAAAACATGGATCTACGTTCATAATTATTTCGAATATAAGTTTGTTGGTCACTAAGAACCCTAAATATCAAATTATAGCTAATTCGGTCTAGAAATGTGAATTTAAACGTCAAAATACCTGAAATCAGGCTGTAACGTTATATGGGGCTATACCAAAACGTGGACCGGTATTGCCCACCATCGAACTTGACCTGCCTGCAAACAAAAAACGCATTTTCCCAAAATTTCAGACAATTTTGGTGGAGAGGTGTGGTGACCACTAAGAACTTCAAATGTCAAATGTTCAAATTACAGCTAATTCGGTTAAAACTTGTAGGTAAAAATCTCAAAATACCGAAAATTAGGAGGTACCGTTATATGGGGCTATACCAAAACATTCATAATTTTTTCGAATATTAGTTTTTTGGTCACTAAGAACCCTAAATATCAAATTATAGCTAATTAGGTCTAGAAATGCGACTTAAATCGTCAAAATACCTGAAATCGGGCGGTAACGTTATACGTGGGCTATTCCAAAACATTGATCTACGTCCACTAGTTTTGCTATATAAGTTTACTGACACTTAAGAACCCTAAATGTCAATTTATAGCTAAATCGGTCTGAAAATGTAGCTAAAAATGTAGCCCCAAATACCGTAAATCAGGGGTACCGTTATAAAGGGGCTATACCAAAACGTGGACCTATGTCTACAACTTTTGTTATATAAGTTTATTGACACTTAAGAGCCCTAAATGTCAAATTATAGCTAAATCGGTCTGAAAATGTAGCTAAAAACGGCAAAATACCGTAAATCGGGGGTACCGTTATATGGGGGCTATACCAAAACGTGGACCTATGTCCACAACTTTTGTTATATAAGTTTATTGACACTTAAGAACCCTAAATGTCAAACTTTAGCTAAATCGGTCTGAAAATGTAGCTAAAAACGTCAAAATACCGTAAATCGGAGGGTACCGTTATATGGGGGCTATACCAAAACGTGGACCTATGTCCACAACTTTTGTTATATAAATTTTTTGACACTTAAGAACCCTAAATGTCAAATTATAGCTAAATCGGTCTGAAAATGTAGCTAAAAACGGCAAAATACCGTAAATCGGGGGTACCGTTATATGGGGGCTATACCAAAACGTGGACCTATGTCCACAACTTTTGTTATATAAGTTTTTTTACACTTAAGAACCCTAAATGTCAAATTATTGCTAAATCGATCTGAAAATGTAGCTAAAACCGGCAAAATACCGTAAATCGGGGGGTACCGTTATATGGGGGCTATACCAAAACGTATACCGATATAGCCCATCATCGAACTTGACCTGCCTGCAAACAAAAGACGCATTTTCCTAAAATTTCAGCGTTCTATCTCCATTTTTGTGGATGCTAGAGTGATTACCACAGACGGACGGACGGACCGACGTGCACAGATCGACTCAGAATTTTACCCTGATCAAGAATATATATACTTTGTAGGGTCGCAAATGAGTATTTCAATGCGTTACAAACGGAAAAACAAACTCCATACTATGGTGGAATGTATAAAAATACCTGAAATTGGGCGGTGTCGTTCTACAGGGCTATTATTTTGATGGACATTCTTAATGCCCTATTTTAGTTAATTCGGTCAAAATGCTAAAATCGGGCGGAAAAGTTATGTGGGTGTTACTTCCAAACTTGAACCTACATTCCCGCTCATCTGAATGGGTTTAAATAAATTTATTTTTATATGTTAAGGTCTCTTCAGCTGTGTTTGGATCACATATCCATACTACATAGTTTTTGAGAGTCCTATACTATGCCAACTTTCACAAACAAAATCATAACAGTGTTGCCATATTTTCAGAAAATATCCCTGTTATAATAAGAAAGAACCAAATAAGCGCTCAATTTTTTGGATCATCTGAATAGGTTTGAATCAAATACAATTAAAAAAGGCATTACCTATGCAAACTTTGCCCAGTTTTTTGCTTTGAGTTAGTAAAATGGAACATTCCTGTAAATCCTACAAAAAGTTCGACCCACTTTATAGGTACGTGGGTTCAAATCTCAACCTGGAAAAGTTACCAAGAACTTTCATATAAAATAAAGAAATATTCCAAGAAAAAATTTGTTTAACCCTGCTTTCAATAACTTTTTGATTTTGTAAGACCCCTACTAAGCTTCGAAAATTATCTGAAATAAGTTTAAAAGAATTGCGACATGCAAACTACCATACAGGGAACAGTAGCTCCGATGTCAATCATATAAAGACCGATTGCGTGCAAAATTGTATAATTTACAACTTTTTCTTTATTATAGTACAGAACAATCTTACTGTTTTCGAGATATTATCAAAAAACCAAAAAAGTACCAAATTTTGGGATAGATAGGGACTTTTAGGACGTTGCTTCTAATGGCTAAACCTGGCTCTACACCAAAATTCAGCATTGTGGGAATTTCTGTATTTCAACGTCTATTTTGACTGGAATTAGTCTAATTGTATATCATTTTCTCTTTTCACTATGTAAAATACCATTCATTTTGAAAAAAGCACTCATGATAATTTAATCATAATAACCATAGACTGCGGATAAAAAACTATAAAAGAACCCATCAATTAATTTTATGCGATAATTAAAATTGCTGATTTAAAGAAAAAACCTATTAATGTTCGATTAAAATCATTGATTTATTTATTTACCCAGTCCATTATTCCGCAGCCCACATATATAAAACAGCCATAAAAAGTGTTTACAAAATATAATTAGCAAAAAGCGTGTAACCCCACTGTGCCATAAGAAATTGCATGAAATTTGTGTTTAATGAAAAATTTTTCATACACAAAACCAAAAAAACTTCATCATCAGCTAGGGAAAAATGTGTTTCATTGGTAAGCTAAAAGCCGCAACATCTGAAAAAGTGGAAAGAAATCAATGAACTACCACAGAGAAATACGTTAGTTTTATTTATTGAAATTGCCACACATGACGTCCAAGGGTGTGCCTGACTGACTGACTCCTACTGTAGTACTGTGCGTATGGTACACATACATTCATGTTTTAGCTTTGTTAGTTATACGGCAGGCACTGAGTCTGTTCTTTGTAGGAAATCCCTCATTCATTTCAATGCGAGAGTGAACAGCCATTGGTTTATTCATATGGAAATTTGTTGTTCCACCGCTATTCACTATTTATTCACACACAAACACCCTGAACTTGAAATGTCAAGAATTAAAAAAAAAAATAAAAATATACACATCAGTGAAATACGTCTTGCAAAGCATAAATAAATAATATTTTACAATAACAGTATGAAGGCACTTGCCGGAATGAAGTGTAATGAGTAGGGTATGAATTGAAATGACACTTGTTGTGCAGGCGGTAATAGATGGATTGGTGAATGGATAGGTGGTTGACAGACGTACATATGTTAGAATAGAATAGTAAATGTGGATCTGCATGTTTATGAACTTGTAAAGGAAAGACAGAAAAAACAGTTTACAAAATGTTTATACCCTCAGCATTATGGCTTAAGATACGACAACAAAATGTACATCATTAAAAAACAGTCCCAAATATGTTAAGACCTAATCAGTTTCAGGCAATTTGTCGCTCCATCGATCTGCCTCTCGTGTTGAGTAAAGGATTTGATCCAGACATTTAATATGTAATATTTCTTCGGTTATTACAGCCATAAAAGTTCAAAAATTTTATATTCGCGTATTTAAACGGTAGTTCGATTACTGCCCGATTACGAGTAAATAGTAAAAAATGCTTTCTGAGATAATGTACCAATAACTCTAGAAAACTGTGCGGTTACAAAGTGGAAACACTGCTGAACATGATACGATATGTACTTCCTGATATAGCCTCAAAAAAGTCTTAGGGTGACCCACGGGTACCTCTTTCATTAAAATTAAAAATTATGGCTTAAGTGTAGTTTAACGCCTTTCTAACCAAGTTAGTCCTTGTGGCCCTGATTACAACGACATATTTTCCCATATGGTTCTTCAAATTTTTCCTTATTCTTTTTAAAATTAAGGAAAAAGGAAAGTCAGGAATGGTGGCCAACATTATGTAACGCTTAGCGGCACATCATTGGACATATGTATTTGATGTGGCGACATACGAAAATAGTTGCAGATTTACACTTGTTATCAGAAAAGGAAACAATTCGTTCCATCCTCATATTCGTAAAATTGAAATTCATTGAATTGAAATATTCTAACGAAGAACAGATGTCATTCGCAATAACACTAACAAATGTAAAGCAATTATTCAGAAAGTGAATTGAGAATATTTATAATTTAATTTTAGGACGGGGTTGCTGAATATACGCATGAAAAATATACTAAAGCATAGTACATACACATTGACCGACATGAATGACAGTCATCGAGGTGTATTTCGTCAATGGCAAAATCTAGCTGAATAATTATATTCCTAAGCCCATATTTACATAGTGGAAGAAGCCAGCACACACCTGAGTATAAATAAAATAATAATAAATATCAAAGTGTCGCTAAAATCCACAAAATATCTAAAATCGGACAGTACTTTTATGTGGGGGCTATGACAGAAAATGGACCTATTTTCCAAAAATTATACATACCTGTTTTGTACACTCTGAAACTCTTAAATATGAATTTTAAGGAAAATCGGTTGATAGATGTGGGTATTACCGTTCTATTTCAATTGGATACTACGTACAGTCACAACAGTTATTTACAAAAAATTCTCCCATCTTAAAATAGAAAAATCCACTTTATTTTAACTGTGACAAATTTGAGCACGATTTTACTTCTGAATTTATTAGTACAGACCCCCTGCTATCTTTCAAATTCGATTTGGAGGTGGACATATTTGGACATTTTTTTAAAAGTCTAAGAATATTAAAAAAATATTTGTTAAAAATAATTTTTAATATATATAAAAACATTGATTTTATTACGCTAATTTTACAAATTTCTTCGTTCTTTTTGTAAATATTATGAAAGTACTAACTAACAGCTTCCCGATTCATACTAACTTTGGTCTCAGTTCTGTGTATTTATGCAGCGACACAATACAACAAAAATTGTATATTTTACAGCACAAATTCTGTTTTATTTTTACATAAAAAAGTGTCAACTTTGGTACTGCGCCAATCAACGGAAACTAACGGTATTTACAAAAACTGATTATTTTCGGTTGACTTGATGTGTTTTTTTATTATTCTGCGCAAAAACCAATTAAAATTTTGAAACTTCAAAAATAGGGTTATGGCCAAAACTTTCCTGATTGAAACCTATGTGGTATGGAAGAACAATATAAGCTAAGAGCTATACCCAGCTGACTGGACTGGGTTGTAATGTTAGTGTCAAATTCTATCTTCTCTTCTTTATTGCATATTCGATATTCGAATGTTAGCGACCATATTACATTTCATGTATAATTTTCTTTATATATTATTGATAAAATATGAATATAAATCTCTGTTTCTTGCGACACTTATTAAATTTTCTGCATTTCGAAATTCCGTCCATTGTTGAATATTTTGAAGCCAGGACATCTCTTGTCTTCCTCTGCTGCGTTTACCTTCTATTTTGGCTTGTAGAATTCTTTGCAGGATGCGGTATTTTGGGTTTCGCATTATGTGTCCGAGATATGAAATTTTTCTCCTTTTTATGTGATCGAAGAGTTCTCTTGTTTTATTCAATCTTCGTAGAACTTCGTCATTTGATACGTGAGCTATCCACGGAATTCTATACGACATTTTATATTTTTATTTCTATTTTCGATGTCACTGTGGTGCAATGGTATGCACACCCGCCTTGCACGCTAAATGAATGTCGTGGGTTCGATTACCAGGCAAGGCAACATCAAATTTTCAACGGTGGCAAAATACCCCTCAGTAATGTTGGCGACATTTCCTGAGTATTTCAGCCATGTAAAAACTTCTCTACAAAGTGGTGTCTTAAGACACGCCGTTCGGACACGGCGATAAGCTGTAGGTCCCATATCATTGAGCTAATATGAATCGAGGTGCACTCATTGATATGAGAGAAGTCTCCCCTGTCCCGTCTGTGATGTTTGTGGAATTATATTATTATATTATTTTCGATGTATAATAGGGATATGTATTTTTTGAGGAAAAAATATATCATGCAGACAAAAACTACTTCCCGTAAAGACTTCTTCATATCAATGATATGTAACCTCTTCCAAGTCCGAATAACGTGCCGCACACTATAACACCTCTTATAGAAGCGGTACAATATTTTTTAATATGTGTGATATTTTGTGAAATTTTAAAAAATTAAAACCCTAATAAACGGGGCCAGGACATAACTCCAAAAATGATTTTGGGCGTTATGTCCGCTTTGCTTTGAGGACATAACTCCCAAAATTCGTTGGGAGCTATGCCCGTGAAACAAAGCGGACATAATTCCCAAAAACGAGGACATAACTCCCAACGATTTTTTTAATTTCAATTTTTTTTTTCTTAATTTATGAAATTATGTCAGTATCAGTTCGTACAAGTTTTACCAGAATATGGTATTCGACGAAGACATTTCGTATACATACTTACTTACTTACTAAGTTGACCCATTACAGAACATTTCACAGTGGATCCACTTATATGGAGAAAGTGGCCAAAAATATTTAGAGTGTAAAAATCCAGCCAATGCGCCAGTTACAGCTTTGTGCTGCTGCGAAGAGTGCTTTAAGAAACCACGAGCGTAACATTCTCCCCCATTTCCCCTCTGGAGGGGGTATACGGTAAGAATTGTTTTATGCTGTTAATATAAAATGACATAAACAAAGGTCCCGATTATCTTATGATGCGAAAATAGTCTAGGGGAAACAAAACCGTCTCCAAAACAACATGAAATCCAACCAATTTAGCGGATTAAAAAAAATCAAAATTTTTGTCTGAAAATTGGTAAAATTTTTAATATAGATCTTATTGCGTTCTTCCTGGAAGTACCGCCAACGTAAGACACATTTGGAAGAAGATTTCTTTATCTTGCCACCGATGCCAATTATGTTAATGTACGTGGTCAGATAACAGAGTTATACACTAATATATCCATAGACCGAACTAAGAAAAGATCTCCATTCCTCTCTGTTTTTCGCTTGACTTTTTGGAATACCGCGCCTTTTCATTTCTTAATCCACTTGCATGCTCCATCGAAGCTTAGGCCTGCCGATTTTGCGTGGCATGTATTCATACGCCCTTTTAGCGGGTTCATCATCGCTCATTCTTATGATATGGCCTAGCCAACGCAATCGTTGCATCTCGATACGTTTAACTATATTCATGTCTTTGTATATATGATATAGCTCGTGGTTCATACGACGTCGATATTCACCGTCAACGCAAATCGGCCCGTAGATCTTCCGAAGAATTTTCCTATCAAACACACCAAGCACTGCCTTATCTGCTTGCGCAAGTACCCATGCTTCGGAGCCATACATTAGCACGGGTAGTATCAGCGTTTTGTATAGTATTATTTTTGTTTGAGGAGATGTGGCTTTGTTTTTAAATTGCTTACTTAAACTATAGTAACATCTGTTGGCCAATACAATTCTTGTTCTTATTTCGCAACTGATGTTGTTTGTTGTGTTTAAGGCAGTGCCGAGGTAGACGAAGACTTTAACTACCTCAAAATTGTAGGTACCAACTTCCACAGTTGGTCCGAGCTCTATGGACGATTGCGCGTCGACACCATCAATTTGGTCTTTTCGCCGTTTTCCGCCAGACCCACTTTCGCAGATTCTGCTTCGATCTTCCTAAAGGTATCAGTTACTTCCTTTACTGATCGTCCCATGATGTCTATGTCATCAGCATAAGCAAGTAACAGGTGGCTATTGGTGTAAATTGTGCCATTTTTTTGACATTTGCATCTCGTATTACCTTTTCCAGCAAAATGTTGAATAGGTCACACGAAAGGCTGTCTCCTTGTCTGAAACCTCTTTTGGTACAAAAAAATCTTCGGACAGGTTCTTTCCAATTTTAACTGAGGACCTAGTAAAGTCATCTTACAAAGCCGGATGAGCTTTGCGGGGATACCAAATTCAGACATTGCATGGAATACCTTGGATCTGAGGGGACTGTCGAATGCTGCTGATTAATAATCGGCAAAAAGGTGATATGTGTCGATCTGCATCTCTTGGATCTTCTCCAGGATTTGGCGCAGGGTCTAAAGCCGCATTGGTATGGTCCACTTATTTCGTTGATCATAGGCTTTAGTCGTTCGCACAATATCCCTGACACGATCTTGTAGGCAATAGGGAGTAGACTTATGCCCCTATAGTTAGAGCATACAGTCTTATCTCCGTTCTTGTGGACGGGGCACAGGATACTCAGGATACTCTTCCTGCCAGCTGGTGCTAACTAGCTGATGCACACACCTTATCAGCGCGTCGCCTCCGGTTTTAAACAGCTCGGCTTGTAAGCTATCGGCTTCTGCTGCTTTATTATTCTTCAGCCGGTTGATTTCTGTTTTTACCTCATCTTGGCCGGGCGGTATACATTCTATACCATCTTTTGGGATTGGATCTGTGGTATCATCGTCTTCGCTACTATTGGATACCAGCAGATTGGAGAAATGTTCCTTCCATATCCTGAGCACGCTATCTGTATCTGTTACCAGATTACCTTGCTAGTCTCTACAGGAGGATGTGCCTGTACCAAAGCCATATGTTTGATGTTTCACTCTTTGGTAGATTCGCTGGGGTGAAGCTGGATACCAGATGTTTTAGTCTCCGACTAACTACGAATCCGCAACCAATCTCATACTTTACGTCATGTCAGCTATAATACAGTGCGTCACCTTTAGGTGTTGTTGTGACGCCTTTCCCAATCCATCGTTTTTCCTGTATGGCAGTAATATCGGCCTTGTACTTTTCAAGTACGTCTGCCAATGCGAAGACTGCACCTTCTCTATAAAGAGTGCGAACATTCCAGGTGCAGATTCGCAGATCATGGTTTGCGGGGTTCGTCTACTTTAGAGGGGTTTGTTTTTCTTTTCTTTCGACGCCCAAATCCAAGTTTTTAACGTTCTTATGGGTGAACGCGCGGCACATGTAAGCTCGCTACCTTTAACGGGTGTTAAAGGCAGTTCCCCAGGTGACACCACGGGGAGGTCAGTGTCCACTTGAGATGAAAGAGGGACCAAGATAAATCCTGGGCTTTGCCATGTTAAAACCGGTCAGGACCGTTCCTTGGTATCTTCCATCCCCTACGTATACATACATTCTTTTTTTAATATATACTAAATATAGTTTTTTCTTAAATTGTAGTAATAACAAAAATCGCTATTTTTTAATTGAACGATTTTTTTAGTATTTGTATATCTTTAAAAAAATGTTATTTCTTAAATTGTGAAATAGTTTTTACTTAAAATATTTTCGCCTTCGTCGTTTCTTTTCAAAAAGTATATAGTGAAAATATTTTTGTAAAAAATCGTATGCATACTTTCAAAAAAGTTTTTATTTTCTTAAAAATTTAAAATACTTTTGTAAAAAATCGCGCGATTTTTTTAAAAATATTTTCGCCTGCGGAAGTTTTCTTTCTTAAAAAAGTTTTTATTTTCTTAAACATTTTAAATATTTTTATAAAAAATCGCGCGATTTTTTTTTAATATTTTCGCCTGCGGCTATTTTTTACTTCAGAAGGAATTTGCATATTTAAAAAAAAATCGACGGAGCGCTTGTTAAATACATTTCGATTCAAGTTGATATTTTTAGGGGTTTTTTTTAGGTTTTCACGATTTTGCTTGGAAACCGCAAGTCATATCGAAATGGGACTAAAGGAATGTTGTACCTATAAAATTCTGTAATTCTAAGTCGATGTAACCATGTTCGTCTGTCCGTCTGTTGAAATCAAGATACAGCTCGCAATTTTTAAGATAGAGTTTTGTAATCTGGTCTAGAAATGTCTATTACTCCTAGGATGTTTGGTATTGGAAATGAGCTATATCGGTCAATGTTTTCATATAGCCCCCATAGAACAGTACCGCCCGTTTTTCGGTATTTTGAAGGTTTTAGCTTAATTATGACACCGAAATGACAGAAATTTGGTACTTAGTCTTCGTTGGGTGTATAAAATGAAAATGAAAATTCGTTACATTTTCAATTTGAAAGTATCCATATCATTATACTAAATGGATAATTTCACGGAAAAAGTAGAATTCTTGCAAAAATTTTTGGGGTCGCTAAAAATTCATTGAAAAAGGAAAAGCTTTTGTTTTGGAAATCAAAATCACCTATGAACATTGCTGTTTCAAAATCCGCAAAAACTTCCCAGGTGTAAGCACATTCCATTTAAAGTTGCTTCAAGAGCACCGTGAATTAGTTTCCTATTCTTTACACAATTTTAGATACAAACATTTTTCGACCATGGATACCCCAAATACCTAAACCAGATCAGAAAATGTATCTAAAAATATTTCAATCGGGTGATACCTTTATATCCTAAAATACCGAAAATCGGGAGGTACCGTATTACCGGACTATACCAAAACTTGAGCCGATATAGCCCATCTTCGAGCTTTACCTGCCTATGGAAAAAACACACACCCTAGTGTATGTTCTAGCTCAATTATTGTGAACGCTAGAGTGATTGCAACAGACGGACATGGCATGGTCAACCTAGAGTTTTATCCTGAGCAATGTGTTACAAACGAAAAAAAGTTAGCATATCCTCCATACTATGGTGGAGGGTATAAAAAGTAAAGGTTTTAAGTCAACCGTTGTTGTGGTATACGAATCAGTGATCTAAAGTTAGTCACATTACAGGTAACTTTGGATATCTAGCATAAGAACACAAACCGTTTGTATGTTCATTGTTCCCCAAGTATTTGTACAACTTATTTGCATTACTGTTGAGTTCAGGAAAAATAAGCCCTGCTATAATAGAAAACTGTCTATTGGACATTATATAATTTGGTATATAGGAGAAAATTCATATGCATTAAGTAAAAATAAAAACTCAACTTTTTCTTAAAGCAAATATTGAATTTGCAATGTCAAATCATAATTTATTCCATATGCGTGCGAGCGATGATCCACCATCGATTTCGCTATTTTTCCATAAATGTTTACAATACTCCCACCAAGGGCAAGACAAATTCAAGTTCACATTTGTACAATGTGAAGGTGTGTGCGTGGTATTGCAATATTTTATTTATTTTTTTAAAAACATTGAAAACAAATCGCAACAATAACAACAGCAAGGCAAGAAATAACATTGAACTTGTTTGTAGAAAAATAATGTCATTCTGTTCGTATCGTTTATTATTTGCCATTTACATATCCATACGTCGTCGTATTCCCCTTTTCCCTTTGAGTATTCACTTCAACCATGTCCCATAAGAATAACGTTGTGGGAAAAATAGCAGACGTCTGTAAACGAAGAAAACATCTGTTTTTCTTTACCACTGCAACAATAATATGAAGAACGACGACAACGACGGACCCTGTCGAAACGTCAAATGGAAAAATAACAGTTTTTTTTGCTATTCTATTCCTCTTTGTATGTATGTATGTCTGTATGTGTGTTTTGCTTTGCCCATATAAAGCGTTCACAGTCGTCGCAATGCATAAATTACACATCAATCATGCAGCTGAGCTTTCCCCAATTGTCTCAATGTGTAGTAATTTTCGTTTCGATTTTTTGCAACGTTGTGTTTATTTTGTTTTGACGCCTTTGTTGCTTTGCTTTGAAAATTTGCAAAAATTATAATTTGCGTACACCCATCCATCAATGCAATGCGGCTGTCACCTCAGCAATTATTGTTATTTACATGCTTGAAATCAAAATCAAGGCGTATTATATATAATTACATGCATTCATATTTTTGGGTACACCTTTAAATTTGTAGAAAAAGAAAATTTACTGATAATAATTACACCCTATCCCACAATGCGGACAGGCATTATAAATTTGTATTTTCCAAAAGTCATTCAAATTCGGTACACTGATCTTTGTTTGTTGGATGACGTAGGGGATGAAAGATGCCAAGTAACGGTCCTGACCGGTTTTAACATGGCAAAGTCCAGGATTTATCTTGGTCCCTCTCTCATCTCAAGTGGACACTGACCTCCCTTGATGTCACCTGGGGTAGATGCCTATAGCAGCCGTTAAAGGAAGTGAGCTAAAATATGCCGCGCGTTCACCTATAAGAACATTAAAAACTAACCATCCCCTAGAAAAAAGCAGCTTCCATGAAAAACAAAAGAGAAAAAAAAAACAAATCCCTCTAAAGTTGAAAAAAATCCTTAGAAAAAAAAGCAGCTTCCTATGAAAACCAAACGAGAAAAAAAAAACAAATCCCTCTAAAGTTGACGACCCACGCAAACGTTTTAAGGACCATGATCTGCGAATCTGCACCTCTTTATAGAGAAGGTGAAGTTTACGCATTGGCAGATGTACTTGAAAAGTATAAGGCCGACATTACTGCCATAATACGACGGAATGGGAAAAGCGTCACAACAACACCTAAAAGCGACGCACTGTTTTATAGCTGCCACGACACAAAGCATGGTTGCCGATTTGCAGTTGGTCGGAGGTTAAAACATCTGGTCTTCAGCTACACACCAGTGAATGAAAGACTTGCTATAATACGGATAAAGGCAAAATTCTTCAACATTAGCCTTATCTGCGATCATGTCCCAACCGAAGGCAAGGACGAACAAACCAAAGATATATTCTACGAGCGCTTAGAAGAAACGTATGCCCATGACGTTAAAATTATTCTAGGCGATTTTAATGCCAAAATTGGAAAGGAGAATATCTTTTGCCCAAGAGTCGGGAAATTCAGTCTCCATAGGGAAACATCTAACAATGGAATGAGGTTGATAGACTTCGCAGCGGCAAAAACATGATAGTTAGCAGTACCAGATTTAAGCATATCGATATTCATAAGGGAACTTGGCTGTCGTCAGATCAAAGAACAAGAAGTTAAATTGATCACGTTGTGATAGATGGAAGACATTCATCGAGCGTGTTGGATGTACGATCGTTCCGAGTTGCAAACATAGGCTCGTGCCACTACCTTATTGCTGCAAAGGTACGCACCAGATTAAACGTAGCAAATAAAGTACGAACAGGCACAACATCGGTAAGCTGCAATCACAACAAATAGCCAAGTCATATTCCACTGAACTGGACAGTTGCTTAATCAAAGCACTTCTCGTGCCGATAACATACCAGCACAACAGCAAAAATATTGCCCACTCCATGCAAAAAGCCGCAAAATCAGTACTTGAATACCAGAGACTTCCTGCAAGGAATCCATGGTATGACCAGGAGTGTTGTGCTGCTACCGATGAAAAAAAAATGCGGCATTTAAGGCTACTTTACAATCAGTAGCAACGCGTAGCGCACGAGAGGGGTATCGGGAGAAAAGGAGAGAGGAGAAACGTCTTTTCCGCTGGAAAAAGAGAGGGATGGAAAAGCGGGAGTGTGAAAAAATCCAGATGTACAGGAGCCAGAATGAAGTCTGAAAATTCTACCAAAGATTCAAGCATCAAACCGATGGCTTTGCAACAGGCACATCCTCCTGTAGAGACCAGCAAGGTAATTTGGTAACTGACACAAATAGTGTGGCTAAGGATGCGGAAAGAACATTTTTCCAAACTGTTGGTATCCAATAGTAGCGAAGTTGGCGAAGATACCACAGATCCAATGTATATCACCCGGCCAAGGTGAGGTAAAGGCAGAAAAAAATCGGCTGAAGAATAATAAGGCAGCTGTAGCCGATGGCTTACCAGCCGAGCTGTTCACGCTGATAAGGTGTATTCATCAGCTAGTAAGAACCATCTGGCAGGAAGAACGAGTACCCGACGATTGGAACCTGGGTATCCTGTGCCCCGTCCACAAGAAGGGAGATAAGACTGTATGCTCTAACTAAAGGGGGCATAAGTCTTTTCCATATTGTGTACAAGATAGTGTCATATTATGCGAACGACTAAAGCCTATGGTCAACGAAATAATTGGACCATACCAATGTGGCTTTAGACCTAGCAAGTCCACCATTAACCAGATATTTGCCCTGCTGCAAATCCTGGAGAAGACACAAGAGATGCAGATCGGCACCTCCCAACTTTTTGTTGATTACAAGGGTATTCCAAGCCATGTCAGAACTTAATATCCCTGCGAAACTGATTCGGCTTTGTAAAAGGAGACAGCCTTTCGTGTGATTTATTGAACATCCTGCTGGAAAAGTTTATACAAAATGCAAACGTTAAAAGAAATGGCACAATCTACATCAATAGCCGCAAGTTACTTGCTTATGCTGACGATATAGACATCATGGGTCGATCAGTAAAAGAAGTAACAGATACCTTTATAAAGGTCGAAGGAGAATCTGCTAAAGTGGGTCTGGCGGTAAACGGCGAGTGGACCAAGTTGATGGTGTCGACGCGTCCATAGAGCTCGGACCAACTGTTGAAGTTGACTCTTATAATTTTGAGGTAGTAAAAGACTTCGTCTACCTCGGCACCGCGGTAATCGCAAAAAATAACATCAGTTGTGAAATAAAAAGAAGAATTGTATTGGCCAACAGATGCTACTTTGGCTTAAGTAAGCAGTTTAAAAACAAAGCCACATCTCGTCAAACAAAAATAACGCTTTACAAAACACTGATACTACCCGTGCTGATGTATGGTTCGGAAGCCTGGGAACATGCGCAAGCAGACATGGCAGTGCTTGGTGTGTTTGAGAGAAAAATTCTTAGAAAGATCTACGGACCAATCTGCATGAATCACGAGCTGTATCTGTTATACAACGACACCAGTATAGATAAACGCATCGAGATGCAACGACTGCGTTGGCTAGGCCATGTCATAAGAATGAGAGGTTATAAACCCGCTAAAAAGCCTTATAAACACGTCCCACATGGTGGTGCATACAGAACTGGCAGGCTAAGGCTTCGATGGAGCAAACAAGTGGAAGACGAGATGACAAGGTGCGGTATTCCAAAAAGCGAAGCAACAAATAGAGATGATTGGACATCTTGTCTTAGTTCGGCTCATGGAATAAATGTTCTGTAATGGGCCAGCTAGGTAAGTAAGTAAGATCTTTGTTTCTTTCTGTTTGTCTATTTCTCTTACAGAAGTTTTATTCCAGTTCCAATTCCTTGACCGACCATCAACAAAATAATATACTTCTCTATCTTCAAAAAATATATCGTAACAATCCGATAAAAATTTGCCGATGAATAACTTCAGGTTACATGCCTAACATTAGACCGCTTTTGGTAGGTCATAACCGTCTTGCCTTGGGGGACTTTAATGCACATCATGAGTTGTAGCATTCGGTCTTCGGAAACGACCGGGGGGTACAGCGCTGGCTGAGCAGATTGATGGCTCTACGTTTTGCACGGTCAACGAGGTAGGGACCTACCAGTATCAGAGGAAAGTGTCACAGTTCGCCAGACATAACCATCGTGTCACCTGGTCTGACAAATGACGTCACTTGACAACCCGTCATTTCTCTTTGATCAGTTCATCTCCCATCATTGTCTCCATTAACAGACCACACGAACGAACGCCGCTCTTCCTTCAGTCAGTTCAGTTCAATAAACGAATTCAATTATAACAGGTTATGGGCCTTAGTCGCGTTTGAAAAAATACTGTGGAGAAATACATATGTACATACATACATTTTTTTTTTTCAAATTGAAAATTTGTGACGTTTGAATAGAATTGGAATGGCTGCTAATAATACTGCTTTTCCGCTTGAAAGTTTGCGAGGACGAGAAAATTTTGACGTTTGGAAGAGGCAAGCTCAATCATATGTCGTTATTAAAGGATGCTGGAAGACATGTGTTAATAGTGCGGTTGATGCTGATTTGAATGCGGAAGCTTTAGCCGAAATCACACTGATGATTGAACCAGAAAGGTATGGACATATTACAACTGCAACTACCGCGAAATGTGCCTGGGATGCATTGATGAATGCAAAAGAGGAATCGCTGAAGCAATTCGTCAACATCAAGTTACAGAACTATGGATCCATACAGGAATACGTCGATGACATCGTAATAGTGGTTCTTAAAGTGAAAAATGCTGGTTTAAACATTGGCGATGAGTTAACCGCTAATGTTAGCAGGATTAACAGAGGACCTTAAACCGCTTGTGATGGCTGTGGAAAATACCAAGGAGGAATTGACGGTGGAGGAGAATTGTAGTGGGGTAGGACAGGTAGGACACATCTCAAGAAATTGTCCCAGCAAATCGAAATCAAATGGTAATGAAGCTACAAAGAAGCACGAAATGAAGTAGGATGTTTTATTTGCTTCAAATGACGATGTGAGCGCATGTGCCAAAGCTACGGAATCAACATCAAGTTTAGACCGTTCGAATGGCTGGTACGTTGATAGTGGTGCAAGCAACAACTTAAGTGATGCTGCAAATAAAAAGGTAATTATTATTGCGGATAAAAATTAACTTGTTGTTGGAGATGTTGACATTGAAGTTGGATTTGGAAAAATAAAACATGTGTTACGAGTAAAATCAAAGACGTGGAGTATGTTCCAGATATGTGTACCAATTTACTCTCTGTTCGACAAAGGGCTAAGAATGGAAAAAGGCTGACTTTTGAAGGTGAAAATGCAGCATTTCTGATAAAAATGGACGTGTTATATCAACGACAAGAACGCAGAATCAATTATACAGATTAGATTGCAAATCTAAAGAGGAAGAGGGTAAGGCTTTTACTTTGGTTTTACTCTGGATGATTTTTCAAGAAAATTATTTGTTTATCCAATGAAGAAAAAGTCGGATGCATATCAAAAATTTTTAGAAATCAAGCCTTTGGTGAAATACCAGTGTTCTAAACAAAGCAATATTCTACGATCGGATAATGGGGGTGAGTACACCGGCAAACAATTTGCAGATTGGGCTGGAAGTTTGGACGACCGCCATTCGATAACTGGCTATGTCTTTATTTTCCAATCAGCGGCAATATCCTGGTCGACAAAAGGGTAAAAACGGTGGCACTATCTTCAACGGAAGCTGAAGAAAGTCATAATGCTTTGGACCAAACAGTGAATACTGTATCAACGAATATGGAGTCAAGCGAATTGGATGGCAATAATGAAATTCAAATTGAGTCTCGTAGTGATTCTGACACTGATAGTGAGTTTTTGGACTGAAGGTATCGATTACATGGAAACATTCTCTCCAGCTGTTCGGTATGGATCACTAAGGTATTTAGCAGCATTGGCAGCAAAATATGACATGAAGACTAATCAGATGAATGCCGTTACCGCTTACTTAAAAGAAACTATATATATGGTTTCAATAAAGTCTGTAAACTTAACAGATCCATATGCGGCTTGAAACAATCTGGGAGAATATGGAATGAAACCATAAACAAGGAACTTGTCGATATGGGTTTTTTACGAGGAGAAGTGGATCAATGCGTATACTCAAAGGTGTCAGAAGAAAATAAGACTTATATTGCAATACTAGCAAATGCCCGCTACTTCGTATGCGGATAGGGAACAAAATATATATAAACAATATTTAATACGGGAATGGTGAATACTGGAGATTCTGTTGTACTTATACATATTTTTATTACCAATATTTTTTTCGATTGTAGTAAGAATTACAAAAAAAAAAAAAAATCTGCCGTATCGCATCCCTACACAACTACCATATTTTTTATTTTTTATTATCAGGGGGTAAATAACTTCTAGTTAACAAAATTGTCGCATTGGACCACGTTTTCAAATTAACATACCAAAGCAGTCAAAACAAAAAACATTTTTTTGAAAAGATACTACACGTTTGACTACTTAATTTCAGTACATTATTTAGAAACGCCTTGGCGTTAACATCAAATCAATGGAACAATATTCAGTAAAATTTTTCAAACTCAGAACTTTGTCTCGAATTTTAGAGTGATCTTCATAACAAATATTTTTCCATTTCGTATTTTTTGTACAAATAGCGTATTTCCAAATTATATAATCCCAGCTTTGTTCCTACACCCAACACCAAATTTAGTACCTTAATTGTTTACACAATACCAAAATGGTTTTGGTACCAACATGTTACCCAACTTGTCGTACACATACATAGGTAAACATTTCAAAAATTACTTCCTTATATTCGACATATATCCTAACCCCAATTCACTTTTCCAGCTTTATCTGTTCCCCTGAATCCCATTATCTATATATATAAAAGAGCTTAGTGAGTGAGTGAGTGAGTGACTGACATATCATCACCCAAACGATATCGCTTAAGCTAGAAAGCTGAAATTTTGACTGTGGGTTGCTGTCGGTGTGTAGGGGTGAGATAAGGCTGGGTTTTTGGGAATTCGAACTGGAAGGGTACGAAAAGTACTAAAAGGTACTAAATATGGTACCCTTTGTATTAGGCAAACGGGAAGAGCTAGAATTCTGAAATTTGGAATGAGGGTCACTGATGGAGAGTTAGAAAGATGTACCAAAGGGTGTACGAAATGTACTAAAAGTTACTAAATTTTGTACCAATTGTATATTTTTAACGCATACAGCTAGAATCTTGAAATTTGGTATTCGAATCAAAGTTGGGAAGTAGTTTCAATGTAAGGAAATTGTTTTGGAAAGTCGTACTTATGCGTACGAAAAGTACTAAATGGTACTAAATTTAGTAAAATTTGGATTTGGGTAAACGGATAGACCTAGAAACATGAAATTTGGAATTAAGATTACAGTTGAAGTGTAGGATTGAAATATAATGGTGGTTTTGGAAATTCGTACTTATGCGTACAAAAAGTACTAAATGGTACTAAATTTGGTACAATTTGGATTTGGATGAACGGATAGAGCTGAAAACCTGAAATTTGGAATAATGATTACTGGTGAAGTTAGGATTGAGATATGGAGGTGGTATTGGAAATTCCTACGAAAAATACTAAATGATACTAAATTTGGTACCATTTGGATTTGGATGTACGGATAGAGCTGGAAACCTGAAATTCGGAATTAAGATTATTGTTGGATTGGAGGATAGAGTTATGGAGGTGGCTTTGGATTATGGTACTTATATGTACGAAAAGTACTAAAATTGGTACAATTTGGATTTGAGTGAACGGATAGAGCTGGAAACCTGAAATGTGGATTTAAGATTACTGTTAAAGTGTAGGATTGAGATATGGAGGTGGTTTAAATGGTACTAAATTTGGTACAATTTGGATTTGGGTGAACGGATAGAGCTGAAAACCTGACATTTGGAATAATGATTACTGGTGAAGTTAGGATTGAGATATGGAGGTGGTTGTGGAAATTCCTACGAAAAATACTAAATGGTACTAAATTTGGATTCTGGTGAACAGAAAGGGCTAGAAAAGTGAAATTTGGAATAGTGATAATTGTTGGAGTATGTGAAATTCGAGTATTGGAAATTTGTACCAATGTACACGAAGACTTCTAAATGGTACTAAATTTGGTACAATTTGGATTTTAGAGAACGGATGGTGCTGGCATTTGAAATTCATATTATTGTTGGAGTATAGGATTGAGGTAGTATTGGAAATTTTTACTGAAGTGTACGAAAATGACCAAATAGTACTAAATTTGGTACAAATTGGATTAGGGTGAACGGATAGGGCTAGAATCCTGAAATTTGGAGTATGATTACTGTTGGAATTGAGTTATGGAGACAACTTTGGAAATTCGTACTTATGTGTACGAAAAGTACTAAATTGTACTAAATTTAGTACAATTTGGATTTGGTCGAACGGATAGAGATAGAATTATGAAATTTGGAAATAAGATTACCTTTGGAATATAGGATTGAGGTAGATTTGGAAACACGTACTTATTGCGTACAAAAAGTACTAAATGGTACTAAATTTGGAAAACTTTAAATTAAGATTACTGATTGAGATTAAGATTACGGATTGAGATAGATTTATACGAAAAGTATAAAATGGTACTGAATTTGGTGTTGGGTATAGCAATGAAGCTGGAGTTATATAATTAATGTGCGAAGAGTTCTAGAGTGCAATACATTTGGTATTGGACTATTTGTCAGGTTCACTGCTAGAGGTGGTCGTACAATAAATATTCTAGAAGTATTAAGTAATACTAAATATTGAAGAGTGAACCGACAAATGAAATTTGTTATGAAAATCCGCATTTTCTACTGAATAGTGCACTATTGGTTTGATGTTAATGTGACGGAGGTTTTAAATATTGCTCTGAAATCAAAAAGTCAAACGTATCTCTCCAACAAAATTATTTTTTTATTCTGGACGTTTTAGTAAGTTAATTTGAAAACATAGATCAATGTGACTATTGTTTTACAAGAATATAACAAAAAGGTCTAAATTAAAATGTCTCAAAAATTAACTGTTATTTATATAGGGGCCATGTTAAAGCGCGCGCATTAAGGGGTATTTCCCACCGTTGAAAATTTATTGTTGCTTGGGCTGGGAATCGAACCGCAAACCTTCTGGGTGCAAAGTGTACATACAATCGATTAAAATAGGTATTATTAGTACATCAAAATGTCCTTTTCCGCATACGAAGTAGCGGGCATTTTGCTAGTAGTACTATAAATAAGTACGAATTTTCAAAACCTCCTCCCTACCTCCACCCTAAACACCAAATACCGAATTTCGAAATTCCAGTTCTACCCTTTACAAAATCACAAATTGTACAAAATTCTATACCATATAGCAAATACCAAAAGGTACCAAATTTTGTACCATTTAGCACTTTTCGTACACAATTTTCCGAAACGTACTTTCATATCTCAGCTCTATTCGTTCACCTAAACCCAATTTATTGATAATGTAGTTCCATTTAGCACTTTTCCATAAGTACGAATTTCCAAAACTACCTCAATCCTACACTCCAACAGTAATCTGTTCACGCAAATACAAATTGTAGCGAATTTCGTACCATTTAGTACTGCTTCGTGCACATTAGTACCTCCATATCTCGATTCTATATTCCAACAGTAATCTTAATTCCAAATTTCAGGATTCCAGCTCTTCAAATCCAAATCATACTAAACTTACTACCATTTAGGACTTTTCGATCTTTGGTACACCTTTCTTACTCTTCATCAGTGACCCCCATTCCAAATTTCAGGATTCCGGCCTTATTCGTTAACCCATATCCAAATTGTACTATTTAGTACTTTTCGTATACTTTTAATTCGAATTTCCAAAAACCTTTCCATTTTACTCTCCATCAGTGACCTTCATTCCAAATTTCAGGATTACAGCTCTATTCGTTCACCCAAACCCAAATTGTACTTAATTTAGTACTATTTATTACTTTTCGCACACTTATAGTTCGAATTCCAAAAACCTTTCATTTTTTCTCTTCATCAATGATTCTCATTTCAAATTTCAGGATTCCAGCTATATCCGTTCAACCAAATCCAAATTGTACTAAATTTAGTACCACTTAGTACTTTTCGTGCACTTATAGTTCGAATTTCTAAAAACCTTTCTTTGTTACTCTCCATCAGTGACCCTCATTACAAATTTCAGGATTCAAGATCAATCCGTTCACCCAAATCCAAATTGTACTAAATTTATTACCATTTAGTACTTTTCGTACCCTTATAGTTCGAATTTAGAAAAACCTTTCATTGTTACTCTTCATCAGTGACCCTCATTCCAAATGTCTGTATTCCAGCTCAATCCGTTCACGCAAATCAAAACTGTACTAAATTTAGTACCATTTAGTACTTTTCGTACCCTTATAGTTCGAATTTCCAAAAACCTTTGATTGTTACTCTTCATCAGTGACCCTCATTTCAAATGTTTGTATTCCAGTTCTATTCGTTCATCCAAATCTAAATTGTACTCTATTTAGTACATTTAGTACTTTTCCTATACTTTTAATTCGAATTTCCAAAAACCTTTCTTTTTTACTCTCCATCAGTGACCTTAATTCCAAATTTCAGGATTCCAGCTCTATTCGTTCACCCAAACCCAAATTGTACTAAATTTAGTACCATTTATTACTTTTCGAACTCTTATAGTTCGAATTTCAAAAACCTATCATTTTTACTCTTCATCAGTGATCCTCATTCCATATTTCATGATTCCAGCTCTATTCGTTCACCCAAACCCAAATTGTACTTAATTTAGTACCATTTATTACTTTTCGCACACTTATAGTTCGAATTCCAAAAACCTTTCATTTTTACTCTTCATAAATGATTCTCATTCCAAATTTCCGGATTCCAGCTCTATCCGTTTACCCAAATCCAAATTGTACTAAATTTAGTACCATTTAGTAATTTTCGTGCACTTATATTTCAAATTTCTAAATACCTTTCTTTGTTACTCTCTATCAGTGACCCTCATTACAAATTTCAGGATTCAAGCTCAATCCGTTCACTCAAATCCAAATTGTACTAAATTTAGTACCATTTAGAACTTTTCGTGCACTTATAGTTCGAATTTCCAAAAACCTTTCTTTGTTACTATCCAGGAGTAACCCTAATTCCAAATTTCAGGATTCCAGCTCTATCCGTTCACCCAAATACAAATTGTACTAAATTTAGTACCATTTAGTACTTTTCGTACCCTTATAGTTCGAATTTAGTTAAACCTTTCATTGTTACTCTTCATCAGTGACCCTCATTCCAAATGTTTGTATTCCAGCTCTATCCGTTCACCCAAATCCAAATTGTACTATATTTAGTACCATTTAGTACTTTTCCTATACTTTTAATTCGAATTTCCAAAAACCTTTCTTTTTTACTCTCCATCAGTGGCCTTAATTCCAAATTTCAGGATTCCAGCTCTATTCGTTCACCCAAACCCAAATTGTACTAAATTTAGTACCATTTATTCCTTTTCGTACACTTATAGTTCGAATTTAAAAAAAACCTTTCTTTTTTACTCTCCATCAGTGACCTTAATTTCAAATTTCAGGATTCCAGCCCTATCCGTTCACACAAATCCAAATTGTACTAAATTTAGTACCATTTAGAACTTTTCGTGCACTTATAGTTCGAATTTCCAAAAACCTTTCTTTGTTACTCTCCACCAGTGACCCTAATTTCAAATTTCAGGATTCCAGCTCTATCAGTGCACCCCAATCCAAATTGTACTAAATTTAGTACTTTTCGTACTCTTATAGTTCGAATTTACAAAAACCTTTCAGTGTTACTCTTCATCAGTGACCCTCATTCCAAATGTCTGTATTCCAGCTCAATCCGTTCACCCAAATCCAAATTGTACTAAATTTAGTACCATTTAGTACTTTTCGTACTCTTATAGTTCAAATTTCCAAAAACCTTTCATTGTTACTCTTCATCATTGACCCTCATTCCAAATGTTTGTATTCCAGCTCTATCCGTTCACCCAAATCCAATTTGTACTAAATTTAGTACCATTTAGTACTTTTCGTGCACTTATAGTTCGAATTTCCAAAAACCTTTTTTGTTACTCTCCACAATTGACCCTAATTTCAAATTTCAGGATTCCAGCTCTTTCCGTTCACACAAATCCAAATTGTACTAAATTTAGTGTCATTTAGTACTTTTCGTACCCTTGTAGTTCGAATTTCCAAAAACGCTTTGGTACATCTTTCTAACTCTCCATCAGTGACCTTCATTCCAAATTTCAGAGTTCTAGCTCTACGCGTTCGCGTAATACAAAGGGTACCATATTTAGTACCTTTTAGTACTTTTCGTACCCTTCCAGTTCGAATTTCGAAAAATCCAGCCTTATCTCACCCCTACACACCAACAGCAACCCACACTAAAAATTTCAAGTTTCTAGCTTCAGCCGTTTCGTCTGGGCGTTGATGAATCAGTCAGTCAGTCAGTCACTCACCTCACTACTCTTTTATATATATAGATACGTAGACGATGTACTCATATATGTACTCCAATGATGTAAACGAAATAAATTTTGTCAAGAAAACACTTTCGAGTAAATTTAAAATGAAAGACATGGGGGAAGTATTTACTGTACTTGGTATGACGATATCCCAAGCTGAAGAAGGAATCAAAATTGATCAGTCTAAGTTCATATCAGATGTCCTGAAACGTTTTGGAATGAATGACTGTAACCCTTCTTCAACACCAATGGACTATAATAAGAAGTTATCCTAAAGTATGTCTCCTAAAACCGAATCTGAAATGGAAAAAATGTTGTAAATGTCCTGAGCCGATTTGGAACAAATCCTGGTAGAGCTCATTGGGAAGCTGTAAAAAGAATAATGCGTTATCTCAAAGGGACTATTGAACAAGGGCTCATCTATAAGAAACATTTAAAAGAAGATATTACCGGCTATTGCGATGCAGATTGGGCTGGAAATTTGGACGACCGCCATTCGATAACTGGCTATGTCTTTATTTTTCAATCAGCGGCAATATCCTGGTCCACAAAAGGGTAAAAATGGTGGCACTATCTTCAACGGAAGCTGAGTTCATGGCAATAACAGCAGCTATACAGGAGTCTGTTTTGTTAAAAAGACTCGAAAAGGAACTCAGCCCCAACAGCAATGTCAACATGGTTTTGTATTGTGGTAACAAAGGAGCTATACAAGTGGATACAAATAACAAATATTCGTCAAGAACAAAGCATGTGGACATTACAGCCAAATTTATTTAACAAAAAATTTGACAACAATGAAATATCATTGAAGTATCTTTCATCAAAAGAAATGGTTGCTGACGTTTTTACCAATGCAGTAACACCACAAAAGTTGGAATTTTTTAAAGGATTTTTTTGGCATTGATTGATTTTCAATTTGTATTGCTTTGCAATTATAAAATTAAAATCAGTAATATTCAATTCAGGTATAATGTTGAAAATTGAATCAAATATTGTACTTTAGCATAAAATACTTTCTTTATTATTATTTACCTAATTATACCCTCAGCCTTTAGGCTAAAGAGGGTATTTACACTTTGATACGACCAAAAATGTGCCTCATCGAAATAATGGTTTTAGACCCCAAGTATGTTTGTACGATATCCGTTTCAGACAATTTTGAGTAGATCTAGCAATGTCCGTCCGTCCGTCTGTCTGTCTGGCAGGCTGGTGCGCACGATAACTCTCGAACAGATCAATCGATTCGGTTCAAATTTTGGGTATCGAAATATTTTGTCCAGATTCGATTTAAGTTCGAAGATGGGCCATATAGGTCCACTCCTTCAAAAATTGTCGCAAAACTTGTGCGCACGATAACTCTCGAAGGGAATAACCGATTTGGTCCATACTGTGCACATAGTGTAATTTCTACCAAACTTTAATGAGGTTCCAATATGGACTTAGTCGGTCCACTCCTTCGGGTACCTCCCACACAAAATTTCGGAAAAGTTCAGTTTAGGACCTGGTCTCGAATCGCTTTGATTTTTGTTTACGCAAGTTGTATTCGCTGTCCTCTATACGACGTTGTAAGTTTCATTAGTGGCAAGTCCATACTTCCTGAGAAAATAGCCTGAAAGTTACAAAAACCCTATGACACCTTGTGTAGTGGTTGGAGCGCAAGATAACTCTCGAACGGATCTGCCGATTCGGTCCAAAATTTGGCATTCGTAATATTTTGTCCAAACTTAGTTCAAATTCAAAGATGGATTATATCGACCCACTCCTTCCGGTACCTTCCCCACAAAAGTTCGAAAATGTTCGGAAAATTTGTGCGTACGATAACTCTTGATGGGAGTGACCTAGTTAGTCCATACTTTACACATTCTCATAATATCTACCAGATATAGATCAGGTTCGAATATGGACTATATTTGTCCACTCCATCCCGTACCTCCCACACAACATTTTGGATAAGTTCACTTTAAGACCTGCTATTGAATCACTTTGATTTTTTTGAAGCAACTTACATTCGCTGCCTCAATTACGATGGTAAAAGTTGTTTCAGTGGCAAGTCCATACTTCTTGAGAAAACAGCCCGAAGGGTGTAAAAACCCCCTATGGCAACCCCATGGTCTATGTCGGTCCATTCCTTTAAGTACGTTTTCCGCAAAATTTTTGAACTTTAATCCTAATCAACATTTTTGTCGGTTCATACGACCAAAATTTACATAAGTTGTTTGTGAAAAAAGTGTTTCAATTTGCACAGGCTGAGGGTATATCTCTGTCAGCAAAGCCGACTGATACTTTTTTACTTGTTTCAGTATGCTTTTGTATCAATATATTTGTTGTTAAATATGTGTTCTTATTTTCAGTTATGTTCAATAAACGATTTCAATTATAACAATGTTTGCCAAAACCACGGACATAATGCCAAAAAAACGAATACAACGCGAACAATAAATTTGAACTTATATTGGAATCGCGTCAGATTTTAATGCATCATACATGCTATGTACGCTCAATTTTACTCCCTTCAAGAGTTATCGTTTTAATCTGACAACCGGATACACAGGCGGACGCAGCTAGATTAATCCCAAATTTGGATCTAAGTCGATGTAAGAATGAAACACATTTGCGATTGTATCAAAGTGTATATTACCTCTTTAACCATTAGCCATAGACGTTTTTCCTTAATTTCATCCCTGCGCCGAAAGCATATTTACTTAATAAAATGAAAAATCCAATGCAAAGAAATTACATTTCCAATAAAACAGAACCGCAATGAAAAACAAATGGATTTCATGACAATTTTATCATTTCAATGTCATCTCTTAGCTTTGGAAATACCCTTAAGAATATGTTATAAATCATCAGAATAAACAAAGCGACCAACGACCATACTACTACCATATTATGGATATTAGAAATCAAAGCTTATAACACTGTGCAACAAAATTCAATTTATTTCAAAATGATGTGAATATGGAATAGATTATGAAAGTAAAGCCAAAAATATGAGACCCGTGTATCGGCGTTTTTAAAGTTTACATCAGGAAGTAACATAAGAATGCGGAGCATACTCCATACCCTCCACGATAATATGGAGGGTATAATTAAATTTGTCATTCCGCATTTTATCACCGTTGAAAAGTGTTTGATGTTGCCTGACCGGGGAATCGAACCCACGGCCTTCATCGTGCAAGACGGGTGTGCATACCATAGCACCACGTTGGCACCCCGTGTAACACATCGAAATATTCAAAATAAAGTATATTTATTCTTGATCAGGGTAAAATTCTAAGTCGATATAACCATGTCCGCCTGTTGAAATCAAGATATAGCTCGCCATTTTTAAGATATAGCTTTGTAATTTGGTATAGAAGTTTCTATTACTCCTAGGTTGTTTGGTATTTCAAATGGTCTATATCGGTCCACGTTTTTATATAGCCTCCATAGAACGGTACACCGAAATGGCTGAAATTTGCTGCTTAATCTTGTCGGGGACATAAAACTTTCCCCCGAAATTCGTGAGTATAGGTCCACGCTTTCAGATAGCCCCCATAGAATGGTACCTCCCGATTTTCGGTGTTTTAAAGGTTGTGGCCTCAATATTCTTCAGAAATGGCTGAAATTTGGTATTTTGTCTTCGTTGGAGTTATAAAACTTTCCCCTAGAAACCTGTCGGTATAGGTTCACGCCTTAGTATAGTCCCCATAGAACGTACCTCCCGATTTTCGGTGTTTTCAAGGATGTGGCCTCAATATCCCTCAAAACTTTCTTTATGTTGTTGGGGAAATTACAACAAAAATAATTTTTTTATAAAGGGATTTGACTTTTCATATTCGATCAGCTGGTGTGATACCACTACCTGGTAGTTCTGCCATGACCGTATCCATAAAAAATGACGTCAGAGACCTACGTTATTGTATAGCCCCACATAATGGTGTCCTCCCGATTTCAGGTGTATTCCAGTTTTTAGCTGACTGAATTAACTGAAGTTATGTATTTGGAGTTCCCAGTTGTCAAAAAACCTTCTCCATCTAAATTTCTGGGCTTTGGTACTTTCGTAAAAGTAAGAATGGAGGAGGGTATAGCAAGTTCGGTCCGGTTATCTAAATTTTTGCCTTCATTTATCGTAATTGGTTATTAGGATTCCAAGTGGTAAGAAAACTTCTCCGCCACGAATTATGGACATTGGCACATTCGCAACAGAAAGAAACCCAATTATACAATTTTACTAACTTACTTACTTAGCTGGCCCATTACAAACCATTTGTTCCATAAACCGAACTAAGAAAAGGTCTCCAATTGTCTCTGTTGACTGCTTCGCTATCTGGAATACCGCGCCTTTTCATCTCTTCATCCACTTCTAAGCTTGGACCTGCCAATTCTGCGTGCACCAACATGTGGTGCGCCTTTTTGCGGGTTCATCATCGCTTATTCTTATGATATGGCCTAGCCAACGCAATCGTCGCATCTCGGTACTTTTAACAATACTAATGTCATTGTATAGCAGATACAGCTCGTGGTTCATACGACGTCGATATTAACCGTCAACGCAGATTGGTCCATAGATCTTTCTCTTAAACACACCAAGCACAGGCTTCGGAACCACACATCAGAGCGGGTAGTATCAGTGTTTTGTAAAACGTTGTTTTGTTTGACGAAATGTGGCTTTGTTCTTAAACTGCTTACTTAAGCCAAAGTAGCTTCTGTTGGACAATATAATTCTTGTTTTTATTTCACAACTGATGTAGTTTGTTGTGTTTGCGGCGGTGCCGAGGTAGATGAAGTATTTTACTACCTCAAAATTATAGAAACCAACGTCAACAGTTGGTCCGATCTCTATGGACGGATTGCGCGTCGACACCATCAACTTGGTCTTCTCGCCGTCTACCGTCAGACCCACTTTTACAGATTCCCTTTCGACTTTTGCAAAGTTGTCAGTTACTTCCTTCACCGATCGATCCATGATGTCAATGTCATCGGCATAAGCAAGTAACAGCTGGCTGTTTGTATATATTGTGTCACTTCTTTTAACGTTCGCATCTCGTATTACCTTTTCCAGCAGAATGTTGAATAAGACACCCGAGAGGCCGTCTGAAACCTATTTTGGTATTAAATTCAGGCTTGGAATACCTTTGAACGTAGGGGGCTGTCGAAGGCTGCTTTGTAATCGACATAAAGGAGGTAGATGTCGATCTGCATCTCTTGGGTCTTCTCCAGGATTTGCCGCGGGGTAAATATCTGGTCAATGGTGGACTTGCCACGTTTAAAGCCGCTTCGCCAACTTCGCTACTATTGGATACCAACAGTTTGAAAAAAATGTTATTTCCATATCCTTAGCTCACTATCTGTATCAGTTACCAAATTATCTTGCTGGTCTCTACAGGAGGATGTGCCTGTACAAAAGCCATCAGTTTAATATTTCACTCTTTGATAGAACTTTCGGACCTCATTCTGGCTCCCGCCTTTTCATTTCTCTCTTTTTCCTGCGGAAAAGACGTTTCTCTCCTCTCCTTTTCTTCCGATACCTCTCTCGTGCGCTACGCGTTGCTACTGAATGGCGGAGGTCTCTGTAATCCACGTAATGATTTTGCGGCTGTTTGCATGGAGTGGGAAATATTTTGCCATTGTGCTGATATGTTATCGGGACAAGCAGTGCTTTCATTAAGCAATTGGGCTAGTGGAGCGGAATATTCTGTGGCTATCTGTTGTGTTTGCAGCCTACCGATGTCCAACTTCCGCGTTGTATCTGTTCGTGCTTTATTTGCAACGTTTAGACGGGTACGTACCTTTTCTGCAACAAGGTAGTGGTCCGAGTCTATGTTTGCACCTCGGAACGATCGTACATCCAACACGCTCGATGAATGCCATCCATCAATCACAACGTGATCCATTTGATTTCTTGTTATTTGATCTTTTGACAGCCAGGTGCCCTTATGAATATAGAGATGATTAAATCTGGGACTGCTAACTACCATGTTTTTTGCAGCCGCAAGCTCTATTAGCCTCATACACTTGCCAGATGTTTCACTGTGGAGACTGAATTCCCGACAGTTGGGCAAAAAATATTTTTCTTTCTAATTTTGGCATTAAAATCGCCTAGAATAATTTTAATGTCATGGGCAGGGCAACGCCCATAAATTTCTTCTAAGCACTCGTAAAATATATCTTTGGTCTGTACGTCCTTGTCTTCAGTGGGAGCATAAGCGCAAATAATGCTGATGTAGAGGAATCTTGCTTTTAATCGAATTTTAGCGTGTCTTTCATTCACTGGGGTGAAGCTGGATACCAGATGTTTTAGCCTCCGACTAACTACGAATCCGTAACCAAACTCATGCTTTACGTCATGGCAGCTATAATACAGTGCGTCACCTTTAGTTGTTGTTGTGACGCCTTTCCCAATCCCTCGTATTTCCCGTATGACAGTAATGTCGCTCTTGTATTTTTCAAGTACATCTGCCAATGCGTAAACTTCACCTTCTATATAAAGTGTGCGAACATTCCAGCTGCAGATTAGCAGATCATGGTCCTTAAAATGTTTGCGGGGTTCGTCAACTTTATTTGTTGTTTTTGATTTCCTTCGTTTTTTCATAGTTGGCTGCTTTTTCTAGGGGAGGATTACTAACCCGATGCCCAAACCCAAGTTTTTAACGTTCTTATGGGTAAAAGCGCGGCACATGTTAGCTCTATACCTTTAACGGGTGTTAAAGGCAGCTCTCCAGGTGACACCACGTGGAGGTCAGTGTCCACTTGAGATGAAAAAGGGACCAAGATAAATCCTGAGGTTTGCCATGTTAAAGCCGGTCAGGACCGTTTTTTGGTATCTTTCATCCCCTACGTCACCCATTATACAATTTTAGTGCAGAATATTTCATGATGTAAGTTATAACAAGTTCGGCATGGACGAAGTTGAAGCTTTCTTACTTCGTTTGCTTTATAACGAGGATATTTTTTTGGAAAATCCAGATCTGCAGGATTTGTCTACCCTTACTTCAATAATTTGAGCTCAAACGACCCTAATATTCAACTATGAAAATCGGTACTTGTAGATGCAACTTAAGTCAGACATTGAAACAAACGTCGAAAAGTTTTTATTCCACAAACATTTCGAACCATGTGCTCCTTACAAATTGCCCAACTAATCGACATTAGTCAAATCATAGGGTAGCAGTCAGATATTGTAAACATATTTCTGCCAATTTATGCAAATTTTAGGCCCTGCTCTGTTAAACCACTGCCTTCAACATCACCCTTTAGGAAGGACTTTGATGACTCTTTGGGGAAAATTTAAATTTCTTCTAAAAGATTTATTTATTTTCATATTTTTGTTTTTCTGTGTCTTCTTTGTCTTCTTCTTCATCTTATGCAGAAATTTGTTAAATTTTATGATACCCCACAGTCAACGAACCAACAAATCGAATCAATATATCGTCATCATCATTTATTATTATGATTTACAAATGTCTGCAGCATAACGATACTCGTCGCCTTTCTCCCCTCCCCATATTCATGGCCCATTTCTATGGAAGTATTACAGATCAAATATTTGATGTTTATTGGTTAGTCTAATATCAAAAAATGTTTTTGGGCTTTTGTTTGTCGGTTGCTTTATTTACAAAGGATATCGATTCATTTGCATAGTTTAGCCCTTTTTTTGCCGGGTGCTTTCATCTTTGTACATTGTTATGCAATCAGGAACATAAGTTTCCTTTTGGGGGGTTCTTTGTTTTCGTATGTCTGTTTTTTCATCTTCGTTTTTTGTTGTTTCTTGCATAAAAATATCTATGAATGGGTCTATTTGTGTAGCGCAAAAGTAAAGGTTACAAATGTATGTAAATACACTTGGAATGAGGGGAGACAAACGAAATAAATTCTTTCGGATTCAAATGAAATTGCTTTTATTAAATTTTACACAGTTAAAGATTGACTCTACAAAAGGGCCATTGTGTTAGTTAACTCAATTGATATACCATATATCCGGCCATGGCCGTAAACACTTTATTTCCCATTCGTATTTTATAATTGTCTATATTTTTGTTCGATTTTATGGATGATGGTGTGTATTTCGTTTCTGTGAAACAATATTGGATTTTATGAATATTCACAGCAATAATTTTTGCTTTTGATATTGATTGCTATGCATGTCTGTTAGCTTGTAGTTTATGATGAAAAACATTTCATTCATTCATCGTATTTGAAATTGGTACATTCATATTTCAAAGGAAAACATTTTTGTAATAAAACAAAGAGTTGGATTTGTGAAACGAATGACTATTGGAACTTAGGCGGCTATAACAAGTGACTATTATCCTTTTAACATTTTCTCTTGTTTCCATAACATCTTTTGCTATATGGGTGTTGTTTTACAATGAACGAATATTTGATAGAATACGAGGGCTGCGCGAAAGCTATATGGCCTAGGCAACACCGCGTGTTGTCAGGCGCCATTTGAAAATTGTTTTGGAAAGTTTGACAGTTTTTAGCTTAAACATACTAAGGATAGTGTGTTGTGTTGTATACAGTGACTTGCGAAAATCACTTTGCAAAAAAAAAAAATGGAATTTACTTGTGAACATTTTCGTCCGATCAATTTCCATAACTTTCGATGTGGATAATCACGGCAAGAGTGCATCGATTAAACTAAATCTTTGTATGTCGATAAAGAACCCTCCTACAGCACTATGAAAAAGTGGTTTAATCAATTCAATCGTGGCCGACACTCGCCAAAAAACGAAGGTCGTGAGGGTCGTCCAAAACGACGGTTGTGCCAGAAAAAAATTAAGCAGTGCTTGTACGGATAATGCAAGATCGCCATGTTATATACCGTGAGATAGAGGTACTCTTGGGCACTTCTTCCACCAACTAACATTTGATATTGCATGAACAGCTGGCCGCAAAATGCAGGTTTCTCGCTAGATCCACCAATATGGGTCAATCGTTAAAAAAAGCTCTTGTGGATTGGTGAAATGAAATTGAACGAAACAAAACAGGAATCGACCGTTTGGGTCTACGAAAACGTGCCAAATCCAACGAAAGTTGTTCATGGAAGAAGACCTTCCAAGCAAATAGTCGGTTGTTTCTTCGGCAAAACTGAGCGTGTTGCGGCTCGAGAAATCTAGGACGGTTAATTCTGAGTGGTACCCTGCAATCTGTTTGCCTGAAGTTCTCTGAGAAATTCGAAAATCGAACAAGAGAAGACGAATTAGTCTGCATCATGACAATGCACACTGGTCCGAAATCCAATTTTTCTGGCCAAAACTATTGTACGCTCCTTTTTATTAATATTTAGTTTTATTTAGAATAACTGTCACAAAATATTAATTCAGAATTATTTTCACCCTGAATTTCCAAAAAAACCGTTAAAATATATTAAACAGGGTGATCCCATTGTATGGGGTCTAAACTAAAACTTTATAATTTTTGGTGGGAAGGGTTCAAATCTTTTAAGGATCAAAATGCAAAATGTCAAATTACCTTAAATTGGGGGTACCCTTATATGGGGGCTATACCCCAACGTGGACCTATGTCGACAATTTTTGGTTGAAATATTCTCTGGACACTCAAAATTAAAATACCAAGTTTTCAGGAAAATCGGTTCAAAATTGTGTTTCTTAGAATTAATTATGTACCAGCCGAATATGAAATATTTCGGAATTTGATGTAGCCTGAAAAAATTGTGCATCATTTATCGCAACGAATCGCACATTGAAATGATTTTTTTTATTAAAGTATACACATCAAAGTATTTTTGATTTTTTTCTAACATCGACCACTAGCGATCAAAAATATTTCGGTCCATAACAATTTTACCATTGAAACAAAATGTAAGATTTTAAGAGTGTTCCAGAAATATGTTGATAGCTTTGTTCTTAGAACGCATTTTTCCTCAGTTCTTTCTGGAAAATGATTCTATTTACATTCTTCTTTCTTCTCCATATTTGACTTTTACCTTTACACTTTTACTTATTGTGATTTTATAACCCACAAATTATCACAAAATACTGCGCACTCAACTCGATTAATAACACAGTAAACAAATCTCTACTTTGACTCGTTCTCGTCTAACGGTAAATGCAAATTTGGAATAAACAATCATTGTTTTTGTTGTTTTGGAGTGGTTACTTCAATATTGCGAAGAAAAAAAAACTCAAAAGAAGAATGTCAAAAAATTGACTTTTGCCCAAAGAATTCACATTTGCGACCAAAGTGCAATGTGAGCTCTCATACGTCGATTCAAACCAGCGCCTTTTTGACCAGACAAAACTTGGAATTGATGGGTCTTCCGCCGTACAGTCCTGACTGGGGATCCATTGACTTCATTTGATTCCAGCATATCAAGAAAAAAGGCATGGTCAACAATTTTCGTCGCCAGAAGATGCTGTTGGAGCATTCAAAAACTATGTTTTGGAGGTGTGGGAAAAAGTGCTTGAACAATTGGTTGAGCGAATGGAAAAGTGTATAAATTATGCTGGAGACTACTTAAGAAATCAATAAAACTATTTGTGATTGTCAATTTTCGTTTTTTCACTATTAGGCCAGATAGTTATCGTGCAGCCCTCGTAACAGACTCCTGTTACATGTAAAGAAATAAAATCTAGGAGGGTTGGCGTTTTTTATTTGGAATGACGATTTCTATTTTGTTTTTCAAAATAGTCAGGCTTAATCCCATAGTTGTTGCTTTTATATTTTATTAAAACAACTTTAATTTATTAAAGAACTAGCTAACCCGGTCCGCGTTGCTGGCCCGCTTTTAGTTTTCCGTGTAAACATTTATACATATTTATATATTTACACCTATTCAGATTCAATTCGAATCATTTTAGTTGTAATTCGAGAATTCCATTTTTAATTCGTAACATTTTATTTCTAATTCGAGAACTACATTTGTAATTCGAAACATTTCAATTGAAATTAGAATTATTTCATTTGTAATTCGAATTTATCTGTTTGTAATTTAACATTGAACTTTGTAATGAAACATCCTAGGATGTTTGGTATTGGAAATGGGTTATACGTTTTGATATAATCCCCATGGAACTGTACCACCCGATTTTTGGTATTCGCCATTAAATGGGATTTAGTCTTCCTTGGGCTAAAGGCATTCCCATTTTTTGATAAAGCACGATGTTGGGTATTTTCAAGATTTTATCCAAATTATTAAACTGAAATGGCTATAATTTGGTTTGTTGGTATCCGTTGGGGGTCGTAAATACTCCCGCAGAGAATTGTCGCTACAGGTCCACTTTTTGATAAAGCTCCCATAGAATGTTACCTCATTATTTTCTACAGTAATGAGGTTTTGCATAATTTTCCCACCGAAATGTTGTTGTTGCTCTCCGTTGTTGGTTACCTGCAGAGACTTGTCGGTATAGTCCACTTTCTGATATACATAGCTACCATAGACAGTTTGGAGATTTCCCACCGTCATGGCTATTATTTGGTATTTAGTCTTCGTTGTGGGTAGAAGACATTCCCACATAGACTATTCGGTACATATTTAGGTTTTTGTAAAGAACGGTACCTCCCGATTTTCAGTATATGCAAGGATTTAGCAGCATTATTCAACCGATATGGCTATATTTGGTTTTAAGTCGCCCTTAGAGGTTTCATCCACATTATCCAACTGAATATACATAAATTGTGGTGAATGGTAAAAGAGTTCGGCGCGGTCGAATTTAACGCCGGTTTTACTTCTTGTTAACAAAGTGCTGATTCACTGAATACGTTATTATTTTAAGCTGCTAAACTTGAAAACATCAGTGATTCATGAAAAATGAATTCAAAATGCTAGTTGAATTTATCCAGAATTTGCTGTATAAAAAACGTGATCTTGATCGAGTTATTCCAAGCACTGAAGTCAATGTTCATGGCGTGTTTGCAGTAAGAATAAAGTCCTCAAATATTGGACGTAATCGCGGCATTCTGCTTCCAAAACATCCATTAATGGCAGAGGCCACCATTGCTGATGTATTGAATACTAATATGTCTAATAATCTCTGAGATTTCGCGATTTGTCCGCCACCCACTCCATTTTCGGTATTGTCCCACCTTATGAACCTACACACAAAATTTCATCAAATTCGGTCCAGCCAATTCGGAAGTTTAATTTAGAACATCGTGTCAGTCTTAAAGAACTTGACGTACATTGAGATAGATTGTAGATACACCGCATTGTTGGCCGTCGTTTTAGTGACCAATGCTAATTTTTTAGACTTTCTAGTTATTTAACCATCTTTAAAATTAGGTTTTGCCTGATTACTCAATCGATTTTTTGGAATTTCGGTCAAGGGACATTTAACATTATTTGGGTTGTACTGTATTCCAACATGTGGGGTTGATCGCGCTTTCCCAATTATTGAAGCCAGTGTTTATAGCGTTCTTGTAGTCACGCTTACTAAAATTAAGGATATTACCTATAATTATAAATTTTTAAAAATTTGGGCTAATAACGCTGTTTTGAAAGTAAAAATGCCCACAATTTGGACACATGACCATATTTTTAACCACTTGGAACTTTCAATGCCAAACAAGTAAGAGAGGACTATAGTCGGACAGGGCCGACCATGTTATCCTCTACCCTACTACCCCTGGACATACAGTGGTGGCAAATACGTTTGCAACAATAATGCACCTTTTAGTAAAATTTATTTAAAATATTGTTTTAACGTAAAGATACGAATATTTTTGAAATTATTTATAACTAGAAGACCCCGGGCCGCGTTGCTGAGTTTTAATGACAACTTTCTATGGATTTTATGCTTGACAATTCAAAAATAGGTATTTTCCACCTCACTTCTTCGGTCCATTGTGAAACCGAGGAGGTTTTTAAATGTATGTACAGATTTTGTCTGTAACCTTTCTATTCTTATACGGACTTTGTCGAATTTTTTGGCCCATTGATGCTGATTTATTATCGTTCATGTCCCCTGTCTTTTTACTAAAGCGATCTAATTATAAAAGTTAAAAAAAATGGTTAAGTCAAATTCTCCCGCTTATGGAGGCTTATATGTTTTAGTTTTTCATGGATGATGGACCGGTTAAGAAAATTTGTAAATATATCGTTTTTCTTGGTCGGAGGCGCAACCACCGTTGTCCCGATGCACTCATAAGTTTAGCAAATATAGCGATTATAAAACAATAAGCCCCGGAAATTCGTCTATAAATAAAGGACATTTTGGACCACGGGACATTCCTAGACATTTTCTGAAAATTGCATGAAATTAGGTTCAGTAGTTTTAAAAAAATAATGTATTGAAAAGAGTGGCCGTTGTCATTAGTTTTCAGAATATAACATATTTAAAAAGTGGGAGTGGTCCAGTAATTTGGCTCAAAATATGTACCTAGTATACACACAACCCCATTGTCTCCCAAAATTTA
Organism: Musca autumnalis; assembly: GCF_047663935.1. NCBI lineage: Eukaryota > Metazoa > Arthropoda > Insecta > Diptera > Muscidae > Musca > Musca autumnalis. The sequence continues at coordinate 222,058,023 of NW_027411644.1, forward strand.
TGCTGAAACTGATATAATCATAGGTTTGGCTTATACATATAGCGTTTAAAAGTAAGGCGTGTGGAATGTACCCTACCTCCTCCTAAATTCATAAAATATACATAACAACGGCAAGCCTTCAGCTTTTGCTGCAAATTTCATGGAAATTGTTTCAGTACTATTATATCTCCAAACATATTTAAAAAAGCTGGCGTGATCGGGTCTTTAGGCCCCAAAGATGCACCTGGATTGTAGCTTAATTCGTACATTTTTAAACCGATACATTCATAACATTTGCAAATATAGCGTTTTTTAATAATATCGCATAGGGGAGGTACCGCCCCCTTCTGGAATTCAATAAAATATGTAGCCTGTTTCAGGTGTCATCCCTGTACATTCCCTGACAATTTCAAGAAAATCTGTCAGTAGTTTGGTAGATGTAATATATTTTAAAAAGTGGGCGAGGTCAAGTTTTTGGGTCCCCAATAAGTAGGTAAGGTCGGAGACACAACCACAAATGTCTCGCAAATTAATTTCCAAACCGATACATTCGGAATTACTGTAAGTATAGCATTTTTAAAGAAATAGGGTATAGGAGAAGTACCCCGCCCATTATTCACATTTTCGTTATTTGCGGTCACAATATATATTTTATTGATGTTTTTCATAATAAATTCATTCAGGAGATTATGTATGCTCGATCCAAACCTTCTTTTTTGGAATATCTATGGTGAAAATATACATATATAGGCAAAATATAGATAACCCAGATCGGACTTTGTAAAATTACGTATTTTAGTACTATAAACTAAAATAACGTCATCAGGATAAATCATAGGTTCCTGATATTGTATGTGAAAATGCGGGGATAATCTACGGCTATTGTCCAGTGAATATATCCGACATACGAGTGCTAACAGCCATGATTTTGGCATGGTCCTAAATACTATAATGATGCCAGCCACTCCTGCTCTGACAAAATTTACTGAATTAACCCTAGAAAATGACATACATGTGTGTATCAGGAATGATCAGAACAAATTTAGTTAGGATATGGCCAGTTACTTCGATTTCAAGTAAATTTCAGTAAATTTTATCAGAGCAGGAGTAGCTGGCATCATTATAGTATTTAGGTCCATGCCAAAATCATGGATGTTAGCACTCGTATGTCGGATATATTCACTGGACCATAGTCATAGACTATCCCCGCATTTTCACATACAACCTATAATTAATCCTGATGACGTTATTTTAGTTTATAGTACTAAAATACGTAATTTAAAAAGTCCGATCTGGGTTATCAATATTTTCCCTATATATGTACATATATTCACCATAGATATTCCAAAAACAGTTTGGATCGAGCACACATAATCTTCTGAAAGAATTTATTATGAAAAACATCAATAAAATATATATTGTGACCGCAAATAACGAAAATGTGAATAAAAACGGTAGATAACGGTCCTAAATCATATATAAAAAGCGAACTTCTGGAGATGTTAAATATTATAGCTAAAATTTTCTTTTGTTCAGAAACTAATAATGAAATTTGTTTTGGAACATTTCTTCTTTTGACACAATCCCCAAAAAGTGAAGTATTTTAGGAGATTTTGACTCAGTATGGAATAAATTTTAATTAAGAGTCTAAAAGTTTAACAAATAATGTCTACCTATAATATATAATTTTGTAATGTAATTTTCTTAACAAAGTATTTTACTCAGACGTCTAGTTGTTTTTGGGACTTACAGTGAAATTTGGTGTAGAATATTTCTTCTTTTAACACCTTTCGTCTAAAACTAAATTTCATGTTACTTTCATGCATCAATTTTTGGATCGAAGCTTCGTCTCTGTCATAAACACAAACGTCACTTTACATTTCGCGTCGATCAGCCTATAATTGCGACCTAGAGAGCCGCTGCAAAATCAGATAAAAATTTTGTTTTGGTCCATTTCACACCTAAATATTTCACGATCATCGCCAACAACAATAGGTGTCTATTCCGGTTTGAAGTTGGCCTCCATTCAAAATTTCGTGAATATCGGGCCATAATTGCGGCCTGTAGCTTGATTACAATTTTTAATGACGGACGGAATCAACACGCAAAATCGCTTTATCTCGTCGAGATATGAATTTTTGTATACCACATGTGTTTTAGCAAAACAAACTCATAATACCCTTTGCACATTGTGGTGTAGGGTATAAAAACAAAGGAAAGTAAAACAAACCCCTCTAAAATTGATGACCCACACAAACGTTAAAAGGAGCATGGTCTGCGGAATGTTCGCACTCTTTATAGAGAAGGTGCAGTTCACACACTAGCAGATGTACTTTAAAATTAAAAGGCCGATACTACTGCTATACAGAAATACTTTGCTATACAGAAGAACACCTAACATGAGTTTGGTAGCGGATATGTTATTTGTGGGAGGTTAAAACATCTAGTCTGCAGGCTAAAATCAAAATTCTTCAACATCACGTTTATTTCTGCTTATGCTCCGACTGAAGACAAGGATGAATAGACCAAATATGTATTTTACGGGCGTTTAAAAGAAAAAATATAACCGTTGTCCTGCCCATGACATTAAAATTATTTTAGGCGATTTTAATGCCAAAACTGTAAATGCGAATACTTTTGGCCCAACAGTCGGGAAATTTAGTTTCCACAGTAAAAAATCTGACAATGGAATGATGCTGATAGACTGTGCAGCAACAAAACACATGTTAGCAGTACCAGATTTAAGCATCTCCATATTCATAAGGGCATCGGGCTGTCTCCAGAGCAACAGATACCCACAGTCTATTCCACTCCACAGTATATGCTCCTCTCAACGGGCCAAATTGCTTAATCAAAGTACTCCCCATCCCGATAACATATTAGCACAGTGGCAAGGAGTGGCCCACACCATGCAAACATCAGCAAACTTCATACTTGGATACCAGAGACCTCCACCAAAAGACCCATGGTATGACCAGGAGTGTCGTGCTGCTACCAAAAAGAAAAATGCGGCTTATGCCTGCTTTGCAATCAGTAGCAACGGGTAGGGCACAAGAGAGGTATAGTGTGAAAAGGGGAGGAGAGAAACGTCTTTCCGCAAGAAAAATAGAGAAATGAAAAAACTGGAATGTGAAACAATCAAGGTGTACAGGGTCCGAATGAAGTCCGAAAATTCTACCATAGAGTGAAACATCAACTGATGGCTTTCGTACAGGTACATCCTCCTGTATATACCAGCAAGGAAACTTGGTATCGGGATATGGAAAGATAATTTGTCCAAATATTTGGTATCCAATAGTAGCGAAGACGTCGAATATATCACAGATCCAAGCCCAGAAGATGGTATTGAATGTACACCAATCCAAGATGAGGTAAAGATAGCAATAAACCGGCTAAAGAATAATAAGGTAGCAGAAGCCGATGGATTACCAGCCAAGCTGTTCAAAACCGGAGGCGACGCGGCGGAAAGGTGTAAGTTTGCAGTCATAATTTCTAGACTATGACAGACGTCTGACTAAAATAAACTTTTTATATATTATTTGTGCTTAGATAAGTAGGACTGTGCTCCCAACGTATTGGATTTTTGTACCACTTTTAGCCTGTATGGGTTCAAACATTAATTTGAGTTTTTCTCGTAACAGGCAAATGGCGTATGGAACACTTAAGCATGACACCGACGTACTGTTGACTAAAATAACTTTTATTCCATTTAAATATTGAAGACAACCACTTTTCATTGAAATGAAGGATAATTAAAAAAAATATCAAATGACTTTGTGCGTCAGCTTTTTTTATCGAATCACTTTAGAATTAAAATGTTATCTAAGATCTACGGGCCAATCTGCGTTGACTGTGAATACCGACGTCGTATGAACCACGAGCTGTATCGGCTATACAACGACATCAGTATAGTTGAACATATCGATGACGAACCCGGTGAAAAGGTGTATAAATATGGGCCGCATGGCGGTAACCGCAGAACTGGAAGGTCAAGACTTGGAGGGAGTAAACAAGTGGAAGACGAGATCGAACATCGCGGTATTCCAAATTAGAGAAATAAAGCAAAATATATTCAGCTTATAGGGCAAATGTTCTGTAGAGGGCCTATTAAGTAAATGAGTAATAGGGCCATTGTTATAGGTTTTCTTTTGACATGGGATGGATTTAAAAATTCAAAATAAACAAATTTTGGGGCTTTAATATTATGAATTTCACAAAGAAGTTCCCAATTTAATTTTAATCGCCACTTATACCTTTATGGTAACCTGAAGTTTATAAATATGTTCCAAAAATCCAAGCACCCCAGTAAATTACTAGTATTCTTACTTTGAAAGAAAACATTAGATCCACGCTAAAATAAGTTACGATCCGTAAAAAGGTTACATGCAGCGGTAGTGGCGTAGGGTATTACGTATATGGTTGTCCTCGTTCTGATAATAGCTTTTACTTACTTCATTCCTATATACTTGATTCATATATACTTTATACCTATAAACGTTTGTTATGAACAAAAAGGTCGAAAATGGATTGAATTTCTCCTAGCGCTATCTATCAATCTGCGGTTGTGTGTTTATACCCTCAGCATTTATGCTAACGAGGGTATATACACTTTCATACGGGCAAAATGTGGTCCATCAAAATAATGGTTTTAGACCCCAAGTATGTTTGAACGGAATGTGTTTCAGACAATTTGGAGTCGATTTAGCCATGTCCGTGCATCTGTCTGTCTGGCTAACTTGTGCTCACGATAACTCTCGAACGGATGAACCGATTTGGTCTAAAATTTGGCGTTAATAATATTTTATCCAAATTTAGTTTAAATTCGAAGATGAGTAATATCGGTCCACTCCTTCCAAAGTTTGGAAATGTTCGCAAAAATTGTGCGCACGATAAATAAAATCGTATAGTAATATCTTTCTATCTCAAAGTTGACGAACCCCGCAAACGTTTTAAGGACCATGATCTGCAAATCTGCACCTGGAATGTTCGCACTCTTTATATAGAAGGTGCAGTCTTCGCATTGGCAGACGTACTTGAAAAGTACAAGGCCGATATTACTGCCATACAGGAAATACGATGCATTGGGAAAGGCGTCACAACAACACCTAAAGGTGACGCACTGTATTATAGATGCCATGACGTAAAGCATGAGTTTGGTTGCGGACTCGTAGTTAGTCGGAGACTAAAACATCTGGTATCCAGCTTCACCCCAGTGAATGAAAGACTTGCTGCAATTCGAATAAAAGGTAAAAGATAAAAGAACAAGTAATCAAATTGATCATGTTGTGATAGATGGAAGACATTCATCGAGCGTGTTGGATGTACGATCGTTCCGAGGCGCAAACATTGATTCGGACCCCTACATTTTTGCAGCAAAGGTACGTAACTGTCTAAACGTTGCAAATAAAGCACGAACAGACACAACGCGGAAGTTGGACATCGATAGGCTGCAAACACAACAGATAGCCACAGCATATTCCACTCAACTAGCCCAATTGCTTAATGAGAGCACTCCTTGTCCCGATAACATAACAACACAATGGCAAAGTATTGCCCACTCCATACAAACAGCCGCAAAATCCATACTTGGATTCCAGAGACCTCCACAAAGGAATTCATGGTATGACCAGGAGTGTCGTGTTACTACCGAAGAGAAAAATGCGGCATATAGAGCTACTTTGCAACCAGTAGCAACGCGTAGCGCAACGTCTTTTCCGCAAGAATAAGAGAGAAATGGAAAAGCGGGAGTGTGAAAAAATCGAGATGTACAGGAGTCAGAATGAAGTCCGAAAATTCTACCAAAGAGTGAAACATCAAACATATGGCTTTGGTACAGGCACATCCTCCTGTAGAGACCAGCAAGGTAATCTGGTAACAGATACAGATAGCGTGCTCAGGATATGGAAGGAGCATTTTTCCAATCTACTGGTATCCAATAGTAGCGAAGACGATTATACCACAGATCCAATCCCAGAAGATGGTATAGAATGTATACCACCCGGCCAAGATGAGGTAAAAACAGCAATCAACCGGCTGAAGAATAATAAAGCAGCAGGAGCCGATGGCTTACCAGCCGAGCTGTTTAAAACCAGAGGCGACGCGCTGATAAGGTGAATGCATCAGCTAGTTAGCTCTATCTGGCAGGAAGAACGCGTACCCGACGATTGGAACCTGAGCATCCTGTGTCCCGTCCATAAGAAAGGAGATAAGACCGTATGCTGCAACTATAGGGGCATAAGTCTTCTCCCTATTCCCTATAAGATAGTGTCAGGGATATTGTGCGAACGACTAAAGCAAATGGTCAACGAAATAATTGGACCATACCAATGTGGCTTTAGACCTGGCAAGTCCACCATTGACCAGATATTTACCCTGCGGCAAATCCTTGAGAAGACCCAAGAGATGCAGATCGACACATATCACCTTTTTGTCGATTATAAAGCAGCTTTCGACAGTCCTCTCAAAGGTATTCCATGCAATGTCTGAATTTGGTATCCCCGCAAAGCTCATCCGGCTTTGAAAGATGACTTTAACTGATACTAGGTCCTCAGTTAAAATTGGAAAGAACCTCTCCGAAGAATTTTGTACCAAAAGAGGTTTCAGACAAGGATACAGCCTTTCGTGTGACCTATTCAACATTTTGCTTGAAAAGGCAATACGAGATGCAAATGTCAAAAGAAATGGCACGATCTACATCAATAGTCACATGTTACTTGCTTATGCTGATGACATAGACATCATAGGACGATCAGTAAAGGAATTAACTGATACCTCTAGGAAGGTCGAAGGAGAATCTGCGAAAGTGGGTCTGGTGGTAAACGGCGAAAAGACCAAATTGATGGTGTCGACGCTCAAAGCGTCCATGGAGCTCGGACCAACTGTGGAAGTTGGTACCTATAATTTTGAGGTAGTTAAAGACTTCGTCTACATCAGTTGTGAAATAAGAAGAAGAATTGTATTGGCCAATAGATGCTACTATGGTTTAAATAAGCAATTTAGGAACAAAACCACATCTCGTCAAACAAAAATAACACTATACAAAACGCTGATACTGCCCGTGCTAATGTATGGCTCCGTAAGTAAGTAATATCTCTACGGGACATAGATCAGGTTCGAATATGGACTATATACGTCCACTCCTTAGAGCACTTCCTGCTCTCAAATCGTTTTGCTTCTTTTTGTAACAACTTGTATTTGCTGCCTCCATTACGACAGTACATGTTTTTTCCATACTTCCTGAAAAAAAGTCCGAAAGGTTTAAAATACCCCCATGCTACCATGTGCAGTGGCTGGAGCGCACCATAACTCCCGAACGGATCGGCCGAATAGGTCCAAATTTGGACTTCGAGTCCCTTTGTTTATTTGTTGTAACAACTTGTATTCGCTTTCAGGGGCAAGTCCTTCCTTCTTGAGATAATGACCCAAAAGCTCTAAAAATTATAACCCTCGAACGGAGAAACCGGTTTGATCCAAACGTTCGTTATACATCGTATTATATAGAAGTCAGAAGTATTAAGTGTTACTTCTTTTCTTTATGTCCAAAGCTGAGGGTATATCTCTGTCGGCCAAGCCGACTGTTACTTTTTTACTTGTTTTTTCCTTTTCGTAACACTGAACTTGATTCACACAAAGTGTGTATTTCTAATATTAGAAATCTATAAATGAAACGAAAGCAAAAACCAAATGTTCTGCAGTGGTTTTTATTAAAATTATGATTGTGGTTTAAAAATACTTAACAGATACAATTGAACGTACATACATAGTGGATTCATACATGACTAGGTAGGAAAAAGCATTAATGAAATACTTTTTTTTGTATTCTTTGCTTGCAGATGTTGCTTTTGTAGAATTCAATCAAATTTTTATGTGAATGCCGACATTTGTGGCGAAACAAGTGTTCTAATGAATTTTCAAAAAAAAAAAAAAAAAAACAAAAAAAAAAAAAGACAAAACATTGCCGGTACATGACATGCCTACCTACCTTTCGCTTGTTTGAAAAATAATTTAAACATGTTTTTTGTTGGTTTTACATAAATAAACACAGAGAACGTAAATTGAATAGTGTTCGGTTTTTTCGTTTTTATTTTATGTTCTTTTCTTTTTTCATTCTTTCTTGGCTCTTCACTCAAGCATCGAATAGACATTTATTCATTCATCCGCAAAGGGAAAATAAAAATGAAAACAGGAAGGGTAATGATTTCGTGTTTATTTATTTTACTTAAGTGTTTTTTTGTTTGTTTCGGAAATACATTAAAAAGTCAAAAAGAAAATATGAATTATCATGTTATATTTCAAGGTTAATTTAATAATTTTATTTATTTGTGTTATATATTAATTATGTTGTACATATATTTTTATTATATATAATTAAGAGTATGACTAATTTTTAATATCAGGCCAAGTGGATGGATAACTCTTACATAAGTTATGACAATCATTTAAAACAAATTAAAGATAAACAAGAGTTTGACAGTTAGTCGGAGCTTAAAGCATTTAATATCCAGATACAATAAAACTAATTTTAAATAAATTATTCTTCCGAACACAAGGATTAGCAGACCAAAGGTACATTTCGCTAGACCTAAAAAGATGTCGTAACCATTAACATTGTTCTAAGAGATTTTTATTTAAAAATTGGACAAAATTAGAAAAATGTAAGATCCATGGTGAAGCATCCGCAACAGAATGATTGATTGATTACACATAGGTAAACAAAAATAGTTCATGGTATCACTAAATGTAAACATTTTCTTATATACTGTAGCTCACTTCAATAACCCACCTAAAATTCTTCTTTTACCACCACATATTTTCAAAATTGAAAAAGTAAGAACGGTGATATGTGGGGGTACACTAAAACGTAGACCTACACCGAAAAATTTTTGAGGGAGCGTTGGAGCCCCATAAAATACTAATTAACGTATAAACAATAATTAATTTTCCTTCTGTGACGAAAATGCCCACAATTTTAGGTAGAGAAGATTTTTGACCACTGGGAACTCCAAATACCTAATTATAGCTAATTCGGTCTTGGTCCTTTTATATATTAAAAAGAAGTTTTTTGTTCACTGGGAACCCTATATGTCAAACTATGGCTAATTTGGTAAGAAAACAAGTAAGAAAGTATTAGTCAGCTGTGCTAGCGGAGATATACCCTCAGCGACTGACCAAAAGAAACAAATCAAACCAAACACATTAATTATGCCGTATAAAAATATATTGATTTTGCATCACGAGTTTGCTTTAAAATGTGTAGTTACCGGTACTAAACATTTCTAGCAACCAAACTTCTTCATACAGGACTCGAAATATTAAATTACTTTAAACTAAGTTTGGAAGAATTTTTTGAAAAAGTTTTTGAGTTATCTTGCACAATAGCCATTTTAGTTTGTACCTGCAGGGTTTTGGAGCTTTTGGGCCTCAGGAGGTATTGTAAATGAGGCCTCTAGAACAACCTACTGAAAAAGGATCAAAACGATGGGAGACGAGCTTCTAAACTTCACTTTATCCGAATTTTGTGTGGGAGGTACCCGAAGGAGTGGACCGATATAGTCCATATTCCAACCTGATACATAACTGGATGAAGTAATACGATGTGCAAAATCTGCACCAATCAGAAACTCCCTGCGAGAATTTGTTTTGCGGATTTGCCATTTTGGTTGGTGCCGTCAGGGTTTCTTGGAGCTTTTAGGCCAATATCTCAGGAAGTATGGACTTGCGGAAGAAAAAAATTGTACAGCCGTAAAGGGAGCCGCAAGGACAACGTACTGAAAAAAAAAATAAAAACGATCCGAGAGGAGCTCTTAAACTTCACTTTAACCGAATTTTGTGTGGGAGGTACCCGAAGGAGTGGACCAATATACTTCATATTCGAACCCGATCTATATCTAGAAGAGTTATCCCTTCGAGAGTTATCATTCACACCATTTTACAGACATATTTTGAACTTTTGTGGGGAAGGTACCCGAAGGATTGGACCGATGGCCCATGTTCGAACTTTAACTAAGTTTAGACAAAATATTACGATACCCAAAATTTGGTTCGAATCAGTTGATCCGTTCGAGAGTTATCGTGCGCACCAGCCAGACAGACAGACTGACGGACATGGCTAAATCGACTCCAAATTGTCTGAAACGAATTTTGTCCAAACATACTTGGGGTCTAAAACCGTTATTTCGATTTGGCACATTTTTGGTCGTATCAACGTGAATATACCCTTTCTAGCCTAAAGGCTGAGGGTATAAAAAGGTATCAGACATACCCTCAGATTGTGTGAATTGAAAGCAATGCATTTTTCCCTATTTAGGGCATTTTCAAAATTTCGTGACCCTTTATCTAGGTATAAACAAAAATATGGATTTGGATTAAAACTCAAAAGTGTTGCGAAGTGTGACGGAATGGACCGCATTGTTAATTTTGAAAGTAGAACTTATTTATGGAGTAATTTCTTTAGGTAGATATAAAGCCCACATGGCATTTCACTTGGCCACCGTATCCTTTAGAGCTTTTGAAGCATTATATCAGGACTTGCCACGAAAATAATAATATACCTGTAATCAGGACCACAAGGATTTTTTTTGACTCATTTTAAAGTACAAAAAGAATAGAATGTGTTGCAAAAATTTCGAGTCGATCGGACAAAAATTAGCTGAGAGAGAAAGAGAAAACTCATTGTGATTTTTATGTTTCATCGAAGTTTGAAACGGTTTTCTCAAAATTGCATTTTGGAATGCGGTGCCCACTGTAGCTGTACATGTAAAAAACTTGTACTTAAGCAAAAACATAAAAAAAAATTTTTTTACTGATTTTTGGCGAAAAAGCAATAAATTTTTGAGTTGAAATCGAAATGTTGACTTTTTAATTCCTTTTCGCGTCAGAACACGGTGCAACATTTCTCAACAAAAAAAAAAAAAAATGATTTATCAGATAAAAACAAAATCTAGATTTCTTGTAAAAAAAATCATGAAAATTTTAATTTTTCGTGTTCAATACGTGGCCAAAACCCTTTAAACTGCACTTAAACAAAAATGTTGAATTTTTTTTGAATTGAGATTTGGACGATCGAACTTCGACTAAGTTTAGACAAAATTTTATAAGGTCCAAAGTTTGGAGCAATTCGGTTGTCATTTTTAGCGATTATTTTTGAACTTTGGTGGGGGACCTATATATTCCATCTTCGAACTTAAACTAAGTTTGGACAAAATAACACGAAGGCAAAACTTCGTCCAAATTTACTTAGCATCTAAAACCATTATTTTGATGTGGCACATTTTGGTCGTATGATACTCTCATTAGCCAATAGTCGGAGAGTATAATGAAGCTAAAAACATAGAAATACCGAATATCTGAAGGTACCATATCATTTTTGGTGGAGACGTGTTTGATACTGGAAATCGTAAATAATAAAATACATCTAATTTGGTCAAAAAATGTAACTATAATCATAAAAATACTGATAATTGGACGGTACCGTTATATGCGGGCTAGCTACCGACATAGCCCATTTTCCAACTTGATCTAAGTTCACACCAATGACACGTGTACACAAACTTTCAGCGTTCTATTAGAACAGCGTTGCGATTAGAACAGACGACGGACATGACTAAATCGACTTCGAATTTTACGCTGATCAAGAAAATATATATTTTGGTGAGTTCATCTTATGGTGGAAAGTATAAAAATTACCAAAACAGTTTTGTAGTTTTTGCCATGACTTTTTGGTAGCACGTTGGGAGGAGTAGTGCTTCTAGAATCTTACTGGACAGACTGCACTGGACAGACTGGTGTTTTAGAAAGGCAAGTCCTTCTCCCCACTTCTTGTGCGATTCTTCCGCAAAAACTTGTAAACATCGGTACGTTGCACAGTGTTGCCGCTTCCATATAAAAGTGGACAAAAATAGAAGGAGTTGACCTAGATTGATGAATTTTTGCACAAGTACTTATAACGGAATAGGAATGAAAAATTTCAACTTTGGTCCACAGATTTGGATATAGTTTTTGGTTCAGATTTGGATATAGACCCCATATATATCATTCCCCGATTTTGCTATAAATCGTAAATTTTGATCGAAAGCCTTCAAAATTAATATGTAATATTTTCTTAGGCCCTGAGTAGTTTCCCCGATTTTCACAAAAATTGGTTCAGATTTGGATATAGCCCCCATATATATCTTTCCCCGATTTTGCTATAACTCGGCCAATTTTAATCGAATGGCCTTCAAATTTTGTATGTGATATTTTCTTAGGCCCCTGAGTAGTTTCACCGATTTTCGTAAAAATCGGTTCAGATTTGGATACAGCTCCCATATATATCTTTCCCCGATTTTGCTATAATCGCTCAATTTTTGATGAGTAGCCATTAAAATTTAACATGGGATGTTTCCTCAGGCCACTGTTCAGTTTTACCGTTGACCTTGGTTGATGATCAAGGGTCTAAGAAAATATCACATATACAATTTTAAGGTTATTCGATTAAAATTGACCTAGTTATAGCAACATCGGGGATAGATATATATGGGGGCTATATCCAAATCTGAACGGATTTTAGTGAAAATCGGTGTAGCTATTTAGGGGCCTAAGAAAATAAAACATATTAAATTTGATGGCTATTCGATCAAAATTGAACAAGTTGTAGCAAAATCAGGAAAAGATCACAGAAGGTTGCCGGGATGGGCAGAATGTTTTTACACATTTCGCTTAGGAAGAGATGTCCAATTAACGGAAATCAAGAGCCAAGGTGGCAATGGGTGGCAATCAAAAGAAATACTCTACGAAACATTAAGAATTTATATTTTTTTTATCAAATTTAAATTTTTAATTATTGATAACGGTACTTTGCCCATGTGCAGTTGATGTCAACTTTTTGTACTAAAATTTTATATTTATAGCCCTCCCATTAAATCCCCATCCAAAACTTTTAATATTATCAAATTATATTTTCAAATGATTATCGCTATAGATTACCTGGGAAATATTTTTCATATTTAACTTTATAATGGATGCACATATCGACAAAATTCTTTCAGATTCGTTGTATCGGATATGTTTACTGTAAGAAAAAAAAACATAAATATGTACAAGTTAACATCACATTTTTTGAATATTGTCCACGAGGAAACACTGTGTGTTGCGAGCTACAGTTGACGGTGAGCTTTGTTTCCTGGCTCATGGCGATCATGATGTTTTCTGACTCATTAACTCCACAATTTCGTTGACCTTATTACGAAGACCGTTGCAATCGAATTGCATCAATGATGCTTTTCAGGACCGATGAATGCTGTGTTTGTTGTTGTTGAGGAACGACGACGAACAGTTGGACATCGAAGTTGGAAACACACTGGGAGATGTTCTGGCGTAGTATTCAGCAACATACATGTCGCAGTAATCCTGTGTGCGAATAAGGCCAGAGAACCCTCGGAAGTGCACCCATACCCTACATCCATTACATCTCACCGTTGTCGACATGTGGTGGATGCGTATCTTGCAGACGGAACAGAATACACAAACACATATGTAATTGTTGAGGTGGCGGCCCCCGGTCGAAGATTCCTCCGAGTCAATCCGGTATATAAACATGGAATAAAAAACGGGTTTTATGAAGATTTTTCAAAATTGGTGTAACAATTACCACCACAACACTAAGTATGCAAAAAATCTCCACCTCACTAGTTAAAGTAACGAGACATTTAATACTGATATTTTTCTCCAATAAAACTATTTTAAATTTGGCACATAAACATTACCTCTATATAACGACTTCATAAAAACGAAAATGTTTTTATTTTGTCACAAACAAAATTCTAAACTCTTTTTCATCCCACGATTTGTTCTTAGTAGCAAACGGGTATATTCATATGTCGATGTGTAATAATATTTAGAATAAACGAATGAAAGCAATTTAAACGTTTTCAATATGAAATAAAACTATAGTCACGTTTAATATGATTAATTTGATTGTACGTTGATGATAGCTTCGATCGATATGCATCGATTTTGTTGTCATCACATACAAAATTGTTCATATTTTTTGTTGTTTGCAACAGGAAATAATTGCATACACAAAATCAGCTAAAATGTATAAGCGATTGTTTGGTAATGTGTAACCATCGGTATAGGCCGACAATAAAATTAACAACATTGTCTGATACAGAACGTAGCAAAATTTGTTCAAAAGCTGTTTTAAACTCCAAAAGAAAAACAAACGCTGGACATATTGACACATACCTTAAAAATCCTAATTTTCATTATTGAATGGAATTTCTGAAATTTTATTAATGTTTCTTTGTCCGGTCTGATTATTTGGAAGGTAAATTAATTTTGAAACATGCGATTAATTCTGAAACTATGGTTCCAAATTTTGTTCTCCAACTTCGAAGTAAGAAACGAAATACTCATAAATTAGGCTACATTGTTGTAGGGTTTATTTACCGTTGAAAAATCTACAATATTGTAAGGTATTCAAACTTAGTGACTGCCAAACAATTTAAAATTCACAATTCTATTTGATGAAAATCCGATGATTTCAAATACAATTTATTAACTGAAAATGCAATTCAAATGTGCTAATCTTTTTTTATGGTCCATTATTATTATTTTTATTATCGTGATTCGCCTTTGGTGCATTTTAAACAATTAATCTGTGAATGGGTTTTGTGGGCTTGCGGCAAATTGTGTATGCATTTTCCTTCCCCCTTTTGTTTATAAATGTTACTTTTTGGCTAAAATGTAAATGTTTATTTAATTGCTTTCACTTAAAACTGCACAGTATTTGAAAGTATTTGTTGTAAATATTGGCGTTGTGTGTTTTGTCTGCCAAGTTCACAACTATCTGCCGATTTACATCAATGGCGGTATTGATAAATGAATATGCAATATTTTTACTCAGCTATAAACATTTGATATTAATTGTACAATTATAGCTTTTTTGTGATACGCGGAAGAGAATATAAATAATGGGGCATATTTTGAAGCACAATTATATTGAATTATGTAATTATTCGTTTCACATATACAAATTAATAACAGTATTGTATATTATTGATGGATGATTTGTAAAACTTTATAAAATGAAAATAAAAAATACTTATGATAAAGAGAGGAAAATATTTGATATGTAACTTACATTAATTGGCAGCAGGCACATTGATCTGCAATTAAAATATTATACAATTTTAAATAATAATCCACACTTCATTTAACATTAAGTAAAGCACAATTACAGTTGATTAATTATTAAATTTGTATATATACAATATAGGTCAAAACTAAAGCACCCCTTCAGTAATTTTTTTTAAATGAATTTTTTTTTAAAGAAAACCAAGTTGTAATTTTTATTTGTATTTTTCTTTTTATTTATTTACTAGCTACTTCGTTAGCGAAAAATTGACATTTATAGAAAAAAGGATGCAAACAGACACCCTTTTTATTTATTTCATAATTAATAAAATGAAATTTGAAAAATGTATGCAAATTACAAAATTCGATTCCTAACCTTCCCAATGCTAACGGTACGACATTACTACTTTCAGCACCCCTTTGGCTGGTTACTGTAAGACGATCCGAATTCGAATTCGTTCGAATTAGAATTTTTTGTTTGTTTGAAAACAAATATGAGTTTTAAATCTTCAAAAAACCACAAGGTCGATGTTCGAACAAATATGAATTAAAATCGTCCTAGTGAAACAGGTCATTTGAGTAGTTTGAATTTCAAGAACCATATTTTCATGTTAACCTATTACGCTTAGAGTCAATGGCCTTCATTGAACAATTTAGTACTTACTTACTTACTTAGTTGGCCCATTACAGAACATTTGTTCCATAGACCGAACTAAGAAAAGATCTCCATTCCTCTCTGCTTTTCGCTTGACTTTTTTGGGATACCGCGCCTTTCCATTTCTTCATCCACTTGTTTGCTCCATCGAAGCTTAGGCCTGCCGATTCTGCGTGCAACGACATGTGGCATGTATTCATACGCCTTTTTAGCGGGTTCATCATCGCTCATTCTCATGATATGGCCTAGCCAACGCAATCGTTGCATCTTGATACGTTTAACTATATTCATGTCTTTGCATAGCTGATAGAGCTCGTGGTTCATACGACGTCGATATTCACCGTCAACGCAAATCGGCCCGTAGATCTTTCGAAGAATTTTCCTCTCAAACACACCAAGCACTGCCTTATCTGCTTGCGCAAGTAGCTCTTCGGAGCCATACATTAGCACGGGTAGTATCAGCGTTTTGTATAGTGTTATTTTTGTTTGACGAGATGTGGCTTTGTTTTTAAATTGCTTACTTAGACCATAGTAGCATCTGTTGGCCAATACAATTCTTCTTCTTATTTCACAACTGATGTTGTTTGTTGCGTTTATGGCAGTGCCGAGGTAGACGAAGTCTTTAACTACCTCAAAATTGTAGGTACCAACTTCCACAGTTGGTCCGGGCTCTATGGACGCTTTGCGCGTCGACACCATCAATTTGGTCTTTTCGCCGTTTACCGCCAGACCCACTTTCGCAGATTCTGCTTCGACCTTCCTAAAGGTATCAGTTACTTCCTTTACTGATCGTCCCATGATGTCTATGTCATCAGCATAGGCAAGTAACATGTGGCTGTTGGTGTAAATTGTGCCATTTCTTTTGACATTTGCATCTCGTATTACCTTTTCCAGCAAAATGTTGAATAGGTCACACGAAAGGCTGTCTCCTTGTCTGAAACCTCTTTTGGTACAAAATTCTTCGGAGAGGTTCTTTCCAATTTTAACTGAGGACCTAGTATCAGTTAAAGTCATCTTACAAAGCCGGATGAGCTTTGCGGGGATACCAAATTCAGACATTGCGTGGAATACCTTTGATCGGAGGGGACTGTCGAATGCTGCTTTATAATCGACAAAAAGGTGTAATATGTCGATCTGCATCTCTTGGGTCTTCTCTAGGATTTGCCGCAGGGTAAATATCTGGTCAATGTGGACGGGACATAGGATGCTCAGGTTCCAATCGTCGGGTACGCGTTCTTCCCGCCAGATGGTGCTAACTAGCTGATGCATACACCTTATCAGCGCGTCGCCTCCGGTTTTAAACAGCTCGGCTGGTAAGCCATCGGCTCCTGCTGCTTTATTATTCTTCAGCCGGTTGATTGCTGTTTTTACCTCATCTTGGCCGTGCGGTATACATTCTATACCATCTTCTGGGATTGGATCTGTGGTATCATCGTCTTTGCTACTATTGGATACCAGCAGATTGGAGAAATGTTCCATCCATATCCTGATATATCCCGTCCATTATCAAATATTCTGAACTTATATATGACCCACAATTTTAGGTGGAGAATATCTATTTTTGCTATTTAGATCTGCTAAAAATTTGAAAATACGATACCGTTATGTGGGGAATATTCCACAACGTAGGCTTGTGCCCACAATTTTTTATGCAGAAACAATTTTAACCACTGTTGTTGTTGTAACAGTGTTTGTTATTATGTTTGTATGTCTCCAGTTCCAGGAAAATGGCTGCATCGATGGGATGGAGTTATTTTATCCACTGGGGACCATAAATGTCGAAGGACATTCAATTTTTCCTGAAAATGTAGAAAAACAAAAAAAAAAAAACAAAAAAATAATCGGTGGTGCCGTTTTATGGTGCCATGTACGCGGAAGTGTTATTTCCTAGCACCGGATTTTTTATATTCATTAAAATAATGTCGTGAAACATCTGATTTTTTTCTTCAGAATTTGAATGAGTGCCTGAATGAAAAATAGAATTCGTGAAACATGGGATCTTTTCTTCAACATTTAAAACGGTTGGCAAAGATGGCATTTAACAGGGTTAGTGAAGATGTCATTCTTTATTTAGATCTTATGGATGAAGATGCTAATGTGCCAAATCACTTGCACCCATGTTTGAGGAACGTCTTTCGCATAGAACATTTTGCTGGGCTAATATAGACCTTCTTGGGACTTGATGTACGATTTGAAAAAAGTTAACGAGGTGTACAATTTCGGGTAAATCGGATTCTCAATTCGTGAGTAATCGTGCTCATCAGTCATTTTAGTGCCACGTTTAGAGCTTTTGGACCATTATATCAGGAAGTATGGACTTGCCCCCACTGCAATATGGGCCACAAGGGCTAGCATTTGCATAAAATTTCAAAACGATTCCAGACAATATCTGTATGTTGCACTTGTTCAAAAATGTATGAAATCTTGTGTGGAAGGTACCGATCAAGGCCTATAAAAGGTCGATCATTCAGAGTTCTGTTAACAACTTTTGACAACGAACATAATAGTTTTTATATTATTGTGATTTAAGTTTCTTTGTATTTTAAATCACAATAATGTTTTTGACAACGAACATAACAATCAGGTGGGCTTAGTGTCCAACTGTATAAACTGTGGTACCGATATAGATCAAATTTTTATGTATTATTATACCCTCAGCCTCCCAATAGAAAATCGAGTCTTCGATGACATTTTCGTCGACGATTCGTTGACGAATGTTCCGAAATTGTCATGCACGACAACTTGCATGACCATGTCTTGCATTGTGTCTTGGCAACAAACCGAAAAATGCTCAAAAGTGTGCTTTGAAACAATTGTACACATATTTATTCAAATATACAATTTTTGATTTGTAATAAATGTAAAATTATAAAGCCACAAAAATCTGAAACCGCGTTACAGATTAAACAATTTTTATTTATACAAACTGAATTATATAGAAAACGGTAAGTTAGAATAAATAGAATTAAATACTTCAAAATTAATTGTAGTTATTTTTGAATATGTGCATTTAGGTTGAAGAACATTGAAAATTCCAGCGACTGTAAAATACAACGCCTGTGGTTATGGTAAGCTTTTAGAATATTTAGGGGATATTCAAAATGTACATTAAAAATCATTTCTTTTTGCAGAATCCAAAAATAAAGCGAGGTCGCTTTTCGGTCGGCTGAGGTAAGAAGTGTAAGGCGTGGTAAAGCTGGAAGAAAATGGTGGAAATGGTGGCGTGGTAAAGCTGAAAGAAAATGGTGGAGTGCAGAACATACGGGGGCTAAGTATTATTAATTATTTAACTAATTTCTTTTGTAAAAATTATATATTTTATAATTAAATAAAAAATTGACACACGACAGCATAAACGAAATTGTCTTTAGTTTGGTCATCGATGACTAGTAGCAAGACAGGGTCGGTGAAACAGTCGTCGACGAAATACGGGGATTTTAGTCATCTAGATTGTCGTCGACGACAACTTCGCTTACCCTGTCGCCCAAGTTGTCGTGCATGAATACTGGGACACTTGTGTGAAAATGTCGTCAACGATACCAAAGGGCTGTCTGCAAAGAGTCGTGAACGAATTGGAAATGTCGTGCGCGAGTCATCAATGTTGTCTTAAAGACACTTTCTATGGGGCTTATACGAAATGTGACATTTTATAGAAATAATTTTAGACCCCACATTTTTTGTGTGGGTAATTCCATTCCATGAATTACAAAACCAGCCGGAACCCACTAAAAGAGCTGATGAACACGATGATTTGCGAACTTAATATCCGAATTGGCGGAAAATTTGTTCCAAGAAGGTCTATAGCGGTCCAAATCGGATACCAACCTCAAAAGTGACAAGATAACAATTGTTGTCTGAAGAACGCTTGAAATGTTTACCGAAAGTGGCCCTTGTGATACTGATTATAACGATATAAGTAATGTCGTAGACAAAGCCATCCTTCTTGGTATATCGGACAACTCCTCCAAGTATAACATCCACTCTTTCACGGCTGGTCGAGGATAATTTTGAACGATTTACTGAAGGTAGTCATAAAGGTCCAGTTTGTCCCGGTCCACACTAGCGTGAATTTCATTAAAAATGTCATGAAATTAAGTGTTCTTAAATCGAATTCCCCACTACAGCAATTTTATGATTTTACTCTACCATGGAGGTCGATCTACAGACGCATAATTTCATGCAATTTTTTCAATGAAATCAATCTAGTGTGGACCGGGACTTTACAATGATATACATTTTTTTTCAGGGCCTGAGACCTCCAAAAAATCCTACAGCTACCAATTAAAATGATTGGTGGACACAACAGAAGAGAGCAGAGACATTCACAAACAAATTTGTTGTAACCGATGTACATATACATATAAAAACCATAATTTCGATAACGTGACTTTAACTATTTTGGTTATTGGTCAGGGTGGGGGATATCTGTAGTACCTGCCTTAAAGAAATGTTGGTCAGTGAAAAGTGGTGAGTGGTGGTGTAGGGTATGACATGATCGGCACCGTCCCGAATATAACCTTTGCTTGCTTGTTTTATTACAAGTAACATCTTTCATACGATTCCATCATTATAGCTTTGGACATCCGTAAGGTTTTGCAGGTAGAAACTTTACATATTCATGTTTAATTGCTAGAGTTGGACAATCTCGTTCAATTGAACGATCCGGATCTCTGTTCTCATTCAAAGACGAATGAGTAACATCATAAAAACCAACGTGTGAAATTAAGTATACGCAGTTTTGTCAAAGAAATTACCGGTGACCATTGAACGAGATAGTGATCCGGATCGTTCAATTGAACGAGATTGCCCAACTCTATTAATTGCATTTCCGTTTCCTCTCGGTGCCGTGGTATAGATTTTTGGGAGATTTAACATTTCAGTTAGTTATAGATTTGCACTACCGTCATTTTAAGTTTGATTACTGAAATTAAACATTAAAGTTGTCCATTCTAACAGACTGCGTGTGTTAAAAATTTGTCCATTTCTATGCTAATGCAAGTATGCATGCAATTATCTTTCAGGCAAATAATCATGTGAACCTTTAAAACAATTAAAATGTGCAATGCCTTATATATCCTCCAATGTTAAAAAATGAGACATGAAAATACTACTTTTAATGTTAAAATGCAAAATTGAAAGCAATGTTAATAAAAGGTAATACAAATATAGCATGCTATATTTATTTTTATGCTAAGAAAATGTGTTCTCTCTTTTAAAAGTTTGTTCTCACAATTAACAAGAACACGAACAGGTAGTGAGAGTAAAAATATTAGGGCAACTATTTAATATGTTTACATTTGAGTGGGAGTCTGTGAATGTTTAGTGTTGCCATGCAGTGAATAATATCAAAATTAAATAGGAATAATTTGGGTATTGTATGAAATATGTTTTAAACAAGTAAAAAAGTATCAGACAGCTTTTCCGACAGGCAACTAATGCAAGTTACTTCAACAAAACTCAAAGTGATTCGAAAGCAGGTCTTAAAGTGAACTTATCCGAAAGTTTGCGTGAGAGGTACCCGTTGGAGAGGACAAAAATAGTCCTTATTTGAATCTGATCTATATCTGGTAGATAAATTAGGATGTGTAAAGTATGGACAAAATCGGTCACTACCTTCAAGAGTTATCATGCGCACATTTTTTTCCGAACATTTTTGAACTTTTGTGGGGGAGGTACTTGAAGGAGTGGACCGATATGGCCCATCTTCGAACTCAAACTAAGTGCTAAGTGAGGGAGTATTGCATCAATGACTGAGTAATTTGAGGCAACTGATGTAACAAGCTTCCACTTTATTGTCAATTCCGATAGAAATTGTTCTTCTCAATACATGTTTGCCGGTTCATATTTTTCCTTTTTATATTTAAGCTAACAACGATATATACTCATTGATACGATCTAAAATTACTCATCGATGTAATGTTTTAGTTTTTTAGACCCCAAGTAAGTTTAACGAAAACCGTTTTCTCCATATAGTTTGGTGAGCTTATTAAATACTGAAAAAGAGAGATTAAATACTGAGAAAAAATTTGTCCGGTTTTTTTTTTGACAATAAAACGGTCTTTTGTTCGTTAAAATCGAAATTTTTATTTTGATAGTTCATGTTTTTTTAAATACATTTTTTAAAATTCTGTTTGGCTTAAAGACAAGATTATTATGTTCCTGAAACCCCCACGAAAATATGCGAAGATCAGCGCATCCGTTTTCGAGCTATCGTTGGCACCGCAAAACGCAAGACTATGCAATATTTTTCAACAACAAAACTTCCAAAAGCAGTATATTATGTGCTCTTTAAAATAAAAAAAATCATGAAAAATTAGTGTTTTGGTTTCCACAACTAGGGATAACCCCTTAATGCAAGTTGTTAGCTTTTTGTATATCTGCTTTATTTCATTGTGAGCCTATTTAATTAGGAAATAACACTATGCAACACGAAAATTATTAACCATATTCTGACACCGCAGCATGATAGAAGACCAAAAAAGAGAGGACATGTGTCTCGCTGTTTTTTCGTATCTCATAAACCGACCAGAGTCGGAGAAAAAAGTATAAAAATTGGATATTTTCAAAAGATTTTTGCTGTTTTTACCATTAAGAACCGTTCATAGACATTTCGTATGTTCCAGGAAGTTGTTTATTGATGCCTTTGCTACAATATTGTGGTTGATTGTTTTCTTGAATTTTGAACGGTTTAGTATCTATGGAGCAGAAGGCGAGAAAAGAGTAATTGTTTTGCTATTTTGACCATTAACAACCGTTTTCGTATATTCTAGAAAGATGTTTATTGAGATCTGAGGTACATTTTTGTAGTTGGTTATTTGCTTCAAATTTGATCGGTTTGATAGCTGTATAACAAAACTTGACAAAAAATTTTAAAAGAAACTTGACCATGGCGATTTTGACCTTGCAGATGAAGTTTGATGGATTATATATGTTCACAATTTTTGTTCTTTAAGACAAGAGCTACAACTTTGCCTCTGAGATAAGATATAGTCGTGACAAAATGACCCATTTTTACAAAAAGCCTCAAACCTTTGGAGGTCTATAACCGCGAATGGTGATGAGATAGGGAAAAACGACAAGACACGTGTCTTCTCTTTTCTTGTGTTCTATCACACTGTGGAGTCAGCATATGGTTAATAAAACATGACTCAAAAAATTACACACAGTGTAAGTAAATAAAATACTTATTGAATAAAACTACAACAGTATGTATTTAATAATATTGGTAACCCTAAACAACGATGTTACACAAACCCACTGACACACTGGCCAATGAAATTTCCTCCCTCACATTTAATAAGGGTTGACTAGCTGGCGTATGCACAATTACATTTCATGTTTATTATTTGGCATAACTCATACGACCTGTTGTTAGGTAAACAACAACATTTTAGTTGACCACTAGCGGAGAGATTCGCGACATCGTTTAGTTTTCTCCACGAAAAACTGGGAGAGAACTAGTTGCGGTATATTTACGAGGGAGAGAAAGAAAGCTGTTAATAGGGGAAATATTAAATCAAAACAATGTTCACATAAGTTTCTCACTCTCTCTTTTGCGAACTCTCTCATTCTCTACATACTTCTTTCTCACAATTTGTTTGTCTCTGATTCTGTTTTGAATTTATGTGAAGCAATTGACTTTTTCTTTGACGTTGACATCGCAGTTGACGTCAACATCGTTTACCTTTCTTGTATACGAGTGTGGCGCCAAACAAGAAAAACGAATGGCCATATTACCATTAGCAGTGTGTTAACATACAATGTTCGTGTAACGAATGTAATGTTCTCTGGCCACTACTGATACATAGATACTGTTAACACTGACTGCTACTGTTTACAGTCGACATGGCAGCATTTCTTCTGCCGCCGCCACTGCTGCTGTGTGAACTGCTCGTTTGTTGTGTATAGCGCCAGCCAAAGAACCAACCGAGTGAAAGGTTCCAGTTAAATTTCTATCGTGCGCGCGTGAAGAAATACAATTGTAAAGCGGATATGCAGAATTCGTTTTAAAATTTGTGTTTGTTGTGTTTTTCTCTCCTACAACAAAAACATCATCCAGTGTTACACTTCTTTAGCTGATGTTTTAAATTTCCCATACGCACGCACACACACACACGCCAATGTACACGCACACACATGTATTACAGTGAAAGAAGGGGTTTTTCGTACTTCCTTTCATGCGGTTCTTGTAGAAAACGTTAACTCCGCCAAACTATTGGCCAAAAAATTTCAATGTTAAAGAGAAATTAAATGAAAACGAGATAACCAGCAAAGTGTTGTGGAATTGAAGCGGAATAAAATTAAAGTTGTAAATTGGAGAAAATATTGAAAATTCAAATGTTTATTTGTGGAAAATTAATTATAAAAATATAGAAAAAATGTAAATAACTTATTTTTAAGTAAGTTAAAAGGGGAAACATATATGCTTTTCTTAAACAAACCAAAAATATTAATTAGTTTGCCATAAACGTCAAGCAAAATAATTGAAAATAAATGTTTAAATTGAATGCTATGCCAAAAAAGCAAGAAAACAAAATATGATAAGTGAACAAAACAAATTGGGTGACCAATGAGGAAAATAATAAATTGTGTGCGTTTGAGGCATAAATTAAAATTTTTAATAATAACAAAAGCCAAATGTCATGATTAATTAGTGTTATCTAAATAACTGACAAAACGAAAAACAAAACATACAACAAAAATATTTTAATGGAAGCAATTTTTAATGAAATGATAAAACTAAAGCCGAAAGAAAATTCAAATAAATAAAAAGAAAAAAAATATATATCGCAAACCTAAAAAAGGAAACACATCCCACCTTTACAAATAATTGTAATTTACAAACAGCAACTACTACATATGTATATAGTGAATAAGAAAAACCCCAACCTCAGCATATACAAGTGTTTGTAAGTGTCTGACCTTTAAGTCTAAGTGCAAGTTAGATGATTTATGAAAGAAAGAAAAAACCGACAACAACAACAAAATAATTTGTAGAAAAATATCTTTATTCAAGTGAATGTCTAACCATTTTGTCCACAGCAAATAAAGTAAACAAAAATAGTTATAAATAACAAAGGAAAAAAAGAGAGCGTGTGTGGCTGTAATTCATTTCCATTTAGCTTGCCAGAAGAAAAAAAATATATGAAAATGTGTCAACTCATATGAAAAAATAATTTATAATATTTATCTTACCTTGTAATTTGTATAAAAGTGTTTTTTCTTCGTTGTGAAAAGTTAATTTGCCACCATTTAGTAGTGAATAAACAAAGCTGACAAATGGAAACAAACCAAAAAGCATATTTGTAAACAAATCCCTTTAAAGAAAGCATCACCAATATTTTGCAAATAAAACAAACCTCTGGTTCCCTTTGGCTCACGTGAATATTTCACAGAATTGTGTTTTTTATTTTTGTTTTATTTTTTTGCATTCCTACCCCAACAAATCAAAGCAAATAATTACACATTAAATACAAGTGTTTTAAGAGCCATACAATAATAACATTTCAAACAACAATCTTCCGCGTAGCCTCAATCTTATCACCACCAACATACGTCTGTTTATTTGTTGGACGTCATCGTCTTCATTGTTGGAACATCAGCATTACTTACTACAGATATTTGTCGTTGTCGTCATAATAATCATCATAAATGTAGGCTAAATAGGCCATATCATTTTTGGATATGTAGTTATCGGTGTATAAATTAGGTAAGTGCGAACATGTTATGCATTATTTTATACATGACATTTTGTGTTGGATATTCTAGACATTTTTTTAGAAAATGCTGTGTATTTAAGTTTGATTTAATTTTCAAAGAATAATTGTGATTAAAGAAACTGTTGATAATAAAAGATTTTCACTGGATCCTTTTTTTGATTTCGAAGTTGTTTAGTAATGCTTTATATTTCAGGGGTTACTCCAGATGTGCAGCAAAAAAATGTATATATATTCATCAACTTTAAGAAAACTAAAACCGAATAAACTAAGAAGTAATAGATCTTATTCTCATATGAAAGGGCACATCTAATCTACTTAAACCATTTTTATACCTTACACCACTATGTGGAAAGGGTCCCAGCAAAAATTTGGTAGGCACATGTCATTACTTTCTGCATTACCAGGTAATGAGTACTCATTACCCTCCGCATTATCACACAGTACATATATAACAGTTAACACATAACTAGTTACATCCTTACTTACTACTTACTTACTAAGTAATGAGTATGGTGGCACAGAGCTAGTGTGTCCGACTACAAATTCTAGAGTTGTGTGTTCAAAGCTCAGCGTCGGCATGTGTGTTTTTTGTTTACAAAATTACAAAAACATGTTGATGTACATGGATGAGTTTAACCAACCCTTGCTGTTCGAGCAAGTGGCCTAGTGTGTAGTGTGTTTGACTACAAATCAGAAGTTCGTGTGTTCAAAACTAGCATGTATCGAATGAAAAAGAAAAAAACAAAAAATGTGTAGTGTTGAATTTGAATATAATTTCACCTCAATTTTTTCTAAAAATAGAACTATGCTTTTTAGCTTCTTTTCGACTGCCGGTATGTGGTTAAGTATGTACTTAAAAAACGTATTTAAGGAAGTACTTCCGCCCTATGACATCCCCATGTAAAAATAATGACTTTTACGGTATATTTGTAAGTAGTTACTACAGCCAAATTTTACTGAATAAAGTCATTACTTAGTAATGACTTTTTTTGCTGGGGTATTATAAGTTTGTTTTGTTAAAAATTCATTCGACAAAATATTTGTCGGAGACCCCCAATGTGGTATACCAATCTTCATATGTATCTCACGAAATAACTCGATTTTGAGATATGTGTACGTCCGTCCGTCCCTCTGTCTGTCCATTATAAATTGTAATCAAACTCCAGGCCGCAATTACCGACCGATCGTCACGAAATTTTTTATGGAGGTCGGGTTCAGACCAGAATAGATACCTATTTTTATTGGTGATGATCGTGAAATATTTAGCGGGTGAAATGGACCAAAACCATAATATTTATCCAATTTTGTAACGGCTCTGTAGGTCGCAATAATAGTCCGATCAATTAAATAAGGTACGAGTATATGACAAAGAAGAAGCTTGCAATTTGAGATGGCGATCAGATAATATTTAGAGGGTTAAATGGACCATAACTTTTGTGTGAAAATTGTGAAAATTTTTAATATACAGTTTATATCTTTACTCCTGGAAGAGACCATCTTTTGACCTTTTCATTGATGTCAATCATGTTGATGTTCGTGGTCAGATAACAGAGTTGCAACCTAATATAACCAGTTTTTTGTTTTTAGTGTTTTCATAAACACACTAGAGGTCGCAATTACAGCTCAATAGTCACGAAATTCTGCAGTAGGTAAGAGTTTAGGTTAAAAAATTGCCTATAATTTTGCATGATGATCTGATATTATTTAGCGTTTGGCATAGACCATTACTTTTGTATGAAAAATATACAAATTGTGTTTTTGGTCCATATTTTAATTCCTGGAGGGCATATACCGGTAAAGTAGCTTACATATGGAAAAATAACTACTGACATTTCCCCTGATGCAAATTGCAATAATGTGTCTGCTAGATAACGCACATAATGCCTGATATATAATGGGTTTAGTGTAGAGAACCACAATTTCCTCCCACCTTACAAATTGTCTCTATCATGACAGAGAATTTTTCAGTTCAGTTGACCAATTGGATTTTTTATACAAATATTGCAGCATGGGGTCGCTTCAACAACTATTTTATACCCTCAGCCTATATATTCAAAATACGACGAAAGATGTGCCTCATCGAAATAATGGTTTTAGACCCCAAGTATGTTTGGACGAACTTCGCTTCAGACAATTTGGAGTCGATTTAGCCCTGTCCGTTCATCTGTCTCTCTTACTGTATAGCTGGCTGGTGCGCACGATAACTCCCGAACGGATCAACCGATTCGAACCAAATTTTACACTTCGTAATATTTTGCCCAAACTTAGTTAATTTCGAATATAGGTTATATCGGTTCACTGCCTTGGGCAACTCCACCACAAAAGTACAAAATTTGTCTGAAAAATTGTGTGAACGATAACTGACGAAGTGACTAATCGATTTGGCCCAAAGTTTCCATATATTATTATTCCTTCCAGATATAGATCGGGTAAGACTATATCGGTCCACACCTTCGAGTACCTCGGAAAAGTGAAATTTAAGAGTCCTCTCGAATCGTTTTGAATTTTTCTGCAGATTGTCCTTGCGGTCCCCTTTACGATGGTACAATTGCAATGGCAATTCCATACTTCCTGAGATTATGGGAATTTTCTAATTGGTCCAAACTTTGCACCGTGGTGCAATGGTATGCACACCCGCCTTGCACACTAAATGTCGTGGGTACGATTCCCCGGCCAGGCAACATCAAAAATTTCAACGGTGGCAAAATACCTCTCAGTAATGTTGGCGACATTTCCTGAGTATTTCAGCCGTGTAAAACTTCTCTGCAAATGGTGTCTTAGGACACGCCGTTCGGACTCGGCAATAAACAGTAGGTCCCTTATCATTGAGCTAATATGAATCGGGGTGCACTCATTGGTATGAGAGAAGTCTCCCTTGTCCCGTATGGGATGTTTGTGGAACAATTATATATAAACTTTGCACATCCTATTATTTCATCCAGTCATGTCCTACGAGTACCTCCCACACAAAATTTGGGAAAAGTGCAGTTTGAGGACCTGTCTCGAATCTAATTGAATTTTTTGAAGAAGGTTCTTTTTCACGGTCCCTATTGCAACGGTACGATTTTTCCGGAATAAATCCATACTTACTGAGATATTGGTCCAACATTTTCAAAAAATAATTCTCAAACTTTTTCTAAAATCAGAACACGGCGTGCCTTAACCAAATTTTAATGGAAGGTGCTTACACCTGCGAAGTTTTTGCAGATACTGAAACTACAATGCTCATAGATGAGAAATATCAAGAAACAAAAAAATCGCCGAAGGGATTTTCAAATAAATCGCGATTTAATTTCACATTTTTCGGGGTTCTTTAGGTTTTCACGTCTTGCTTGGAAACCGCGAGTCCTTTGTAAATGGGCGTAAAGAAAAAGTTGTTGCTGTGAAAATTCTCCACAAGATTGATCTTTATGATATTTTCGTAGGTTTTACCGTTTTTGAGATATAGAAGTTCAAATTGAGACAATGAACTGACTGTATCGCCTCCTTATAAAACAAAGTCATTACTGCAATTTCCCAAATTAAACTTATATATCTTGAAAATGGCACAACCTAGGAAAAAATAAATCATTCAATCTTGTAGAGAATTTTCACAGCTTCAACATTTTCTTTAGTCCCATTTTGATATGACTTGCGGTTTCCAAGCAAAATCTTGAAGACTTA
Organism: Musca autumnalis; assembly: GCF_047663935.1. Classification (NCBI taxonomy): domain Eukaryota; kingdom Metazoa; phylum Arthropoda; class Insecta; order Diptera; family Muscidae; genus Musca; species Musca autumnalis. The sequence goes on from NW_027411644.1 coordinate 222,087,153, forward strand.
AGATAAAAACCTAGAAATTTTAACTGAACTTCTATATCTCAAAAATGGTAAAACCTACGAAAGGTCAGTCTTCTAGATAATATTCACAGCTACAGCATTTTCTTTAGACTCATTTCGATACGACTTGCAGTTTCCAAGCAAAATCGTGAAAACCTAAAAAATCCCCAAAATTGTGAATTTTGATCGCGATTTATTTAAAAATCCCTCCAGCGATTTTTTCTGTTTTTTATTTTTCTTATCTATGAACATTGCTGTTTCAGAATCCGCGACATCTTCCCATGTGTAAGCGGTTTTCATCAAAAGTTAGTTAAGGCGCACTGAGCATGCTACTGTTTTATAAGGAGGCGATACAGTCAGTGCATTGTCTCAATTTCAACTTCTATATCTCAAAAACGGTGAAACCTACGACAAATATCATAAAGATTTCTTTAGGCCCATTTACAAAGGAATCGCGGTTTCCAAGCAAAATCGTGAAAACCTAAAGAACCCCTAAAATTGTGAACTTAAATCGATTTATTTGAAAATACCTCCGGCAATTTTTTTTGTTTCTTGATATTTCTCATCTATGAGCATTGTAGTTTCAGTATCTGCAAAAACTTCCCAGGTGTAAGCACCTTCCATTTAAATTTGGTTAAGGCACACCGTGAGAAGTTAGCTTACTAAAATTGATTTGGTGTAGCCTTACATTACGATACCTACAGATTCCTCGTATTTTGAAGCAAACTCCTGATACAAAATCTATATATTTTTTTATACGTCATAATTATTGTTTTTGTTCCTTTTTTTGTCAGATTTTGAGGGTATATCACCGTTAGCGCAGCTGACTTATACTATCTTCTTTGGTGTGTAATTGAATATGAATAATTTTGGGATTTATAAATTTGTTTGCATGCAAATTTTTCATGGTTGAAATACTCAGGACATATCTCTAAACTTGGTAAGGGGTATTTTGCCGCCGTTGAAAATTTGATGTGGCCAGGCCGGGGAATCGAAACCGGACATTCAGCGTGCAAGGCGGTTGCACATAGCTAATTCCTGAAGGTTGTGGTATAGGGTATCACATGGTCGGCCCGTCCGACTATAGCCTTTGCTTACTTGTTTGTTGTAATATATTGCATTGTTTTGTGACCTTTTGTCGACCTGTTTGGAAAACTATTTTGCAATACGATCTATATTTACATCTATATTGACAATTAGATTGGCTGATGGTTTTGAGGATGAATTGAAAACCACTTCATGGCAAATTATATATAAATAGACATATATATTTTAATAGTTTTTATTACCGTTTATATACTCTCCTCAGCAAAAAGTCGTAAAATTTTGTTATTTCTTGTTTTCTTTTTAATTTAAAAAAAAAATATTCGGTTTTTATTAGCAAATAGCCATTTGGTGATAATTAAAGATTTTTTATTTAAAACAAGTAAAAAACTATCCGTCGGCTTTGTTGACAGAGATATACCTCAGCCTATGTGAATTGAAACTTTCATCAACGGACAGATCGAATGTATTGAGTGGACCCCTAGTCATTTCAGTGGGTATAACTTTTGGACCAGAATGCCGGGAAGCATGGACTTGTCTACCAAAACATAATATCACAGCATCGGTATACATTTACAAAGGATCTTCGAACAGACCCTAAAGGAGAGGACCGATACGGGCCGAGATAAACAAAATCTGGTTGCCCCGTTCAAGACATATCTTTCCTAAAATTTTGGTGATATTTTTTTAAATATTGGGGGAAGTACTAGAAGTTGTGGGCCGGTATTGCCCATCTTCGAACTAAAACTAAGTTTGGACAAAATATGACGAAGGCAATTTATGGACCAAATCGGTTGATAAGTTCGAGAGTTATCGTGCTATCCATCCACTACATATGGTGCTATAGGGGGTTTTTAGACATTTCGTGTTTTTTTCTTAAGAAGTATGGATTTGCCCCTGGAAAAAATTGTACCGTCGTAATTGAGCTAGCGAATGTAAGTTGCTTCAATAAAAATCAAAGAGATTCGAGAGCAGGTCTTAAAGTGATCTCATCCGAAATTTTGTGTGAAGGAGTGGACGAATATAGACCATATTTTAACCTGTAATATATCTGGTAGATATATTAGGATGTGTACAGTATGGACCAAATCGGAGCACATTTTTTTTCGAACATGTTTTAACTTTTGTTGGGGCTATGTCGAACTTATGTTCGTATATGTATATTACGAAGGCCAAATTTTAGACCGAATCGTTTGAAAGTTATCACGCGCTCCAACCACTACACACGGTGATATAGGGTTTTTTTTCACATTTCAGGCTATTTTTCAGGAAGTATGGACTTGCCCCTGATGAATATTGTACCGTCATATGGGGGGCACTGAATACAAGTTATTATAACAAAAATCAAAGCGAGTCGAGAGCATGTCCTAAAGTGAACTTATTCGAAATTTTGTGTGTGAGGTACCCGAAGGCGTGGAACGATTGAGTCCATATTGGAACCTCATCCAAATTTTGTAGAAATTTCAGGATGTGCAAGGTTACTTCCTTTAAGAGTTATCGTGCCATACATACAGACAAACAGACGGACATGGCTAAATCAACTCCAAATTGTCTGAAACACATTTCGTCCAAACATACATACATTATGAGGCACATTTTGCCCGTATGAAACTGTATATACCCTCGTTAGCATAAATGCTGAGGGTATAAAAAGCACTTTGAGCCCCCCTTTTTAAAAATGTCTCCATGTTCGAAGGCATTCAATATTCGATTCCATGGAAATAAACGCAACTTCCACTGTATAGACCTTTTTCATTCAATACAGTAACCTCAGAATATTTTGCGTTTTTATATATATACATTTTTATATTCATATCTGACCTAATTATGGGCAGACAGTTTGTCTGGAAATTTACAATAATTTAATCAAAACTGTTACAATCATTGTCTTGCTTTTTTACTATGAGTGCAAAATATTTTCAAACTGACTTATGAATGAATGGTCATCTATTAAACTCAATATCAGAACACGTGACGATTAAAATACCCTTCCGAAAATACTCTAAAGTTCAGCTGTATTTAGAACTGTCATCCCTAAGTACTTTTGTACGCACATTAATCAAATTTGTGGCTTCACTTAGTTTTTATTTATTTGCTTAAATTATTTCGTTTTTTTTTTCTTCGTTCGTTTCATGTTTTGGTAGGGCTTTTGCAGTGAGTATTTGTTTTTCTTTTAGTAGTTTGTTGTTGTTGTTATTGTTTGATAGAAGATGTTTGATAAAAGCCTTCGCTTTATCGCCTTTGTTTCGGTTTCATACGGTTGGTTTGTTGTTTCTATCTGTCGGCGTTGTACCCAGAGTATGCCGGACGGGACTCTTATCTTATTGGTCGTGATAAACAAACGAAACGAATGGACAACAAACCAACAACAAACAAAGACACCAAAATGACTGTTGAGAATATTTCTGTGTGACGTAAGAAATGTGACAATGGGCTATAATTTCATATAAGTGGACATTAGTATTATGTATTATTTAATTAATTAAAAAAATATATATCATTGAGAAGTTTAGTGGATGGTATATAAATGAAAAAAATAAAACCAAAAACTTGAGAGGAAAGCTAATCTGCAAAACAATAGAGTGGAGAAATGTTGACAGATTGAATAACTCTTCACCAATTAACATTTTACTGTCAAGAATGGTTTTTAATTAAATAAATCTTAAAGAAATTCCAAATAAAATGTAGCAGCAGATTTAGAGAGCTTGTTAGAGAAAAAAAGAATCATCTAATCTATTCTATTAGCTATTACTCACATTTTTGTAAAAAAGTTACAACGTCATTCAACTGGCTTTGGGTTATTTTACACGCTTTGTTATTACTATAAAACGCTGTTGATTTTAATTATCATCGTTAACACTTCATAAAATCTACATTCATGTTCAAATGTTATTAATTATATAATTGAGATTTTATATGACTTAATTACCAATAATGCCATATTTCCCTGTTCACTTTCTTGGAAAATAGATTTACAATTTCGAATTGTGGGGTTATATGTAATTGGGGCCATATGTCAGATTATAATTTTCCTATGAATAGAATACTGTTGGTCATACAAAGCGTATATTTATGTAGCTTACTAATACTCAGTACAATTATATAATTGGGGTGTATGTCAAAGGTAAAGCTTGTAAATTACACATGCGATTGTATTCATACTTTGTTGAACTATTAGATAAGTCAATTATAAGTAGTTAATGTGAAGAAATAAGAAATTATATGTGTGATTTACCGACAGAAATATACTTTCAGTGTTTGACAATAAAAACCAGTAAGGACATACACACACTAGTCGAAACCATTGATCTAGCAGTGCGAAAGTCAAAAAATCAAAGTATAAAATTTGGAAATGTTTTCCATTGCATCGATTACAGACACTCTGCTGAATAAAATTTTGTTTTTACTTTTTTCTTGTTGTAAATATTCACTCAGTTATTCACTGTGAAGTGCAAGTAATTTTGATGCATCAGATTTTAACAAAATTGTTGCTAAAAACCTGATTTCATATTTGTTTAATTGTTAAATTAAATCGTAATAAAACTAATCAAAGTTTATTTTTATTGATAGGGGAGGATGTAAGTGATATTTAAAACAAATGGTTGGGGCATGAAGTTACATATGTAGTTATATAGCAATAAATTTTCAAATTTTTTATTTTTAAACCCTACACTACTATGTGGAAAGGGTATTTATTATAAGTTTGTTTTGGGAAAAATTCCTGTAACACCGCGAAATATTCGTCGGAGATTTAGCACGATGTAAGAGTTTAGGTCGAAGAATATACCTACGATTTTGGATGATGATCTCATATTATCTAGGGGGTTAAATGGACCATTACTTCTGTATGTAAAGTATAAAAATTAAAAATTTGGTCCATATTTTACTTCCTTGAGGGCATATACCAGCAAAGTAGCCTACATATGAAACAAGTAAAAAAGTATCAGTCGGCATTGCCGACAGAGATATACCCTCAGCCTGTGTATATTGAAACATTTTTTTTCCCAAAATACGTATGTATTTAGGGGGTTTTAAAAATTTTGGGCGTTTCAACCGACAAAAATGTTGATTGGGATTAAGGATCAAAAGTTTTGCGGAGGAGATACTAAAAGGAATGGATCGACATTGACCGTTATGGAAGTGGATCTCCAGTCACAACATATGGTGCCATAGGGGTTTTTACACCATTCGGGCTGTTTGCTCAAGAAGTATGGACTTGCCCCTAAAAAACGTTTACCATCGTAATTGAGGCAGCGAATGCAAGTTGCTTGAACAAAAATCAAAATGATTCGATATCAGGCCTTAAAGTGAACTTATCCGAAATTTTGTGTGGGAGGTACCGGATGGAATGGACAAATATAGTCCATATTTGAACCTGATCTATATCTGGTAGATATATTAGGATGTGTAAAGTATAGACCAATTCGGCCACTCCCTTCAAGATTTACCGTACGAACAATTTTTCCGCACATTTTTGAACTTTTGTGGGGGAGGTACCTGATGGATTGGACCGATATGGCTTATCTTCAAACTCAAACTATTTTTGGACAAAATATTACTAAGGCCAAATTTTGGACCGAATTTGCAAATCCGTTCGAGAGTTATCTTGCGCTCCAACCACCTCACACGGCGTCATAGGGGGTTTTTGCAACTTTCAGGCTATTTTCTCAGGAAGTATGGACTTGCCCCTGATGAAACTTGTACCGTTGTATGGAGGGCAGTGAATAAAAGTTGCTAAAACTAAAATCAAAGCGATTTGGGAGATGGCCCTAAACTGAACTTTTCCGAAATTTTGTGTGGGAGGTAACCGAAGGAGTAGATCGATTGGGTCCATATTGAAACCTTACCCAAGTATGGTACACATTTCACGATGGGCAAAGCATGCACCAAATCGGTTACTCCCTTCAAGAGTTATCGTGAACACAAATTTTCCGAACATTTTCGAACTTTTGTGGGGGAGGTACCGAAAGGAGTGGACCGATATAGCCCATCTTCGAACTTAAACTAAGTTTGGGCAAAATATTACGAAAGCCAAAATTTGAACCGAATCGGTTCATCCGTTCGAGAGTTATCGTGCGCTCTAGCCAGCCAGACAGACAGACAGACGGACGGACATTGCTCAATCGACTCCAAATTGTCTGAAACACATTTCGTTCAAACATACTTGGGGTCTAAAACCATTATTTCGATGAGGCACATTTTGCCCGTATGAAGGTGTATATACCCTCGTTAGCATAAATGCTGAGGGTATAAAAAGAACTACTGACCTTTCCCCTGATGCAAATTGCAATAATGTGTCTCCTGGGAAACTGACGGGCCTACTGTATAATATATAATAGGTTTTGTGTAGAATACATTTTCCTCCAGTGCTACAATCTGTCTCTATCATGATAGAGGAATTTCCAGCATTACATGCAAATTACGTGGAGCCCTAGCATATTAATTGCCCAATTAAATTTTTTATACATATGTATATTGCAGCTTTTTCCAAAATGCACTCGGTGTCGCTACCGTTAAAGTTTTTTTGAAATATTAATTTTGGTGACGGCACCCACCCTTTCCTGGCGTGTAATTAAATATAAATACTTTTGGTAGTCATAAATTTGTTTCCATGCAAATTATTTGAATTTCTACTCATTATTAGTTGTTTTTTACCGGTTAAAATATATTTTTGATATCACATAATATATCCGCACAAAATCGCATGCATTTCCAAGCAAATGTATGGTAAAGTGCACTTTTTTGGACGATAGATCTTCAATAAACTCACAGTGTTCCCTTTGAAAATATGTATATAGCATTTGTAGTGTTCAATAAAATTGGAGCAGTGTCCGTCTGTAGAAAATTTCACGGTCAGATATGGCAAATTGCATTGTAATTGGGTACATTTGCAGCGGCTTATATATTTGTTTATATTAGGTGTATTCCAAAAAGGAACCTGATATTCAAAGAAAATTATAAATGTATCAGAAGGGGCTACCAATGCACATAGGTTTCAATCAGGAAATTTTTGGCCAAAACCCTATTTTTGAAGTTTCGAAATTTTATTTATTTTTTTTTTGCACAGAATAATAAAAAACACATCAAGTCATCTGAAAATAATTATTTTTTGTAAATAATGTGAGTATTCGTTGATTGGCGCAGTACCAAAGTTGACACTTTTTTATGTAAAAATAAAACAGACTTTGTGCTGTAAAATATACAATTTTTGTTGTATGGCGTCGCTGCATAAATATACAGAAGTGAGACCAAAGTCATTATGAATCGGGAAGCTGTTAGTGAGTATTTTCATAATATTTACAAAAAGAACGATGAAATTTGTAAAATTAGCGTAATAAAATCAATGTTTTTATATACATTAAAAATTATTTTTTACAAATATTTCTTAAATATACTTAGGTCAATTTTTTGTCATAGCCCCCACATAAAAGTGCCGTCCAATTTTGGATATTTTGTGAATTTTAGCGACACTTTATGACCGATTCGGCTGAAATTTGGTATTTTGACCTCTTTGAAGATATGAATTCTTCGTACCAAAAATTAATTACATAGGTCAATGTTTTGGTTTAGACCCCACACAACGGGACCACCCTGCTCAACAAATTTTGGCAGTTTTTGGTCATTTTGATCGATAAAACGTAAGAATAGCTGTTTGTACACATTTATTATAAATAATAATTCATTTCAATACAAAATGGAAGTTGAAATAGTTTTGGGCAGAAAATCTGGTTTTGGGACCATTGTGCAAGGGCATGTCATAGGGAGTCAGTACTTATTTTTGACCAATAAAAAAAAGAAAAGTTGATAAATAAGTAGTTACGACTTGAAGTAACCAGAGAGTGACTACTGATTTATCTACTTTTTAGTGACCAAAAAATAAGTACAGACTACCTATGACATGCCCTTGTCAAAATAATTAGAAAGTAGGTCAATTTGTAATGAGTATTTTTGCTGGGTATGAACATTGCTGTTTCAGAATTCGCAAAGGCTTCCCAGGTGAGCGGTTTTCATTTAAAGTTAGTTAAGGCGCATTGTTTTATAAGTAGGCAATACAGTCAGTGTCCTTGGATAGGACATGTGATTTCCAAGCAAAGTCGTGAAAACCTAAGCTCTCCGGCAATTGTTTCTTTTTTGTGTTTTATTTTTCTCATTTATGAACATTGTAGTTTCAGAATCCGCAAAAACTTTCCAGGTGTATACACCTTCCAGTTAAAGTTGGTAAAGGCTCAGCGTGCAACACGTGGACCTATACTGACAATTTATGATGGAGTTCTGTGACCGCTGGGAACCTCAAATACCTCCGTTAAAAATACAGAAATTGCGTAATACCATTATAATGGGGGCATACCAAAACATGGACCTATGTTGACAGTTTTTAGTGTTTTGCGATCACTGGAAACCTCAAATGTCAAATTTCCGTTATTTCGGTAAAAAAAAGTTAGATACATTTCGCAAAATATTGAAAATCTAGAGCTACCGTTATATGAGGGCTATGCAGAAAAAATGTTGACAATTTCTTGTGGATAAGCAGGGAACTTCAAATATTAATAAATAAAACCTGTATCTAAAATTCTTTAAATTCCGAAAATCGGGAGTACGGTTATATGGGGACTACATCAACACATGTTGACTGTATTTGATGGAGAAGTGTTGCGACCACTAGAAGGGAGGTTCTGTTATATGGGGGCTATACCTAAACATTGGTAAAGAAGACTCGTGACATCAGGGAATCTCAAATGTCAAAATGTCACATGCCATAGCTCACTTTGGTGTTATTCCTTCCCACAGTTACCGTGGCAAATAGACATTTTGTTTGCCCCCTTCGGAGATGTTTAGCTATTGGTTCATTACGTCGGGAAAGATGGACTTTCCTATAATTTTTTAAGCCAGATTGTCCCTGCGGCCTCTAAAATAACGGAACATTTTTTCAGGACAAGTACATACTTCCTAAGATAATGACCCAAACCTCGAAAAAAACCTGCCGGCATCTACGAAAATGATAACAACAATTTTACTTTACTTTTTTTTCGTCCAATTCATCCTTCCTGATAGATTGAACCAATAGCTAAAAAGATCCTAATCTGATATCTGTTTGCCACGGAATTATAATTAAAACGATCCGAGATTTGTCATTAAAATTTAATTTTAACATTCTGTGTGGGACGTTTTCGAAAGTATTAACCGATATTGTACACATTCGAGCCTGATCGATGTCGGCAAGAAGTATTAAAAGAAATAATTTTGGACCAAATTGGTTGATCAGTTAGTGCGTTATTGTGTGCACCACTATGTAGGTTCTAAACATACTGTTACGGACTTAGGTTTAACTTAACTCTGTGTAAATGTTGTTTTATTTCCCGATAGAATTCGTACCAAATAAAACGAATCGAGTTCTGAGAATACATAACAATCCTACACTCACAAAACATTTTTTGTAACAAATTGGAGAATTACACTATGCAACACTGAAAATGCAAACAACTTCTAGTATGAATTTTTTGAAAGTACATATTTAGAGTACAAAAACCCTAGTAGGGTTTTGTCCTGTCAGATCCAATTCCGATTTTATGGCCTTATCTTAACCGGGCTAAATCTACACTTTTTTGCATTTATCAGGCCTTTATCTCAGAAACGAATAGGAATTTGGCGTTGCTGTCTTTAGCAATATTGTAGCCCTAAACTAGTAGAACTTATCTTTTGAAAAAACCACATAAGAAAAACTCCATCTAGGGCATCAAAATCTATAAAATATAGAAAATTGTACATAATTGCTGAAATTCTGGTCAGTATCGGTTAGACTATTAGGAGTTGAACCAAGTAACCTTTTGCAAAAATCTTCCAAATAAAGTTCTCAACAATTCTTTAGACCATTCTGAAACTCTAAAATGCTTACTTCGTGTTATTTCAGCGGTATTTTGCATCATACCTTTTACAACACGTATTTCAAATACAGTTCACACCAACAGTTTATTTTCGCATTTCGGATTTCACTACATTATTGACATTTTTATTAAATCGTCGTTGAAAAATGTACTGAAAACAACGGGATAAAGGCATTTTACAACAATAACATGTTCTGAAGAGTTATGTATTACATTCTATGGAATATTTTTTTAAAAGAAAATATTCAGAAAAAAAAATAACGGTTTTGGAGATACGGTGCGAAATGTATAAAAATTGTGGCATTTTTGCATATATTTTGAAATTTGTAGTTTTTGTAATGTATTTTTCGAGTTGATTATTTCTCCAAATATTTTATTCTTGTCCTTATCTACAAATTTGCTTCAGAGGTCAGAAGAAGATTCGCATTGGTTTCAGAGATATAGCCCCGAATTTCTTTAAAAGCTCAATATTTAACCATGTTTAGATGGGGCCATAAAAGGGTTTCTAGGGTTTCTTGTCGTTTGGGTCTGTACTTTCAAAAAATACTCAGCTCGAATTGTTTGCACAAAATCACCTTAAAAATGTTGCACAGTGTTAGTATTTTGGACGCGAAGTCCGTGTTCGGTCTGTCGGGGTTTAGCTTCAATCAATTAAAAAAAATGTGTGCAATGGATTGCTTTGAAATTGTTACGTATGTGGGGCTTTGGGTTTCAATCACAACGGTATATGTTTGTTGGAAGGAATGTCAATGAGAAGGGTTTCGAATTTTCAAAAAAAAAAAAAAAAAAAATAACACTACCACAAAACAATATTTGATTTTAGTTAATACCCTAGAGTCTATGAACGGGCTTCTTTGCAATGAAGTATAGTGAGGGCGCCCACTTAGTTGTTTTCACATTTGCTTCTCTCTCTCACTTACAGTGGCGTGAATAAAAACATCATATGGTTGTTGTTGTTTTTTTTCACCCATACATACACATACATATACTAAAACATTGATGGTAAATCTTGGGCGACACTGCCCTAGACCAGCGTCAGGCGAGAGAGCCCCCACGTGCGCTCATTTAACGCTGCTCTCTCCATACACACAATTCAACCCATTGAAAAAGCATGCACTCACACAATGACACCCCGTAAAGTATGCGATAGAAAAGTATGGTGCCTGACGCTGCCCTAAACAGACGGCAGCGTTAATTTGCATTAAGATCAACATTTAACTTTTCTCTGACAGACGACAGTTTCTGCATTTACGAAACAGCTGATTGCTGGTGAACAACTGTTTTCTTGTTGTTTGCCCTGCAATTTGTTGTTTTCCTTGAGTCTCAGAGCATAGGTTAGGGATGCACAAAACAGTACTCTAGCGTAAACTTCATTTAGTTTTTTTTATACCCTTCACCATAGTATGGAGGGTATATTAAGTTTGTCATTCTGTTTGTAACAAATCGAACTAATCATTTACGACCCTATAAAGTATATATATTCTTGATCAGGATAAAATTCTAAGACGATCTAGCCATGTCCGTCTGTCCGTCCGTCTGTCCGTTTTTCCGTCTGTTGTAATCACTCTAGCTTCCGCCATAATTGAGATAGAGTGCTGAAATTTTGCACACGAGGGTCTTTTTTCCATAGGCAGGTCAAGTTCGATGATGGGCTATATCGGTCCACTCTTTGGTATAGCTCCCATATAACGGTACCTCCGGATTTCAGGTATTTTGACGTTCTTCGCCACATTTGCAGACCGAATTAGCTATAATTTGGCACTAAGGGTTCAACAAACTTATATCCCAAAGGATATGAGCATAGGTCTATGTTTTGGTATAGTCCCCATATAACGGTACCTCCCGATTTTCGGTATTTTGAGAATTTTAGCCACAATTTTTAACCGAACTATCTGCAATTTGACATTTGAGGTTCTCAGTGGTCATGAAACATCTCCACGAAACATCGTCAACAAAGGTCCATGTTTTGGTATAGCCCCCATATATCGGTACCTCCCGATTTTCGGTATTTTGAGAATTTTAGTTACAATTTTTAACCGAACTAGCTGTAATTTGCCATTTGAAGTTCTCAGTGGTCATCAAACATCTCCACCAAACATCGTCAACATAGGTCCATGTTTTGGTATAGCCCCCATATAACGGTACCTCCCGATTTTCGGTATTTTGAGCATTTTAGTTACAATTTTTAACCGAACTAGCTGTAATTTGCCATTTGAGGTTCTCAGTCGTCATGAAACATCCCCACCAAACATCGTCAACATAGGTCCATGTTTTGGTATAGCCCCCATATAACGGTACCTCCCAATTTTCGGTATTTTGAGAATTTTAGCTACAGTTTTTAACCGAAATAGCTGTAATTTGACATTTGAAGTTCTCAGTGGTCATAAAACATCTCCAACGAAACATCGTCAACATAGGTCCATGTTTTGGTATTTTGAGAATTTTAGCTACAATGTTGTCTATTCAAAAATAATCGTCAATATAGGTCCATGTTTTGGTATATCCCCCCATATAACTGTACCTCCCGATTTTCGGGAATTTTCAGTGGTCACGAAATGTCTTCCCTAAAACTCGTCAACATGGGTCCATTTTTGAGGGTCTACATTGTTTTGATGAAACTACCCTCAATTTGACTCTTGAAGTTCCCTGCAGCAATAAAACTTTTCCGCCAAAAAATTTAAAGATAGGTTGACTCTTTGATATAGCCCCGTAGGTGGTACCTTTCACCTAGCTGAATACATTTTTTTAGATTAGATTAGATAACACTGTGCAACAAAATGGAGGTGAAAGTCTGGGGCACGGAAAATTCCTCTTGGGGAAGAAAGGCCTTGGTGAGTATATTATGAACCCCGAAGGACAGATCCGATGTAAGTCGAACTTCAGCGTTATGGCGTGATGAAATTTTTGTTAGAGGCCCTGTGGGCCATCAGGAATTAGCTTTATATCTTTGTTCACTGTTGCTTATGTGCTCTACAAAAACAACAAACAAAGATATAATGCTAATTCGTGATGGCTTACAGGGTCTCTTGCAAAAACTTCATCACGCCATAACGCGGAAGTTCGACTCACGGCGCATCTGTCCTTCGGGGTTTTTAATATACACACACCAAGGGCTTTCATCTCCAAAAGGAATTATCTCTGCCCCAACATTTGTGTTCACAGTGTAATTTAAGCAATAGTGGGAGGCAGTAGGAGTCTATCCATTGTCGAAAAGTTGTTCCACCTAAAATTGTAAAAGGACCCTAATTATTCCATTTTAATTAAGACTATTTTATGGTGGAGGGTATAAAAAGTTCGGTCCGGCCGAACTTAACGACTTTTTACTTGTTTATTCTCTTGCGCTCAGTCGTTGGTGAGACATCAACGAATACACAGAAGCACATTAGAATTAACATTTGTAATTTAATATTTGTTATTTAAAATGACTTCTTTAATCTGACCATATTAAACAAATAAAGAAAATCTATTAAAAATAACATTTTTAAATTTTGTGCTCAATCGGAGATTAAATTTGGTACTCATACCACTACAGTCACATATATTGTTTTGTGCATCCCTACGCTAGAGTATTCTTTCGTTCATCCCTGGTCTCAGAGCATGAATATGCTCTCTCTCCTACATGAATATGGGCTCTCTTTTAAGGTACTGCCATATTGAAATACCTAAATTCAGTGTAAATTCATTTTGATTTTGACCATTAAGAATGTGGAAAATGCACGAATTAATTTGAATTAAGGCAGTTAATCCAAATTAACACAGCCGTCTGTCTGGGGTATAACGGATATTTACAAAAACAGAAATTTGTTTCAGTATTCCAAATATTTTGGATTGTCTGCAAAACCGATAGATTGTTGATGTTGAATCGGTCCATAGATAAAAGAAAAGGCTCAAATTCACGTACGAAGAACTACGATAAGATCAATTGCAGGAACTTCCTACGGAGAGGTTCAATTTTTTATGAAATTGAATGGTTAATGACTCATACATAAAAACATAAAAGTTAGTAGGACACGGTGCGCCTGAACTAACTTTAAATGAAAGGTGCTTACACCTGGGAAGTCTTTGCGGATAGATGAGAAAAATAAAAAAAATCGACTGAGAAATTTTTATATAAATCGCCTATTCATATATAATTGTTTCTATGAACGTAGCATTTTAAAATTTAAAAAAATCAACATTTAAATTTTAAAACATATCATAGACGGTGAATGTTTAAGTTCGCTCATAACTCTATATACATACATATTTCCACAAAGAAACTTTAACTAAACAATATCTTTAAAACAACAAACGAAAAATGAAAGAAAAACACTCACAAAACTTATTTCACAAATAATGAAGATAAATACAAATTTGTTTCGTAAAATGTCAGAGGTAAATGACAAATCCAAATGCTGTCCTCATTATATGTATGGACGGACAGCAATCAATGGCTTTGTTCTGCTTGTGCAACTGTGTAAAATTTGCTCTTTGCTGGGCTCGTGGGAATATCGATTTTCATTAACTTTTTTCGATGTTACGACATTAACAGAAAAAGAAATAATAAAAACAAGAACAGCGACACAAAAAATAAATGTTTACAACGAAATCGAACAAATTGACAATTTAAAATGGAAAATAACATCAATAATAAAAATTGATATGAAAATTTTATACGGCAGAGAAAAAAATAACAACAACACAAAGTGGATAGGAATTCCGTCATAAAAAAGTATAGAAAGAAAATATAAACAAAATCAAAAATACAAAAAAAAAGAAAATGCAATAAATTTAAATGAACATTCCCATCAAACTGCCTTGTTAATACATTTGTGAATTGTTGTACAATTTTTCACATTCAATTTAATAAATATTTTGCTTGCTATTTTTGTAAGTTTATTTTTATATAGATTGAGAGGTGGTAGTGGATGTGTGTGTGTGGGTAAATAGAAAAAATATATTCATTGTAATAATATTAAATAATCAAAAGAAGAAGAAGAAAAAAACGAAGCAAAATGAACAATAACTAAGTGGGTACTTGTGCGAATAAACGTTAAGTGTAGACTCATCATGGTTTGTGAATTGTCTACTTTAACTCGCCCTCCAACAATGAAGTGCGGGGGTGGGGGGTTTGTTTTGCCCATAGCTACACATGCTACAAAATATCCGACGGCTTTTCTTTGAAATGTCATACAATTTGGAAATGAAGTTGAGTTGTGTTGTGCCTTAATTTCTCAACGAGAAAAAAGATAAAAGAAAGGAAACACACATTTTAACACTTCCATAGACCACAGGAATTTAAGGACTAACACCATGGCAAACCCAAAGCAAAAAAGAATAAAGAAAATGAAATACCGCACATTTTTATTTACAAGACTTAATTAAGTAGCGGTAAAGAAAAACCAAATAACCTTTTTTATCAACTACCACAAAAGAAAATATCGGATGAAATGTTCCAGCAAGACCATCATCCATCCATCCATTCGCTGGTATATCACAATGAAGAAGATAGAAAGGATTTCTTAGAAATCCT
Organism: Musca autumnalis; assembly: GCF_047663935.1. Classification (NCBI taxonomy): domain Eukaryota; kingdom Metazoa; phylum Arthropoda; class Insecta; order Diptera; family Muscidae; genus Musca; species Musca autumnalis. The sequence continues at coordinate 222,102,588 of NW_027411644.1, forward strand.
TACTTTTATCGGAAATAATGTTAGCTAAAATAAATAACATTATTATTCAGATACTAAGAAAACATCAAAAGGTTTTAGAAGCTTTTTGTTCGTATAGATTTTACAAGTTGAGGTATTCAACATGTTTTCTTAGTATTTACATTGGCAAATCATTCAATAGTAAACAGCTAGTTCCTAGAAAGATGAATAATTGTATTCCAATCTCCGAAACTATTTGTAATCAATTAAGAAACGGCTATATTCGGACAGGGCCGACCAATGCAGTACACCAGGAGTTCTGTATAAACTTTTGTCAGAAAAACAAGTAAAAAAACGTTAAGTTCGGCCGGACCGAACTTTTTATACCCTCCACCAAAATTAAATTGAAAGAGAATGGAATAATTAGATTCCTTTCATCTACGAAAGTACTTAGCTCCGCCGCCGCGCCTAGGCTTATTCCTGGAAGGAGTAGAATTTGATAACTGAAACAAAGACAAAATGCCAAATTTCAGCCATTTCGGGTTCATATTGGGGCCAAAACCTTCAAAATACCGAAAATGTGGAGGCACCGTTCTATGGGGGCTATATGAACACGTGGACTTATACCAACAAATTTCAGGTGGAATGTTTTATATCCTCAACGAAGACTAATTACCAAATTTCAACCATTTTAGTGGGATACAGAAGCTAAAACCTTAAAAATACCGAATATGGGAGGTACCGTTCTATGGGGGCTATATGAAGGCGTGAACCTATACCAACAAATTTCAGGTGGAAAGTTCTATACACCCAATGATAACTAAATACCAAATTTCAGCCATTTTGGTGGGATAATGAAGCTAAAACCATCAAAATACCGAATATTGGGAGGTACCGTTCTATGGAGCCTATATTAAGGCGTGGACCTATACCAACAAATTTTAGGTGGAACGTTTTATATCCTCAACGAAGACTAATTACCAAATGTCAACCATTTTGATGGGATAATGAAGCTAAAACCCCTAAAATACCGAATATAAGGAGGTACCGTTCTATGGGGGTTATATGAATGCCTGGACTTATACCAACAAACTTCAGGCGGAAAGTTTTATACACCCAACGATAACTAAATACCAAATTTCAGCCATTTTGGTAGGATAATGAAGCTAAAAACTTAAAAATACCTAAAATCGGGAGGTACCGTTCTATGGGGGCTATATCAAAAAGAATGTTGATGTACATATTGCACCCGTTCAACAAAAGGGTAGTAACATAACACTTCCTATTTTTCACTAGAGACAAACAACTGAAGAATAAGAGGCATGAAGAGTGGTATAACGGTAAATTTTGATGATCATTGTGTATCGCATATTAATAAAAACGGATAATATCAAAATTTTCTATTTTTGTTGGTACTTTTGAAGTAGCATCAAAATGATGATTTCGACAATTGTGGTGCACATGTGATCGTTTAAACAACCCTTAATATTCGTACGCGTGACACAGTGTGTAGTGAGTTCGGCCACAACTCAGAAGTTCTCATGGTCAAATCCTGCAGAGAGCAAAATAAAATAGAAATATGAAGTGTGTTGAAATTTAAAACAAATTCCACCTTAACTGTTCTAAAATTAGAACATATGTTTTTATTTTTTTATTTTCCAACTTCTAGTGGTCATAGAATAACTAGTTTTTCCAGTGATTATAAATACGAGTAAAACAAGTAGGTACGGCGTTAAGTTGGGACCGGCTGAATTTGTTGTATCCTCCACCACGAGTTGTATTGAAGTAAAACTGAACAATTAGTTTTAGTTACTAAATATCAAATTTCAGCAATTTCGGTAAAATAATGTGTCTAACTTTCAAAATACCGAAAACTGGGAGGTACCGTGCTATAGGGGCTTTATGAAGGCTTGCTCGTATACGGTCCAATTTCGTGGGAAAGTTTTGTACCCCCAACGAAGACTGAATACCAAATGTCAGCCATATCGGTGGAATATTGAGGCCACAACCTTCAAAATACCGAAAATCGGGAGAAAAAATTTCTATGGGGGCTATATGAAATACCGACGTATTTAGAGGAGAAAGTTGAATACACCCAACGAAATTTCAGCCATTTCAATGGATTATTGTGGTGTCACCGTGGTGCAATGATATGCACACCCGCCTTAGACGCCGAATGTCGTGTGTTCGATTCCCCGGCCAGTAAACATCAAAATTGTCAACGGTGGCAAAATACCCCACAGTTGGGCATTTCCTGAGTATTTCAGTCTTGTAAAACTTCTCTACAAGTGGTGTCTTAGACACGCCGTTCGGACTCGGCGATAAAGAGTAGGCCCCATATCATCGAGTTAATATGAATGGGGGTGCACTCATTAATATGAGAGAAGTCTCCTCTGTCCCTTCTGGGATGTTTGTGGAACAATTATTATTATATATCATTATATTGTGGTCATAACCTTAAAAATACCGAAAATCGGGAGGTACCGTTTTATGGAGTCTATATTAAGGCTTGGACCTGTACTCACACATTTCTGGGAGAAAGTTTTATACCCCCAACGGAGAATTAATACCAAATGTTATCCATTTCGGTGGGAAATTGAGGACACAACATCCAAAATTCAGAAAGTTCAGAGGTCCTGTTCTATGGGGGATATATGAAGGCATGGACCTAGTTCGACCAATTTTAGATGGAAAGTTTTACACACACCCAACAAAGACTAAGTACCAAATGTCAGCCATTTCGGTGTGATAATGAAGCTAAAACCTTAAAATTGCCGAAAATCGGGAGTTACATCAAAACGTGGACCGATATAGCCCATTTTCAATATCAAACATCCTAGGGTTAGTAGAAACTTCCATACCAAATTACAAAGATATATCTTAAAAATTGCGAGCTGCATCTTTATTTCAACAGACGGACGGATGGACATGGTTATATCGACTTAGAATTTTATGCTGATTAAGAATAGAATATATACTTTATAGGGTCTCCGACGAATATTACGATGGTTTACAAATGGAATGACAAATTTAATTATAGCCTTCATTTATTGTAGAGTGTATAGAAACAAAGCCACTAAACTTGACGGCCCCCGCAAACGATTATGGACCATGTTCACATTCGTTATAGAGAAGATGCAGTTCACTTACTGGCAAATACACTTGTTTGGGAGAGGTGTCACAACAACACCTAAAAATGACGCACTCTATTATAGCTGCCATGACAGAAAGCATGCATTTTGTTGCGGATTTATAGTTGGTCGGAGGTTGAAGCATCTGGTCTACAGCTTCATCTCAGTGAATGAAAGACTTGCTACAATACGACTAAAGCAAAATTCTTCAACATTAACTTTATGTGCGCACTTGCTCCAACCGAAGACAAGGACGAACCGACCAAAGATATATTTTACGAGCGCTTAGGAAAAACATATGACACTTGTCCGGCCCATGATATTAAAATTATTCTAGGCGAGGTCAACTCTACAATCAGTAGCAACGCGTAGCGCACTTGTCAGGGATAATGTTTGAAGGACTTAATTCTATCGTGAATGATATATTTGGGTCATACCAATGCGGCTGCGGCAAATCCTGGAGAAGACCCAAGAGATGCAGATCGATACCTACCACATTTTTGTCCATTATACAGCAGCCTTCGACAGTCTCTTACGGTCAAAGATATTTCATGACACGTTCGAATTTAGTATCAAAGAAAAGCTCATTCGGCTTTGTAAGACTTTAACTGATATCCGGTCTTAAGTTAAAATAGGAAATAACATCTCGGAAAAGTATAGCACCAAAATATGTTTCAGTCAAGGAGACCGCCTTTCGTGTGACTTATTCAAATACGGCTGAAAAATGTTATGCGGGATGCGAAAGTTGCTCTCCAGAGAGTTATCGTGCTTTCCAGGCACTACATATGGTATCATAGTTGTTCGTTACACCTTTCGGGCTGTTTTCTCAAGAAGTATGGACTTGCTCCTGAACAATTTTTTACCATATTCGAACCTGATCTATATCTGGTAGATATAGTGCGATGTGTAAAGTATGGACCAAATCGGTCGCTCCCTTCAAGAGTTATAGTACGAAAAATTTTTCCGAACATTTTTTAACTTTTGTGGGGGACGTAATTGAAGGAATGGACAGATATGACTTATCTTCGAATTAAAACTTTGTTTGGATAAAATATTACGAAGGCCAATTGGACCGAATCGGCAGATCCGTTCGAGAGTTATCTGGCACACCAATTACTACACACGGTGTCATAGGGGTATTTTTTTTTTGCAATTTTGCATTTTTCAGGCTATTTTCTCAGAAATTATGGACTTGCCCCTGATGAAACTTGTACCGTCGTAATACGGGCAGTGAATAGAAGTTGCTACAGCAAAAATCAAAGCGATTCCTAAACTGAACATTTCCGAAATTTTGTGTGGGAAGTACCCGAAGGAGTTAACCAATAGTTTCCATATTGGAATTTCATATATGTGTGGTAGAAATTCCACGATGTGCAAAACATGGTCCAAATTGTTTACCCCCTTCAAGTGTTATCCTGCGAAAAATGTTTCCGAACATTTTCGAACTTTTGTGGGGGTGGTACCTGAAGGAGTTGACCGATATGACCGAAATTAAACTAGGTTTGGACAAAATATTACCGAGGCTAAATTTTGGACAAAATCGGTTCATCCGTTCGAGAGCTATCGTACGCACCAGCTAGCCAGACAGACGGACGGGCATTTCTTAATCGACTCCAAATTCTTTGAAACGGATTTCGTCTAAACACACTAGGGGCCATTATTATATGTGTTCTTTTACTATCTGATGGATTTGAAAACGCAAAATAAACCAATTTAGAGGCATTAAAAATATATTTTTTACATTGAAAGCTATTGCCAAGAAGCTCCTCCTTGAAATTCAATCATCATTTTTAACTTTATGTTAACTGGAAAGCGATAAATCTGTTCGGTAAATCCAAACTATGACAAAAGAAGACTTATAATAATGGGGGTAAGTGTTTAAACCATTATTTCCATGAGGCATATTTTTCCGTATGAAAGTGTATATACCTACGTTATAAAAATTTCTTAACAACTCCTCGGTATGATGTGTCATAAGAAACAATGCAACCAAGCCTATTTTCATGAGTCCTCTTTAGAGATACCTCCCAAAAGAAAACAGGCTGAGTTTTTTATATATTTTTTATGTGTATGGAGCCGATAAGTCCCGATAAGAAACCGTTTGAGTAATTCTTATATCTTTGTTCAATATTGTGATTTTAGAACTTAAAATTTCTTTTAAGTAGTCCACGTGGTTGAGTAGGTCAGGAAAAAAACAACGAATCGTTAAGTGTTCTTCTGTAGTTTTATACAAATAATCAAAATCGCTTTTTATTTTAAGTTTATGTGATCCTCTATACATGACTATAACTGCACTTAAAATTCCATAGGCCACTTGGTGAGTGTGCGGTGTAGTAGAATTAAGCACACCCAAAGTATTCTCTCTTAATAGTGTTGTTATGATGAAGATTTATGATTAAGGTATGGTCTGGTAGAGCTTATGTGCGTGACGTGAAGTGAATTTTAATATCAGTTCACTTCAGTAACTAGGGGGAAAAAGAACACACGCTGTGTGTGAATGCTCACAGATGCCACAACCATTTTAAATTAAATCATTTCAATTAGCGAACAATTAATAGAAATGGGAATGACAAAAATATCTCTTAACAATTAACATTTTCAGTAGTTGGACGTCACACCTATTTTAGCAGAAGCTTCAAGTTGATCTACGGCAGTTTGCCATTTGTTTTGAATTTATAATTATTTGATATTTATAACATTTTTAATTTTACTTTACCTAGGGGTGACACATAGCATAAAACCAGCGATCCTTCGAATAAACCAGACTATTTTAAACACACAAACCCTCATTAAATATAATAACTGGTACAGTCAAAGTTTGTCTTGTTGATGTAATAAACAATATCAAAAAAATTATCTCATAGTAGTAGGGAAATAGTTGTCCTGTTTAAAAGTTTGAGGAGTACAAAGTAATTTTCAATGAAAGTGTTTCACGGTACACTTACTTTTTGGGTATAGTAAACTTTAAGAAAGTAAAAGTAACATGTAAAAAGTATGTAATTAGTAAAAGTATATACCCTCAACCTGTGTGAATTTAAATACTTTTTCCCATAAAAAAACTTGTATATTCTTAAATTTGGGCGTATGAACCGACCTAAATAGGGATTGGATTAAAAATTTGCGGGGGATATGGATAGATAAAGCTTTTGTACCATACGATAAACATAATATAAACAATATATCGCTACTAGGAAAACCTTCGGTAAAAATGTTCAAAGGATCCTCGAACCATTTGTGTGGGTCGTACCCCAAGGATTGGATCGATATGGCTCACATTTGAACATAAACTAAGTTTGGATAAAATATTTACAGATCCAAAGTTTGTACCATATCGGTAGCTACATTTATGAGATATCGCGCTTACCATTTTAGCGAATATTTTCGAACTTTTGTGGGGGAGGTACCGGAAGGAGTAGACCTAATATTCGAAGAAATATTATAATATCCAAAGTTTGGACGAACGCAGTATACGGTTCCAGCTCTCCAGCCACTACTTATGATGCCATAGGGGTTTTTAACAATTTCCGGGCTATTTTCTCAAGAAGTATGGATTTGCCCCTGAAAAAAACTTTTACTGTCGTAATTGGGACAGCGAATACAAGTTGCTTCAACAAAAATCAAAGTGATTCGAGAGCAGGGAGGTACACGAAGGATAGGACAAATATTGTCCATATTCGAACCTGATCTATATCTGGTAGATATATTAGGATGTATAAAGTATGGACCAAATCGGTCACTCCCATCAAGAGTTATCGTGCGCACAATTTTTCCGAACATTTTTTAGCTTTTGTGGGCAAGGTACCTGAAGGAGTGGACCGATATGGCTTATCTTCGATCTTTAATTAAGTTTGCACAAAATATTACGATGGCCACATTTTGGACCAAATCGGCAGATCCGTTCGAGAGTTATCTTGCGCTCCAACCACTACTCACGGTGTCATAGGGGTTTTTTGTACCTTTCAGGCTATTTTTGTCAGAATGTATGGACTTGCCTCTGGTAAAACTTATAGCGTCGTATGGGTGGCAGTGAATACAAGTTACTACAACAAAAATCAATGCGACTCGAGAACAGGTCCTAAAATAAAATTTTCCGAAATTTTGTGTGGGAGCTACCCGAAGGAGTGGACCGATTGAGTCCATATTGGAACCTCATCTAATTCTGGTAAAAATTTCAAGATGTGCAAAGTTTGGTCCATATCGGTTACTCCCATCTAACTCTTGATGGGAGTAACCGATATGTGCACACAAATTTTCCGAACATTTTCGAACTTTTGTGTGGGAGGTACCGGAAGGAGTGGACTGATATAGTCCATCTTCTAAACTAAGTTTAGACAAAATATTACGAAAGCCAAATTTTGGACCGAATCGGTTGATCCGTTCGAGAGATACGGTGCGCTCCAGACAGACAGACAGACGGATGGACATGGCTAAATCAACTCCAAATTATCTGAAAGACATTTCGTCCAAACAAACTTGGGGTCTAAAACCATTATTTCGATGAGCACATTTTGCCCGTATGAAAATGTATATGGGCAATATTTTTGAAAATTAACATAGCTGAAGCCAAGGTTTGGTACTCCCTTCAAGAGTTATCGTACGTACAAATTTTCCGAACATTTTTGTGTGGGAGGTACCGGAAGGAGTGGACCGATATAGTCCATCTTCGAACTTAAACTAAGTTTGAGCAAAATATTACGAAAGTCAAATTTTGGACCAAATTGGTTGATCCATTCGAGAATTATCGTGCGCTCCAGCCAGCGAGACAGGCATACGCCCGGACATTGCTAAATCAACTCCAAATTGTCTGAACGAATTTCGTCCAAACATACTTGGGGTCTAAAACAATTATTTCGATGAGGCACATTTTGTCCATATGAAAGTGTATATACCCTCGTTAGCATAAATGCTGAGGGTATAAACAATGGAACTGATAGAAGTCGTATAAGTGTACGAAAAGTACTTAATGGTACTAAATTTAGTACAATTTGGATTTGGGTGAACGGATAGAGCTGGAATCCTGAAATTTGAAATTTGGGTCAGTGGTGGAGAGTAACAAAGAAAGGTTTTTGGAAATCCGAACTATAAGTGCACGAAAAGTTCTAAATGGTACTAAATTTAGTACAATTTGGATTTGGGTGAACGGATTGAGCTGGAATCCTGAAATTTGTAATGAGGGTCACTGATGGAGAGTAACAAAGAAAAGTTTTTAGAAATTCGAACTATAAGTACACGAAAAGTACTAAATGGTACTAAATTTAGTACAATTTGGATTTGGGTGAACGGATAGAGCTGGAATCGTGAAATTTGGAATGAGGATCACTGATGAAGAGTAAAAGTGAAAGGTTTTTGGAATTCGAACTATAAGTGTACGAAAAGTAATAAATTGTACTAAATTTAGTACAATTTGGGTTTGGGTGAACGAATTGAGCTGGAATCCTGAAATTTGGAATTAAGGTCACTGATGGAGAGTAGAAAAGAAAGGTTTTTGGAAATTCGAACTATAAGTGCATGAATAGTACTAAATGGTACTAAATTTAGTACAATTTGGATTTGGGTGAACGGATAGAGCTGGAATACAAACATTTGGAATGAGGGTCACTGATGAAGAGTAACAGTGATAGGTTTTTGGAAATTCGAACTATAAGGGTACGAAAAGTACAAAATGGTACTAAATTTAGTACAATTTTGATTTGGGTGAACAGATTGAGCTGGAATACAGACATTTGGAATGAGGGTCACTGATGAAGAGTAACAATGAAAGGTTTTTGTAAATTCGAAATATAGGGGTACGAAAAGTACTAAATGGTACTAAATTTAGTACAATTTGGATTTGGGTGAACGGATAGAGCTGGAATCCTGAAATTTTAGATTAGGGTCACTGGTGGAGAGTAACAAAGAAAGGTTTTTAGAAATTCGAACTATAAATGCACGAAAAGTACTAAATGGTACTAAATTTAGTACAATTTAGATTTAGGTGAACGGATAGAGCCGGATTCCTGGAATTTGGAATGAGGATCACTGACGAAGAGTAAAAATTAAAGGTTTTTGGAATTCGAACTATAAGTGTACGAAAAGTAATAAATTGTACTAAATTTAGTACAATTTGAGTTTGGGTGAACGGATAGAGCTGGAATCCTGAAATTTGGAATTAAGGTCACTGATGGAGAGTAAAAAAGAAAGGTTTTGGAAATTCGAATTAAAAGTATACGAAAAGTACTTAATGGTACTAAATATATTACAATTTGGATTTGGGTGAACGGATAGAGCTGGAATACAATCATTTGCATTGAGGGTCACTGATGAAGAGTAACAATGAAAGGTTTTTGAAAATTCGAACTATAAGGGTACGAAAAGTACTAAATGGTACTAAATTTAATACAATTTTGAATTGGGTGAACGGATTGAGCAGGAATAGAGACATTTGCAATGAGGGTCACTGATGAAGAGTAACAATGAAAGTTTTTGTAAATTCGAACTATAAGGGTACGAAAAGTACTAAATGGTACTAAATTTAGTACAATTTGGATTTGGGTGAACGGGTAGAGCTGAAATCCTGAAATTTGAAATTAGGGTCACTGGTGGAGAGTAACAAGGAAAGGTTTTTGGAAATTCGAACTATACATAAGTGCACGAAAAGTTCTTAATGGTACTAAATTTAGTACAATTTGGATTTGGGTGAACGGATAGAGTTGGAATCCTGAAATTTGGAATGGGGGTCACTGATGAAGAGTAAGAAAGATGTACCAAAGGTCGAAAAGTCCTGAATGGTGGTGAGCTTAGTATGATTTGGATTTGAAGAGCTGGAATCCTGAAATATGGAATTCAGATTACTGTTGGAATATAGAATTGAGATATAGACGTAGCTTTGGAAAATCGTACTAACGTGCACGAAGCAGTACTAAATGGTACAGAATTCGCTACAATTTCTATTTGCGTGAACAGATTACTGTTGGAGTGTAGGATTGAGGTAGTTTTGGAAATTCGTACTTATGGAAAAGTGCTAAATGGAACTACATTGGCTATAAATTGGGTTTAGGTGAACGGATAGATATGAAAGTACATTTTGGAAAATCGTGTACGAAAAGTGCTAAATGGTACCAAATTTGGCACCTTTTGGTATTGGCAATATGGTATAGAATTTTGTACAATTTGTGATTTTGTAAGGGGTAGAACTGGAATTTTGAAATTCGGTATTTGATTAGCAATTGGTGTTTAGAGTGGAGGTAGGGAGGAGGCTTTTAAAATTCGTACTTATTTATACAAAAAGTACTAAATAGTACTATAATGGGTTTCAGGGGAACAGATAAAGCTGGAAAAGTGAATTGGGGTTTGAATATATGTTAGAAGGGTTAAAACCAGGAGTCAAATCTGAAATTTGCAATAGGATACGTAGTTTTGGAAATTCGAAATAAAAAATATGGTAGTTGTGTAGGGATGCGATACGGCAGATTTTTTTTTTTTAAATTCTGGCTACAATCGAAAAAAATATTGGTAATAAAAATAGGTCTTAGTACAACAGAATCTCCAGCATTCACCATTCCCGTATTAAATATTGATTATATATTCTGTTCCCTTTCCGCATACGAAGTAGCGGGCATTTGCTAGTGTCATATATTTATGTTTAAATAGAATTTTAATTATCGCAATTTGGTAAAAGTTTTGTTTTAAACTCATGTAGAATCGTTTGAATTTGAATATTATATTCAACTTTAAAAACAAGAAATAACTTATTTATCATATGATTATGAAAAAACATAAAAGAAATAACGGCAATGAAAAACTTGTATGCAATCGGTGCCGAAAATTGTTTAACGGTATGAAAAAATAGTTTCCATGCTCTAAACTGCTATTGGGTGATATTTTTGAAATGCAAAAAAGTGTATTAACCCTATTGTATAGCCATCAACATTTTACGTTATACGAGTGCACTAGAAACTATTGTAATTTTGGCAACGGTATGTGTGTATGTGGCAGATGTATAGGAAACAATATACATTACTACATTTTCATCCTAATACCTTGAAGATTAGTATGTACGCAAATATGTATGTGTGTAACAGGTTTATGTTTTTCTGTTATTACACCATAGGGGAAAAATTCAACAAAACGTGTGTTTAGTCATAAATAATAAAGGAGAACTGCATGCATTTTTTTATACAAAATTATGCCGTGTTATCGTTAGTGTTAGCTTGATGAGTTATATCCTTCCCCTAGCGAACAGAATTTGTTTGGCCTGCACATTAATAATTCCTGACTAAAGTATGTCTATATGACCTTGAAAGAAGGTACATTTTTAAAACGTGTTGATTTAGAAAAAATTGTCAATAAGATTATGCAACATTAGAGATAAACTGTTGGGTAGTGTAAAAATTCACTTAAGTATTTAAGAACCAAGCCTAGCACTGTAGATGACATAATTTAAAATATTGAATATTACAGATCTTCTTTAAATACATATACCATTTTTTTATACCCAAACTTATTTTCATTTTTTGTTTGCTTTGTTAAGGCGAATGCCATTTTTATAGTGATATTTGAATTAATTCTATTTCGTGTTGAGCTAAGAGGTATATTGAAAAATTCGGAATCCAGAAAGTCCGACATATTAATGACTGAATGTGTGGGACTACGTTTCACGGGTGGCTAAGTCCGATCATCAGGCATATTAGAATGTTATTTTAGTGGGTGGACGAAGCTTAAGCTTGGAAACTAGCTTTTTATACCACAAATTATTTGAAAAATTGTATATTCGAATTATTAATTTTAATATCAGTTATTTAATTCCAAACTTTTCCTATAGTCCGACTTGTCTGGCAACCCTATTTGTCAATGGTTTATTACAAATTGTAAGCCACCATCAACTTGTCAAAGCTTCCGATGACAAATATTGATGATCAACTATTCTGATACAAAAGGACAAATACAAATAAACGTGAAAAAAATCTGTCATAGTATTTGTAATAAAGCCTTGAAAAATAGCCAAGTCGGACTATAGGAAAAGTTTGGAATTAAATAACAGTGTGCAACATTTTTAAGGTGATCTTGTGCAAACAATTCGAACTGAAGATTTTTTGAAAGTACAGACCCAAATGACAAGAAACCCTAGTTGGGTTTTGTTGTGTCAGATCCAGCTCGGATTTTATGGCCTCATCTAAACATGATTAAATATTGAGTTTTTAAAGAAATTCGGAGCTATATCTCTGAAACCAATGCGAATCTTCTTCTGACCTCTGAAGCAAATTTGTAGATAAGGACAAGAATAAAATATTTGGAGAAACAATGAACTCGAAAAACTACATCTATTTCCTCAAATTTCAAAATATATGTAAAAATTCCACAATTTTTATACATTTCGCACCGTATCTCCAAAACCGTTATTTTTTTCTGAATATTTTCTTCTTGAAAAATATTCCCAGGAATGTAATACATAACTCTTCAGATCATGTCATAGTTGTAAAATGCCTCTATGCCATTGTTTTCAGTACATTTTTCAACGACGATTTAAAAAAAATGTCAAAAATGTAGTGAAGTCCGAAATGCGAGAATAAACCGTTGGTGTGAACTGTGTTTGAAATTCGTGTTGTAAAAGATATGATGCAAAATAGCGCTGAAACAACATGAAGGAAGCATTTTAGAGTTTCAGAATGTTCTAAAGAATTGTTGAGAACTTTATTTGGAAGATTTTTGCAAAAGGTTACTTCGTTTAACTCCCAATAGTTTAGCCGATACTGACCAGAATTTCAGCAATTATGTAAAATTTTCTACATTTTCTACATACAATATTGCTAAATACAGCAAATCCAAATTCCTATTTGTTTCTGAGATAAAGGCCTGATAAATGAAAAAAGTGTAGATTTTGCCCGGTTTAGATGAGGCCATAAAATCCGAACTGGATCTGACAAGACAAAACCCTACTAGTGTTTTTGTAGTCTAAATATGTACTTTCAAAAAATTCATACTAGAAGTTGTTTGCATTTTCAGTGTCGCATAGTGTGTACAACCCCATACCATAGCTGATAGTTTTCCGTTTTTTTAGGATATGTATTAGATTTTTGTTTTCCATGGCTGTAAGGGGGGTTTCGCAATACTTTTTGAGGCCCATCGTGATAATAAAACAACAGAAAATATAACGTCATACCAATACTAAAGATGGCATGAAAAGTTGTCTGTAACACGGCTGAACAGTTTTTATATATTGTGCTGGGAGGGCAATGGTTTTTACCTAGTCACTCGTGATGAAGGCTTGTTATTATGTAGCACTTTTCTGACTTTTCCATATGACACACTTATTCCAATATCTTTTTTAACCCAATTCGTACTTGGTGTTTGATTTTTCTAACAGTAAAATCACTTTTTTCAAAAAAATATTTATGGATGAAAAAAGGTTAAATTTTAAACAAGTTTTGGTATAAGTATAAAGCCTAATCTTTCAGCAAATTAAAAAGTTGTTCCCTTGAAAACCCCCCCCCCCTAGATGTTAAGGTAAGATTTTTGAAACCTATATTTTTGATACTTTTTAAATTAATTTTAAAACAAGTGAGCCAAGGCTATAGTCGGGTCGGGGCCGACTATGTGATACCCTACACCACTACCCCCAAAATTCCGTGAGGATCCGATCAAAATTTCGTAGTGTGATTGCACAAAAATGGAAAATTGGGATGCATTACCGACTATTGCGATATCTCTGTTGATTGACCACCTATGACAACCTACTTCACATCGTTGTAAAGGTGATATTTTCTACTTTCCTTGCCAGGTTTTGCTTTCGATATACCTCCTACAGAAGGGAGATATTAACTTTGAAATAAAACGTTGGTCTTTTTTCCAAATATTTTTTTTCACATGTCGACCCCTGAATAATATCCGACCATTATCAAAAATCAAAAGGTTTTTTCCTCTGTGGGACCCCCAATAGCACCCAAAATTTCGAGACGATCCAATTAAAATTGCGACCTGTAGCGTGATTTCCAAAAAAGTGAAAAAATGGGATGTATTAGCGACTATTGCGATATCTTTGTTATTTGGATACCTACGCCAACCTGCTTTACATCATTGTAATGATGGGATTTTTTACTTTCATTGTCAGACTTTATTTTTGGAAGGTCCCGAACCAAAGCTGTGATATTCGTCATTATTATTAAAATCGCAAAAATGAAAAGTTTTGTTCTATTAGCGGCTTTTGCGATATCTTCGTTGCGATATTTTCTACTTTCATGGCCAGGTTCTGCTTTTGGTATACCCCATATTGAAGCTGAGATATTCTCTTTGGAAAAACCTACTTCGCATCATTGTAAAGATGGGATCTTCTACTTTCATAGCCAGGCTTTGCTTTTGGAAAGTCCCCAACCAAAGCTGTGATATTCGTCATTATAATTAAAATCGCAAAAATGGGGTTTTATTTGCGACTATTGTGATATCTTCGTTGTTTGATCACCTACGAGAACCTACTTTACATCATTTGGTATACCCCGTATAGAAGCTGAGATATTCGCTTTGGAAAAAAACGTTCTCTTTTTATCCACATAAGTTTTTTGCCCATTCCGACCCCTAAATATTATCCGACCATCACCAAAATCAATAGGCTTCTTCCCCTCCGGGACCCCCATCAACATCCAAAATTTCGTGACGATCCGATCAAAATTGTGACCAAGGTTTAGATGGACAGACGGACGGACGGACGGACGGACTGACGAACGGACACACATAGCCAGATCGACTCAGCTCGTCGAGACATTCATTTTGGTATATATAAGTATGGGTCTACGACCATTATTTCGATGCGTTACAAACTTTTTGACCAAAACCAACTTATAATACCCTCCCCACATAGTGGTGTAGGGTATAAAAATATAAAAAAATTAAATTAAAAAAGTAATCATAGGGATTTATTGCCAATATATGTAGCCGTTTTACAAAATGTAGAGAACATGATTTACATGCGCAAGCGGGACTTTAAAGATGTGCAAAGTTGACTGTTCGAAATTTCGAACGCTGGTACTTAACCTAAATATCGATGGGTATATCAAAACGTTGAAATTTACTGGCAAATTGCGGGGAAAAGTTCTTATAGCACCATATAAGACTAAATACTAAAATTTCAGCCATTTCTAAAGGATAGTGCGGCTAAGATCCTGAAACACCCTAAACTCGTTATGTACAATTCAACGGAGGCTATATAAAACGTGGATCTATGCTGACAAATTTCTGGAGGAAAGTTAAGTAGCCTCAAAAAAGACTAAATATGTATTAATTTACAGCCATTTATGTAGGATAATGAGCTAAATGAGCTTGAAATCTCCCGAAAATCGGGCGGTACCGCTCCATGGGGGGCAATCCAAAACGTGGACCAGTGCTGACACATGAAATAAATCATCAAAAGGCAAATAAATCAATTTAATTACTTCTATACATATAGCTTAAGCGCCAGTGTTCGCAATTTCGAACACCACTTCCGGGAAAACGAAAAATCGGAAACATTTTTTAAGTTGATTTTTGACATCAGTGGGTCCTAATTACTCTAAACAAGTGCTTTGTTTTTACAAAATAAATAAAAAATTTGTTTCGGTACGATATAGGTTAATAAAAAAAAAAACAATTTTCAGGTGCTGCATTGACGTCTTTCGTCAATTTCTTTAATCATTCTCCAGTCACTTCGTGATATTACGATTTTGGGCCTGCCATTTACTGGCTTCAGTTTTAGCCTGCCTTCTCTCCCTCGGCGCGGTATATGATGTTGTATACAGTTCTCAGCTTGTGAGAGGTGATTTTAGCGATTTCTCTGGCGGATTTAGCATTATTGTAATTGGAAATGTAGCATATTTTGCAAAATCCGTTTAACTTACTCTTTTGGTGAATATACCGTCTTTGTTACACACACAACAATTAATTTATGATCAAAAATTATTATTATCTACATGTCGACATACCATAAAAGTCATAAAAATCCTTAATTGCAAAAAATCGCGGGGAAAATCCGACGATTTTATTGCACATTCATTAATTTTGCAACCACAAAAACCAGGTACTTATACTTTTTGCCCGTTGTTTTTGTTATTTCCGACCGATGCACGATGGGGCCAATGACAGGTTTTCGAGGCAACAAATCACTGGGGCAAGCTAGACCTTCCAAATTTTGTACAGATGTTTATAATGGGCTTAGAAACTAATATGCCAAATTTGGTTCATATCGGTTCATATATACATATAGCTCCCGTATATATATTCGCCCGATTTCAAGCAATTGATGAACCAAACACGCAAATTCTGTCCAATTTTTATGCGATTTGGAAAATACCACAGAATTAGGACTACAAATAAGTTTGCCAAGTTATATTGAAATCGGTTCAGATTTTAATATTGCTCCCATATATATTTTCGCTCGATTTTAGGTACTTGGGCACCAATCCCGCTATGTATGTCCAATCTTGATGAAATTTGAAATGTGTGACGGATTTTG
This sequence comes from Musca autumnalis, assembly GCF_047663935.1. Lineage (NCBI taxonomy): Eukaryota > Metazoa > Arthropoda > Insecta > Diptera > Muscidae > Musca > Musca autumnalis. Next base: position 222,119,133 of record NW_027411644.1, read on the forward strand.
GTCTAGAAACATTTTTGGCAAATCATATTGAAATCGGTACAGAATTGGATATAGCTCCCATATATATGTTCGCCCGATTTCAGGCAAATGATTGACCAAGCATGCAAATTCCATCAAATTACAATAAAATGTGGAAAATGTTACGGAATTCGGACTACAAATAAGTTTGTCAAGTTATATTGAAATCGGTTCAGATATAGAAATAGCTCCCTTATATACATATGTTCAAATTTCATGGTTTTGTCTGTGGTCTGTTATAAGTTAATAAAAAGGTTTCCAAATTTAGTAAAAATCGGCTAAGATTCCGCCACAAAAGCCAAGTTTGCCTGCGATATCTTTGAAATTATATATTATTATATATATATATATATATTATTATATACGTCTATTAAATTTTTCCGAAATCCAATTGATAAAATTAATGGGTTTCCGATTATTCTCCAACCAAAACATAAAAAGTCCATATTTTTAAGTATTACGACATCTGAAATCAGATTTTTATGAAAAGGCGCAGCTAGGCGCAGCTAATTTTTTCACAAAATGATAGTACACATTAATACCTTTCACCACATATATATAATATCCTAGATCTACCTAGATCTCAAAAGTTATACTCCAGAGAACACATGGATAACAAAGCAAAATACTCCAAAAAAGACATAACATCTTAACTCAAAAATACATTTACCACACATAACATTTTTATTATTTGTTAACACTATCTTATTTTACATACCCATTGAAGAGCTTTCCATGTTTAAAAAATATAAAAATGTTGAAATGTTCTTTTTGGCGCCTAAAATGCTTTCACTACTTATTTATAATGAATGTCGGAAAATTCTTCATAAGAAAATATGTCACCATTGCCAGATCAGTATGTCGCAATGTGATGTTACCAGATTGATTGATTTTTTATTTTTAGTTATTCAGAGTGTTGGCAATCGAAATCCGTTACTATTTTTTTCAAATTGTTCACTTCAAAAATTGACTTTTTGCCTCGAAAACCTGCTATTGGCCCCATCGTGCGATGTCTGTATTTATTGGCTTGAATAATAGGTAAATCAACAGATATGTACAAAACCAACATTATTAAAACAATTTATCGTAGTAATTTTTAATTAATATTCGAAATTTTTTAAAATTCATCGTTTGCAATCATTTAGTTGACTAACTGTATATGTTTGGACGAAATCAGTTTTGAAATTTAGAATCGATTTAGTCCCGTCCTTAAGTCGTAAAATTTGGTCAAACTTAAATCTAGTTGAAAGACTCCTTCAGGTGTTTCCCCCAAAAATGTTCAAAAATTTTCTATAAAATTTTGAATTTGTTTGCAGTTGGTTACCCTAGCGGCTCCTGTTACAGCGGTAATTTTTTTCCGGAAGCAAGTCCTTAATTTTTGTTTACTCAAAAAGCCCAACGGGACCAACTAAAGTGATTTGTTGTCACGATAACAATCGAAAGAAATGTCTACTAAAATAGTTCCAGTTCCAAGATAGATAGATTCATTCGGGTGCCTCCTTCCCAAAATTAAAACACTTTTGCGCTCGTGTGTTTATATTTTTATGCCCTCAGCTTTTAAGCTACAGATAGTATACTCACTTTCATAGTAAAATCTGTCTCATCGAAATAATAATTTGGAGTCGATTTAGCAATGTCCGTACGTCTGTCTGGCTGACTGGTGCTAACGTTAAACCTTGAACGGATAAAAAGATTTCGTTCAAATTTTAGGGAGTAATCGATTGGGTCCAAACTTTGTATGTCGTAATATTTCCTTCATACATAGATTAACGTCGAATATGGACTATATTTGTACACACCTCCAAGTACCTCCGACAAAAATAATAAAAAAATTTTGGCAAACGTGCATTTAGGAACTCTTGTCGGATCGTCATGAAATGTTCGCAGGCCCATCTCACGACTGTACAATTTTTTCGTGGCAAGTAAATTCTTCCTGAGATAATGTCCCAAAAGATCTAAATAACTCAAATGACTGATAAGAACGAAAACTTAAGAACCGAGTTACCAATGTGGCCAAAATTTCGAACATCGTACAATTTCTTCCAAAAAAAAATCTTCCAAATTTCTTCGTTCAGGTACCTCGCACACAAAAATTCAGATAAAGTGAAGTTCAAGAGCTCCTCTCGTATCGTTCTGAAAATTTTTTTCAGTAGGTTGTGCTTGCGGCTCCCTTTGCGACGGTACAATTTATTTCTTGCGCAAGTCCATACTTCCTGAGATATTGCTCCAAGAAAATTTGACGGCATGGCAAATCCGCAAGATAATTCGCGCAAAGTATTTCGGATTGGCATAGACTTAGCACTTCGTATTGTTTCTTCCAGTCATGTATCAGGTTGAAACATGGTCTATATCGGTCCACTCCTTCGGGTACCTCCAACACAAAATCCGGATATAGCAAAGTTTAAGAGCTCTCCTATCATCGTTTTGATTCTTTTTTCAATAGGTTGTTCCAGCGGCCTCATTTACAACAGTATATTTCGTATATTTCCGGAGTAGAACAATACTTCCTAAGATAATGCCCCAAAAGCTCTAAAACCCTGCCGGCACATACTAAAATGGATATTGTGCAATATAACTCAAAAACTTTTTCAAAAGTTACTTCCAAACTTAGTTTAACGTAATTTAATATTTCGAGTCCTTCATAATGAGTCTTTCTACTAAAGATATTTCGTATATGTTTAGTATAGCCCCATATTACGGTACGTACAGATTTTAAAGTAAATTCGTGATACAAAATCAATATATTTTATATACGGCATGATTATTGTGTTTGATGTGGCTTAGGTGTTTTTTTTTTTGTCAGCGGCTGAGTTATATCTCCGTCAGCACAGGTGACTGATACTTGCTTACTTGTTTTTATTTAAGTGTAGTTTAAGGGCTATAGGAGGATCGTTTGCAAGTTTTTACTGAAAATACTTCGCTTACCTCCAACAAAAATTTTCAAAAAAGTTTCCAAATATTCAGTTTAAGGACTTGTATAAGGCTTTAAAAACCTTATGGATTTTAAAGGGAGTCCTCTATTTGGTTCCGAACTTACGTCAAATTCAAAGATGGACTATATAGGCCAAACTTCTTCCGGTTCATTTAGGTTTAGGAACAAGTTGGGACCTGTTCGCGAATAATTTTTAGACTTTATTTCGGATAGCCTCGGATTTTTTACTACAACAGTAATATTAAAAAAAAAAACAAATGGGATTCGCTGTGGGTATGTTTCTGTCGTCAAAGACGACTGATGCCTTTTTACTTGTTATCGGCCTAAATTGAAAGAATTTTGGCATTTATGGTTCTCTGTGGTTAAAAACCTCTCCAACAAAAATTTTAGACATTGTTTCACTGTTTTATACAGTCCCTTATAGAAAGATATCTCCCGATTTTCGGTATTAGTAAGGTTTTAGCCTTATTATCCTATCGAAATTGCTGAAATTTGGTATTCTAGAAATTTATCGATTCAGTCCAACGTTTTGACATAGCGCCTATAGAACGGTACTTCCCGATTTTTGTGGGATTGAGTATAAATCCTTGACTTTAATATGGAAATATCAATCGTCCCCTTTGGTCTCTTGGTATCCATTATTCCCTAAATAAACTAATATTATGTGAACATTTTCCGTACATCTGCCCAAAACCTATATGAAAGGCGACCAATACAAACTGAAAAAAGTCAGACAAAAAATCTTTTTCCACTTTGTGTATGTGAAAGCTGATTGCAAGAAGCTCCATTAGGAGTTCCATTAGGATGAGGAGTGTCTTTTCACGAATCCTACCAACTGCACCGAAGCATGCATTGAAGTAGTTATTCCACATTGCACGACTTCCGTTATTTCGCTACGAAATTACATTTAAAGTCTATTGGTTTGCTAATTTTTGTTAAGGAGAAAACTTTGTTCATAAACTTTATAGGCACTTCTTTACGTTCTTGGATCGTTACAAATACTCTCTGGATATTTCACTATATTTATATTATATAAATCTTCTACTTTCTTGTCACATGCCGTACGTATACGCTGCCATATTTGGGCAATGATCGTATAAAAGCAAAAATATGTACAACTTTTTAACATCATTTATTTTCCCTTGCTGTTAAAGGATACCCTTTTAGCAATTCAGCACTTATATTATGAAAATAAATATCCGAAAAAGTACGGCCAAACCATTCACATGGAACAATAATCCTTTCATTAACAGCTGAGTAGCTCAGCTTACAATGAACAATGACGCTGTCATTACAACAAATATCGATGGAATATGTCATTACCAAAGGAAAGAAGAAAAAACCGAAATGAAATGAGGTCAGCGAAAGGCAAATGAAAAGAAAGTGCCATACCAAAATATTTACACATGGGCACAAATGATGAGTGGGTAGAAAACGAGGACATAAGGAAACAACATTAATGGCGTGATTTAAGAAGAGAAATATTAATGAATTCTGCTACTTGTGTAATTTTTTCGATTCGTTTCGTTCTTTTTTTATTCGCCCGTATTATTATTTATTTTTTATTTCCAGTTACATTTTCGCATTTTAAATATATAAAGCAAGCACTTCGAAAATTGGTGCCATCAACAAAATATGACAGACCTGGATGAGGATGGATGCGAAGCGATGGGGCGCGCTTGTTCAGTTCAGTGTCAGTTTCGTTAAATCTGCAGGGAAATTTTAAGTTGTTTATCATGACTATGTAGGTGATCATTTGCTTTTCTCATTCGCTTAGTTTGCGCTTTTTTCTTTTTCTTCCTACCTACATATCCACTAATTTAATTCTAATATTAAAAAGAGTTAACAAGTGTAGAACCAGCATTTGAATTTTCATAATACAATTAAATACTTAAGCATTTTTTTAGGTCTCTTAATAATTTCCAGCTTACTGTGGAACTTTTGTATTGAAATCCTCCGTTTTTTTGGTGTGTCATCGAATGATGACTGTAAAAACGCAGACAAAGCAAGCCAATAAGAAAGCAGCAATAATAAAGAAGCAGAAAAGCATTAAGAAATTGCATGATTACAATTCTGTAATCATTCTGTTAAGCTGTAGTACGCCAAACCAAATACAAGTCTCAAGACCAAACCATTTACCCAGACCAAGTGATGATGATTCACTTTGTGTTGTTGCCATTAACTGTTTTGCCATCATTACCGCCTGGTGCCGTCAACAAACCAGGCATGCTGACAAACAAGCATTGAGGTATACAACCACCCAGTCTGGCAACCATCATTCCCACCCTGCATAATAAATACGACATACTCACTTAAATTCGCACAAACTAAGTGTTTTAATGGCGAAAAGGAAACGGAAATTCGATGCTTGTTTAGTGCCTACACACATGGTGTACAGAACAAAAGATGCTACAAAACTATGTTAGTCTCTGTGTATGTGTAAATTTACATATGCAAACGTGTAGCTGCCTTAACATGTATAATATGTACATGCAAAAGTTGTTAAAGTCTTAAAGATGCCGCCGTGGTCTACACTATGCAAATTTAGCATGTTGTTAAATAATCGAAGGTCTAAAAAAGTTTCAAAAGATTCCGTGGGTTATGTTACTTTTCCAATTTCAAATTTCTTGTCTTTTGTTGGAGTTTTTATTGTTGGACTGCAGAATTTTACATCTTTGTGTTTATTTCAGCTTGAGTCCATATTTTGTTGTAATTCAATTGTTTGAATAACAACAACATATTTTAAAGTGGTTATGAAATTGATTAGTTTTTTTGTTTTCGTCTGCCCTTGCTTGCTCTATCGAAGCTTTGGCATGCCAATTCTGCGTGCACCGCCATGTGACCCGTATTTATACACCTTTTTAGCGGGTTCATCATCGCTCATTGTTCTGATATGATCTAGCCAACACAATCGTTGCACCTCGACACTTTTGTATAAGCGATATAGCTCGTCATTCGATATTCACCGTAAACTCGTAGTGGCCCGTAGACACACCACCTTTTTCAAAAGACTTCCCTTGTCTAAAAACTCTTTTGATAGTAAACTGTTCGAAGATGTTTTATATTTCAACTGAGGTCCGGGTCGTCTCACAAATTCGAATGAGCTTTGCGGGGATACCAACGTGTGAACGTATTTGGCTGTTACTGCTTTATAAGCGACAAAATATGGTAAGTATCAATCTGCATTTCTTGGGTATTCACCAGATTTTGCCGAAAAGTAAAAATCTGGTCTATTGTGCATTTGGTGGTCTAAAACCTCAGTAGCATGTTCCATTTATTTCGTTGACCGTAGGCTTTAATCGTTTACAGAATATTCCTGAAATAATACCGTATTATCTCCTTTCTTGTAGACGGGATACATGATGCTCAAATCGTCGGGTACACGTTCTTCCTAACAGATGGTGATAAATAATTGAGGTATACACCTTATCAGAGTGTGGCATCCTGTTTTGAACTGCTCGGCTGATAAACCATCGGCACCTGATGCCTCACTATTCTTCAGTTTATTGCTGTCCGGATGGGGAACACTGAATGTCATCTTCTGAGATCGGACCGGTGGTATCTTCGTCGTCTTCGCTAGTATTGCCAACAGTTTGGAAAATTGATCCTCCCATATCCAGAGCATACTAGCTGTATCTGTAATCAAATTATCTCTACAAGATGGTTTGATGTTTCACTCTTTGGTAGAATTTTCAGACTTCTTTTTGGCTCCGGATTTTTTTTCACATTCCCACTTTTCCCATTTGTATCTCCCAGCATCACTCCATTGTCAGACGCCGCACTGTCAATCGAGCCAATGGTAATATCCTTTCGAATGTTGACATTAAAATCACCTAGAATACACCTTGGGTCTGCTTGTCCTTTTCTTCAGTTGGAGTATGAGCGCAAATAAAACTGGTGCTGAATGTCATCTTCTGAGATCGGACCGGTGGTATCTTCGTCGTCTTCGCTAGTATTGCCAACAGTTTGGAAAATTGATCCTCCCATATCCAGAGCATACTAGCTGTATCTGTAATCAAATTATCTCTACAAGATGGTTTGATGTTTCACTCTTTGGTAGAATTTTCAGACTTCTTTTTGGCTCCGGATTTTTTTTCACATTCCCACTTTTCCCATTTGTATCTCCCAGCATCACTCCATTGTCAGACGCCGCACTGTCAATCGAGCCAATGGTAATATCCTTTCGAATGTTGACATTAAAATCACCTAGAATACACCTTGGGTCTGCTTGTCCTTTTCTTCAGTTGGAGTATGAGCGCAAATAAAACTGGTGCTGTAGAATTTAGCTTTTAATCGAATTGTAGCAAGTCTTTCATTCACTGGGGTGAGGTGGAGACCAGATGTTTTAACCTTCGACCAACTATAAATCCGCAAACAAACTCATGCTTTGTGTCATGGCAGCTATAATACAGTGCGTCATCTTTGGGTGTTGTTGTGACGCCTTAACCAATCTCCTGTATGACAGTAATTTCGGCCTGGTAATTTGTAAGTATCTGTAAAGGCTTGGGTACATAAGCTGCCTCGCCCTTTTGCCTTGCTTGCCTGCTTCATTTCTGACATAACATAAAATAAATGAATAAAGAAGGCCGAGCCAATTTCGAACTAGGTTGCCCTTTTATTCTTTATTCTTTTATGTTTGTTATGTCAGAAATAAAACAGGAAAGCAAGGCAACCAGGCGAGACAGCTTATGTACACAGGCCTTCACTGCTTAAACTACACATTCTCTTCCAAGAATGTGAATATTCCAGGTGAAGATTCGCAGATCACGTCCTGTAAAACGATTGCTGGGGTCGTGAACTTTAGAGGGGTTTGCTTTTCATTTTCCTTGTTTTTCAGAAAACGATGTTTTTTGGATTGATGGACTACTTTTTACTGGGAAACACGCGGCCCTATTTTTAACGTGTGTTAAAGGCAGTTACTCAGATGTCGAAGTCAGAAATGAGTATTAGCAATTTTATGGAATCATACTACTACTATTACAACTCAAAACCCCTAACAAAATCTCTAACCCTTGGGGGGCATTTATGACGCTTGGTCGAAAATTGTTTCATATTCGATGAAGCGATCTGTTACATCTTCAGCCTTATGTTGGGGCAGGAGTTGTATAGGTTTTGCGTAGCTTCGACTACACGTTCACAGCACTGTTTGCTTCGGTCAATGCTGCTTGGAGATTCGTTTTTCTCCCAGTGGTTCTTTGAGCATATGAGAGCTTTTGGGTAGGCATTCAGATCTAAAGATAGTATTTCAGTGCGGAACAATTAACTACTGAACCAATAATGAGCCCATGAGTAACAAAAGAATGGACAGCTTTTACGCAACCTATTCTGGGTTTCAGGCATTATAATAGAAACAGCAAGAGCTAGAATGGCATGGTTTAAACTTTACAAAAGGGATCTCACTACACTCAGTGCGATCGTTGAAGCTTTCCTGTATTTCAATTTTTTAGATTCACTCTTGAGCAGAACGGTCTGATATGCAAAGCTTTCTAGATGTCTGCCGTCAAAGTACATGCTCCACTTCTGCAGAAAAAGCGTGCTTTCTATGTACTCCTTCAACGGAGCAACTTCCTTGTAAATAACCCTGTAGATTCCTTACTGACTTGTGATTGGGATTTCAATGCTCTAAGCGAAAAGCTTGTGACACAATGTTGTTGATTCGTGGGACGTCAGATCTGAGCTTATGACAGACCATCTTACAATACCTATTGTGTTGAGCTTTCCCTTGCTCGCTAATACCACATTGTCATCCTTCCATGTTATCGCTGAGCTAGTAACCATTGACATAATCGTTTTTCTTGTCCAATTTCGCTTGGATGGGTGGATGGTGTTGGCGTCGAAAGGTAAGAGGTTTATGCATCTAAAGCGTTGGTACCTTCCGTCTTTTTATACCCTCCACCATAGGATGGGGGTATATTAAGTTTGTCACTACGTTTGTAACTACTCGAAATAATCATTGTAGACCCCACAAAGTATATATATTCTTGATCAGCGTGCAATTCTACATCGATATAGCCATGTCCGTCCGTCTGTCCGTCTGTCCGTCTGTGGAAATCACTCTAGCGTCCGAACGGGTTGATGTAGGTTGATGAAATTTTGGGAAAATATGTTATATTTACGTAGGACTTTTGCTATTGAAAGCGGGCTATGTAGGTCCACGCTTTCGTATAGCCCCCATACAAAATGACGCGTGACGCGTCGTCGTTTTAAGGAATTTTTAAGATATTTCGCCCATTTTACCACCGAATTGGTTGTAATTTGGTACTTTGTGTCTCCAGAGGCCAAAAAAAATTCCTACCAAAGTTGGGTTATATAGGTTAACGTTTTGGTATAGCCCCCATATAAGGCCCCATATAAAGTGCGCGTCATTTTATTATATTTTGAATGTATTAGACCCATTTGACCACAGAATTGGTTGTAATTTGGTATATTGTGTCTTCAGAGGCCAGAAAACATTCCTACCAAAGTTGGGCTATATAGGTCCACGTTTTGGTATAGCCCCCACATAAGGCCCCTTATAAAGTACGGGTCATTTTAATATATGTTGAATGTATTAGACCAATTTAACCAAAGAATCGGTTGTAACTTTGCATTTTGTGTTTCCAGAGGCTAAGAAACATTTCTACCATAAAATGTTTATGTAGGTCCACGTGTTGATATAGCCCCCATAATACAATATCTCCCGATTTTCGATATTTTGAACGTTTTAGCCTCATTATCACACTGAGATGCCTGAAATTTGGTATGTAGTCTTCTTTAGGCGTATAAAACTTTCACCCCAGAAATTTTTAGGTATAGGTCCACGCCATGATATAGCCCCCATAGAACGGTACCTTCCGAATTTCGGTATTTTGAAGGTTGTGGCCACATTAATCCACCGAAATGGCTGAAATTTGTGGTGGAGGGTATAAAAAGTTCGGCCCGACCGAACTTAACGCTTTTCTTACTTGTTTTCTAATCATCTGGTGCAAACTTCTCACTAGCATTTCGCCATCAATTTTCAAAAGTTTGGCTTAAAAGTTATTATGCACACGAACGAAGCAACCGATTGGGTCCAAAATTTGGCATTCGTAATATTTTGTCCAAACTTAGTTTAAGTTCGAAGATGGGCCATATCGGTCCACTCCTTCGGGTACCTCCCCCACAAATGTTCAAAATTGTGCGCACGATAAATCTCGAAGGGAGTAACCGAATTAGTCATAACTTTGCAATAACTTTTCAGGCATAGATCGGGTTCGAATATAGACTATACCTATCCACTCCTTCGGGTAGCTCCCCCACAAAATTCGGAAAATGTGAAGTTTAAGAGCACCTCTCCCTTTAGGTTGTCCTTGCGACCCCTTTTGGCCGGTAAATTTTACCATACCTGAGAAATAATGGCTTTAAAGCTTCAAGAAACTCTGACGGTACCAACTAAAATGGCAAATCCGCAAGATAACTCTCGCTGGGAGTCTCTGATTGGTCCAATCATCGTATTATTCCATCTAGTCATGTATCATTTTTGAGTTACCGACAAAAAACGGTAAAATTAAAACGAAAAATTATGAATAAAAACTTCAAATAAATGTTTAAAGAATTCTTGATATCGGTAGGTAATTCAAGAAATGATATAGAGAATCACACTACAGGTTGGAATATCGGTCCCGTCCTTCGGAACCTTCCTCACAAAATTTGGGAAAACTGCAATTTAACAGCTCGCCTCGGATCGTTTTGAAATTTTTGTCTAAAATTCTTCTGGCGACGGCGCAATTTTTCGGGGGCATTCTTCCTGATATAATGAGTAGTACGTAACATAACCCTCTAAGGGAGAAACCGATTTGGTCCAAACGCTTTACATCGTATTATTACTTACGAGTACAACCTCTCTTTCGGTTACCTCCCACACAATGTTTGGAAAGAGTGTAGTTTAAGGACTTCTCCGGGATCGTTTTTAAATTTTTCTCAACATATTGGGTATGCGGCCCTAGTTAAGGCGGTTCATTTTTTTAGACCTGAGCCTGAGGGTATATCTCTGTCTGCACAGCAGACTGATACTTTCATACTCTTGAGTAACCTTTTGACGTTCTTCATTGTGACATTGAAGTATAGGTGATGAATTTTGTTTCCCTGGTACAGATTTTACGGCAGTTTGAAATTTAGTGTTTTTACCAGAGCTCCGAAATACTCGCTCGAATTCTACTCTTCGGAAGAACCTCCTGTGGACCTCCGACCACCCTCTTCCGAACTTCAGATCAACCTCTTCTAGACCTCCGAACAACTTGCTCTTTCCATAATCAGTCCACAGGAACATCAAAACCTGTTCGCTACTACACACGCAACAACACACAATCAGCAAAAAAATATTTTTTCACTCGATTTTACTCTTCGAGCAGACTCGTACTCTATTTCGAGTATTTTCACTCGCACTCTTATTTTTAAACCAAGAGTAATCGCGAGTGATCCCAAATAAAACAAAAGAGTGGAGATTAAACTTCTTGTAAAACTCGTATTCTTCTAGTACTCCCATTCGCAGGTATTTTTCACTCGCGAGTAAAAACGAGCAAATCAGACTTTTTACTCGCACTCTTCGAGTACTCCCACTCGCGAGTACTTTTCACTCGCGAGTAAAAACGAACAAATCGGAGCTCTGGAAGAGAGGCGAAACATAACTCCTTCCTATTATACTCATTTAGTAAAATCTGTGTCATGAACAGATGTTTCTAAAACTCGCCTATTAAAATTTATGTTTTCTTCAAAACATACCCACAAGGCTGCCGCAATTTTCTTGGTAATGAATGTATTGGTGGAATTTATTGTCCAGCTGTTATGCATTTTTTATCAGTTTATCATTTTGGTGGATGCCACAGTGTTGCAATGACGTGTACACCCGCCTTGCACGTAGAAGGTCTGCGGTTCGATTCGCAGGCCAGGCAGAATCAAATGTACAACGGTGGCAAAATACCTATCAGTGTAATGTTGACGATAGCATTTCAACCATATAAAACTTCTTTAAAAGTGGTATCGTAGATACACCGTTCTGACTCGGCGTTAAACTGTAGGTCCCATATCATTGAGCTAATATGAGTCGGGGTGCACTCATTGACATGAGAGAAGTCACTCTGTCACATCTGGGATGTTTGAGGAACAATTATTATATCAATTTGGTGCATATTGACATTTAAGGAGAAAAATCGTTTTAACTTTTTTTGTTCTTTTTCTTTCAATTCCATTAAATACTTTAAATTTAAATTTCTATTAGGGTTATTTATATTTTACATTACAAATACAACTTTCCATTAATATAAATGGAAAACCTTAAATTAGGTACACTTACCCTGAGTGATGAATTTCTTTCATAAATTCCATAAAAATTACTCTATGAAATATTCCACGTGTGTTTGGTATGTTCTGCTTGGCCCGCATCCGTTATGTGACTTGTTTGCTTTTATTTTAAATCTTTTCATTTTTTTTTTTGCTTTCAAAGAATGGGTACAACAGCATTTATTCTTAGCAAGAATAAAAGCCATATTGAAAGCAAAATCATAAACGCATAAAATGTGTAATATTTATGTTTAGCAGAGTGTGTACGTACATATATATCTATACATATACGAGTATGTACATGGTTTAATAAGAAAGGTTAGCCAAAGCTTTTTGTCAATTTAAATTTTTTCATTCGAGTATGCCTAAAACTTCAAAACAATAAAACCAAACTGTGTATGTGTGTGTGGTGTTTGAATAATATGCCAAACAATTTTAAAAACAATCGAATTCAATGATTTTTAAAATTGTTTTTAGACCATTTGTATGGAAGAAATTGGTGAGATTTGCATTGAAACAATCAGTTTATCATATTCACAAATCGATTATGTGCAGAAAACTTAACTCTTCATTCATTTTTCGCGTTTTTTATAAAATGCTCAAAAAATGGATTGTAAACAAACCCACTTGTTGCTTTTATTTTGAAGTTTTAGGAATTCAAGAAAAACAAGGGTTCTATAGATTTTTTCATTTAAATCTACCTCTTTACTTATACCATGAGTATGTACTCATATTCATATAAATATGAATGAATGCGACCGGCATAAATGCTGCTGAAGTGTACAAAGGAAATGAAATGTCTGGAATGAAATGAATTTAAACACACACACGCACCCATTTTAGTTGAAATGTTTTCTTAATAAAAGTTTTATATAAATAAATCATATAAAAGTTTTTGATTAGAAACTACATAAAAATATCATCATATTGTGTGTGAGGGAAAAATAGCACAAGAATGAAAAAAGGAATACATCATTGAAAGCAATTAAAAGAAAACAGTACCTCAAGCGATTTAAAAGAATGAATAGAGAAAAAACAATTATGTTGATGTTAAACCAATTTTTAATTTATTTAATAAAGAGTTGTTTGTATAGTTCATTTGAGAATGGTTGTATCTAAATGGTGGATTGAGGCATTCACTTTTTTCAATTTGTATGCTTTCACAATTTTATTTCTTTAATGCAATTATTGCAAATATAAGTATGAATATAGGATTTGAGGTAATTTTAAGGGAGTTGAATAAGCCAAATCCCTGTAGATAATTTTTTACACCCTATTTGGCAATAAAAACCTAGGAAGTACCATGTGAAGAAAAAATGTCTTTAAATTAAAATTTTGACCTCTGATTAAAAGCATTTAAGATGTATGTATGTACAGGTGTCGGAGTAAAGACTGAAACGCTACCTCCCAATTGTTTGTACTAACATGTTATCTTCCTAACTTTATAGAGTCTTTTAGATTTCTCAAACATTGCATCAACCCCAACATCCCCTACATCAACCAACGTCCATAAATGTTATTGTTCCATCTACTTGCCTTTGCTCAACATTCAAATCTTTTAACCTTCATTTTGCAATTCAAAGCTGCACAACTAACTTAGTTACATTTACAGCTTGGAGGGCAACTAAGGAATTATTTATCAAAAAAATTTTGTAATATTTCAAGATAATTCAAAAAGCACGTCTTAAGTAATTGCCTGGCAACACGTAAGAGCCATATTTCTCTTTTTACAAACACGTGATTCCGCATTCCATTGTCCTTTTTTGGTGTGCGCTCAAATAAATGTGGTACTGTATTTCGACATGTTGAGTGTGTGTGTGTTTGTACACATTTAAATGAACTGCGGCAAAGTTCTTCAACGCTTATTCAAATAAATGAAATACAAGTAAGAGCGGCGTTAAGCGTTCCGCAAGGACGAACTTTTTATACCCTTCACCACGAATTGTAAAATGAAAGAATTAGTTATTTGAAATTTTGCCCATAAGGGCGAAGATCATTTTAATGAAGTGAAAAAGGAAAGCCGACGATTTGAACCCACACAACCACAAGTTTATGCGACTAGTATCGCTGTTAGTTTGTAGCTGGCATAGACTAATAAAAGTATAGACAAAGAAATCCACTCACCTAAATTCTCTCACTGAGTGAGAGTTGAGTCAGTTGACTATGCACTCAATTTTTAAAATGGCAATAACAATACATTTTAATCTTGGTCGCATCTACATCCTCATATAAAAATATTCTGCAATATATTGCGATTTACCGCAAAACATTGTGCAACTGAGTGAAAACGCTGCACAGTTTCCGTAAGGGCGACACCTACAAAAAATACCTTTGTTAGTCTATGTTGGTGGTTGTGTGGGTTCAAATCGTCGGCGTTCCTTTTACACTTGCAAAAAATCTTCGGTCATGAAACTCAACTCCAACGAAAAGAAAATTGTTTTTCTTTCGTTTATGAAAGAACTAATCACGTCTGTCACATCAAGGCGTTAGCCTAAAGAGGAGATGAAGATCACTTTATATAAAAAAAGGCATTGGCATTGACCCAATGCAGACCCTAGACAACTACCCCTGGGCACTAGCACTTTTTGTTTGAATTTTTATTGATGAGTCGTTTCGGTTGGCTAGAGGATGATTTGTGCAGGAACAACTGGTAGGAGCGGTGCCATTATTTTAGGCCCTATTTAAGGGGTTACGGCCACTTATTGAGCACGAACAAAATTACATTTTTCATGATTTTTTGTGATACCGTGTGTTACTTTCGGATATATATATATATATATATATATATATATATATATATATATATATATATATATATATATATACATAAATATATATATGTATATATATGTATATTTTTTTTTTTTTGAAAAATATTGCACTATGTTCTGACAAATGGCCGCCTACGAAACACTGTGTTTACTAAAGCAGTTTGCGGTGCCCACTCGAAAAGAAATAACCCCATCAGCATTTGTTTTTGTGGGATCATTAAGAACCTAAGAATCTTGTACTTAAGTAAAGCGGAATTAAAAAATATGGTTAGGTTAGGTTAGGTTGAAAAGAGGGGCGAGTACTCGCCACATGTCCTGGTGGACATACACATAAGCCATGAATTAGGCCTGTTGTGCGCTCTAGTGTAAGTTTTTGAAGAAGGGGACTCTACTATAATTTAATTAAGGAACTCTGTTCCCTTAACAAAATCCCGTAATTGTTTTAGGTCGTCCACAATTACCTGATTAAGATCTGGTATTGTGTCGTTCCCTAAGAACTGGGATCTGATGTTTGCGAAAGCGGGGCATTTGCAGAGAAAATGCTCCAATGTTTCATCATCCTCTCCGCATGCCCTGCATATGCTGTTGTCTGCACAATTAATTTTGTGCAGATGAGCTTGTAAACCGAGGTGACCTGTAAGAACACCTGTAAGTCTACTCAACTCTGCTTTACCTAGCAGTAGTAGGTTTTTAGTTTTTTCCTCATTTGGGTCTCCCCATAGGATTTTTGTGGTTTCCCCTAATTCCTCTCTATTCCATAGGGATAAGTGGGCATTTTTTGCCCAATTTTTTAACTCTAGCCGAGACGCATTTAGTGGCTTTGCGTTCGCTACGTTTACAGTTGCTAATTCCCTTCCCTTTTTTGCCAGAGAATTTGCTATCTCATTACCTCTATTCCCCGCATGTCCCGGTACCCATATTATACGCACCGTGCCATGCTGAGTATAGCTGTTGATCGAATTTATACAATCCAGGACTGTTTGTGATTTTACTGTCTTGGATGTTATTGCTTTGATTGCAGTTTTACTGTCCGTAAGGACGTTTACAGTAGTTGGCCTCGTGTTGGCATTAAGCCAGTTCAGACACTCTGTGATCGCTCGGATCTCCGCTTGATGGACCGTATTGTGATCCGGCAAACGAAGAGATATTTCGGTCTCTGGTTCTTCAATAAAGAGACCCAGTCCCGTTCTCCCACCTAGCATTGAGCCGTCTGTATAACAGCAGTTTCCAGTCGGCATTTGTGCTATATTTCCGCCGATCCACGAGTCTCTGTCTGGAATTAATGCCTCGCATGAGGCAGCTACAAATGTTTCAGGTATACGGTCCGATGCAATGTTATCTATTGACTCTCCCGTTGTTACCTGTAGAATGTTTTGATGGTATGTTACGTGGTCCTTACTGATCCACTCGTCCATCGCTTTAAGTCGAATAGCTGCGACAGCCGCTTCATACCTTATCTGGATTTCTATTGGGTGTATATATAGAATAGTTTCTAAAGCCCTCGTTGATGTTGTCCTCATTGCGCCGCTTACACTTAGACAGCACATTCGTTGGACTTTCTGTAGTATTTTAATATTACACTTTTTATCCATAGCTGTCCACCAGACTACTGAAGCGTATGTTAGAATAGGTCTAACTACGCTTTTGTATAGCCAGTGTGTCATCTTAGGATTAAGACCCCACTTGGCGCCTATAGCCCTTCTGCAGGTTGACCAACATCTATGAGCTTTATTGGCTCTTTCCTGAATATGGTCTTTCCATTTAAGTTTCCTATCCAGAATTACTCCCAGATATTTGACTTTATTGGAAATATTGATCGTCTTGTTTAGGAAAACTGGTTCTTCAAAGTGTCCCAGTTTTGTTTTCCTAGTAAACAGACATATTTCCGTTTTTTCCGGGTTTACATTAAGACCTCTTGGTCTAGCCCAGTTATACGCTATTTGTAGGGCTGATTCAGCTCTTCTGCATAGCAAGTTTGGATTCTTACCCCTCAGAAGTATTATAACGTCGTCTGCATAACAGACTGGGTCAAATCCCTCATCGGTTAAAGTCCTTAATAGACTATTTATGGTAGTGACCCATAGGAGTGGGGATAAAATCCCCCCCTGTGGCGTACCCTGACCTACTTTGTCCTTTATTTTTACGTCAAGTAGCCCGCAGCTTATCCATCTATTCCTTAGCATGTGGCTTATCCAGTCCCTGAGGGCCCGATTCACCTGAAACTTATCTAAGGATTGGATAAGGGTTTCGGTGCTGACGTTGTTGAAAGCACCCTCGATATCAATGCATACCGCTAGTGTATACATCTTCCTGTCGAAGGTGCTCTCGATGTGGTGTACAACCTCATGTAATGCGGTTTCCACTGATCTACCTTTAACGTATGCATGTTGTTTGTATTTAAGCATATCGTTTGGAATCTTGCTCTTAATCATGGTGTCGACTATTCGTTCCATGGTTTTAAGCAGGAAGGATGTTAGGCTTATCGGACGATAAGACTTAGGAATTGCGTAACTAGCCTTCCCAGGTTTGGGGATAAATACTACCCTCGCCTCCTGCCAGGCTTTAGGAGTATACGCAAGTTTTAAGCATGCGTTAAAAATTCCAGATAGTATGGGCGCAATGTAGTCCATCTCTTTCTGGAGTAAGGCCGGAAATATCTCATCCGGCCCCGCTGCTTTGAAAGGTTTGAAGCTCTTGATGGCATCCTTTACCATCGCTTCATCAATTGTTGGTGCTTCCTCTGTATCACATTCCCTCATTACCGGCAACCCTGCGTGCGTCGCAGTGTTCGGCGGGAAATGTGTATTCATCAAAAGCCCCAGCGTGTCCTCGATTGTTTCCATCTTATTTCCCATATCATTCACCATGATCTCGGTTTGTGTATGGGTTTTCGATAGAAACTTTTTTATTTTGGATACATCATTTACGCTGTCTACCTGTTCACAGAAAAGTTTCCAGGAATTGCGCTTTGCTGTTCTAGTCATTTTGTTGTATTCTTTAAGTTTTGTGTGATAGTTGTCCCAGAATACAGCTAATTTCTTTCGTCGAGCTCTGTTGTAAAGCCTTCGGACCTCTTTGCCTTTGTTACGAATTTCACCTGTCATCCAGGGTTTTTCGTAGGCAGATTTCCTCTCTCGAAGGGGACAACTTTCTTCGAATGACTTTACTAAGACCTCCGTTATAATGTTGACATTTCTGTCTATATCTTCCGTGCTTAGGCATTCATGTCTATCGTGCCCTAGCCTATCTTTTATTAGTTTCCCAAATTGTATCCAATTGGTTTTGGATTTATTTCGGAAACTTATAGGTTTCGGTGGTGGCCGTGTTAGTTCAAATCTTATATAACGATGATCCGAGAAGGAGTGCTCTTCCGAGACCCTCCAATTCTGCACCTCGTTTATAAGATTTTCGGAACATATTGTTATATCTAATACCTCTTCCCTAATCTTGTTAACAAAGGTGGCTTTGTTGCCTATGTTAAGGGTTATTAGGTCGTTAGTATTCAAGAAATCTAAAAGGGCTTGGCCCCTTTTGTTAGTATTAGTACTACCCCACGCAATGTGGTGTGAGTTAGCATCGCTACCTACTAGTACTTCGTTACCTGTTTGTTTTGCTTTCCTCACCAACCGCTGCAGTTCCGACGAAGGTGGTAGTGTCGGCGAGTCGAACGGTAAATATACTGATGCAAGGTATATATTGCCATTCCCCAGCTTCAGCACAGTTGCGTCCGATGTTGACAACTCTGGAGAGAAAAGAAAACTTAAGTTTTTGTGACATATTATACAGGTTCTCGGTCGAGACCCCGTATTTGCATAAAACAATTGGTAGTTTATATGGTTTAGTCCAGAGACCTTGTTCTGAATAGTCCAAGGTTCCTGGATCAAGCCAATATGGATTTTACCTGTATTGATTTTCTCCATCAGGGCCATGGTTGCCGTCTCGCTCCGATGGAGGTTTATCTGGATGACCTCAATCATTGGTCCTCCAGTAAACGGGCTTCTTGAGAGTCGGTGATTACGGCATCGACTCCCTTTACATTGTTGCTGGGAGGTAAAACCTCTTCGCTATTTTGTTTGGCTTCCTCGCTTTCGCCGATTACCGCCTTTCCTGCTTTGAAGCGGACAGCGTTGGAGATGTAGAAAGCCCTGCCCTTAGTCTTTGTCAGACTAGCCATGGAGAGATGGTCAATTCCGACCACAAGGAGAGTTCCGTCCTCCTGCTCCTCCCTGTGGAAGACCTCCCATCTCTTCACGTCCAAGTCCTTGTTTTGACGACCAAAGACTTCGAGCATGCGTTCCGTCTCGAACTTGCTGCCCCATCCTCTGACGAATACAGAAGTTTTTGTTAGTTGAGGAATTTGGTCTTTCCTCACCAACTTTAGTTTGCCGTTTTCCCATGGAGGTATTATGCTGCTGATAATATCCTTGAGGGCGGCAACGTTTGCATGCTGGGCAAATTGGAACACCATCACGTCCCCTTTGACCCCGCTGCTGATGATTTGAATTGGATCACCTCCAATCATTATGTGATCCAATATCTTATTGTTGACCATTTCCTCAATTGCTGGAAGATGGTCTTTGGGTAGCTTTCCGGAGCCTCTATTGGTATCGATCACTGCATAGCAGAGTTCGTCCCTATAGCGTTTCTTGGCTACCTTTGCGTAAGATGGCGGCTCTCTACCAGTCTCCGCAGCCCTCTTCCTCTTCTGCCGGGTCCGGGATTTCTTCACAGAATCCCCAGGCACTGCAGTCGATTCCGCGGCTGGGCACACCCTCTTCACGTTCGAGCTGACTTTGTCGCCCTCTGCCAAAGGATTCTCGGAACAGTCTCCTTTGCGTGGTACTTGACGCGGTGCACTCGGAACGTTTGGGGATGTGGAGCTCTTTTTCTTCTTCGTCGGCTTTACAGTGTTCTGCTCTTCGGGGGATCTGATCCTCTTCGCCGCTTCCGAAGAAGTGGAGGGAGTGTTCATGGTCCCTGTGGGAGCATCCTGCGATATAGCCTTTTTGCTTGTCCGTTGCTTCCTGAACTTTCGTCGTTGAGCACCAGACAGCTGCTTCTTGTGTGTTGTGAGCTTTGCAATGCTGTCGCTCACTTCGTCTACCATCTTGTGGACCTCCTCCTTTTCTGGGATTTCCATGACGGTTATATTATTTTTGCTTTCGCTATCGGATTTGGAGTCTGAGTCGCTACCTGTATCTGAAGGCTGGGTCGAGCATGAACTTCCCCTTAGCTTCTCAGTCTCTTCCTCCCTGTATTTGCCCTTAGGCTGTGTGCTTGTCGCATTACCTTCGACCACAGGTGCCAAGGCACCCACACCTGTGGGAGAGATTTGCTCACGATCGCATGATGACGACGGGGTGTGACTCGTGTGCAGATCAACATCACCCGCCGGTACTGGGTTTATTAAGCCCTGCACCGTAACTTTTTTACTTTGTCCAACTTTCTTCATATTGTGTTTTTTGTTTTAGGGGAACACCCCCATAGTCAGTTTTTTGTCCGCGGGGAAAATAAATTTCCCTGAGGCAGGTGATCGTACTAATCCGCTCCGGAACAGGTTTAATCACAAATGAATTCCCTAGATCTAGAACAAATTAGTACGGTCATCCGCCTCCCCCTATCCGCCGGTGGGGACGCGCCCGGTAGGAGAACTGAAAAAATTGTGTCAAAATTTTGATTATAACTAAAATAAAAAACAAAACAAGTAAAAAGCGGTAAGTTAGGCCGGGTGGAACATTTTGTAACCTCCTCCAAGAAATACTCTAACCGGTCGGTCGGTACCTTTATATGGGGGCTATACCAAAAACGTGAACCTTTCTTGGCAATTTTTAGTAGATAAGCTTTTTGGTGATTGGGAAACTCAAATATTAAATTTCAGCTAGTTCGGTCAAAAAATGGATCTTAAAGCATCAAAATATCATAAATCGGGAGGTACCGTTATATGGGGGCTATACCAAAACGTGGACAATATTTAGTGGAGAACCATAGGGAGCCTCTAATGTCAAATTTCAGCTAGTTTGGTCAAAAAATGTAGAAAAGCCCATCATCAAACTTGACTTGCCTATGGAAGAAGACACACGTATGCAAAATTTTAGCGTTCTATCTTAATTATTGCGGACGGACATGGCTAGATCGTCTTAGAATTTAATTCTGATCAAGAATATATATACTTTATAAGATCGCAAATGATTAGTTCGATGTATTACAAACATTAAAACAAACTTAGTATCCCACCCATACTATGGTGGAGGGTATAACAATTAAGTTAGTGTTTTATTTATAAGTTCCCTGAAAACTAGAAAGTAATTTTTCTCTTAGCCTTGTCGTTTATTTTCATTTAATTTTGCCACCATTTTTATTTAAATGCTAGCGTTTTCTTTGAGAGGTCTCATCACTAGGCAGCGAAATCCTATGCAAATGTATATATGGTTAGGATGGTCGTAGAAAACATCTGATTAGATAGAAACGAATTAGGCCAAGAAATTTTTGCATATTTTGCATATTTTGACATATTTGCATAAAATGAGCATATGCAAAACAATATGCAAAAAATATTCATTTGTGGTCTAAATATCCCACCGAAATGGCTGAAATTTTGTATTAAGTCTTCTTTAGGGATATGGAACTTTATAACTGGAATTTGTCCACATAGGTCCACGCCTTCATATAGCCTTCATAGAACGGTACCTCCCGATTTCCTATATTTTGAAAGTTGTGGCCTCAACATCACTTTGAAATGGATGACATTTTGTATTATGTCTTCCTTGGGAGTATTCTACTTTCCACCTGAAATTTGTCAGTATAGGTCCACGTCTTCATATAGTCCCCATAGAACGGTACCTCCCGATTTTCGGTATTTTGAAGGTTGTGACCTCAATATCCCACCGAAATGACTGCAATTTGGCATTTAGTCTTCGTGTGGGGTATAAAACTTTCCACAAGAAATTTGTCGGTATAGGTCCACTTCTTCATATAGCCCCCATAGAACGATACCTCCCGATTTTCGGTATTTTGAAGGTTGTGACCTCAATATCCCACCGAAATGACTCTAATTTTACATTTAGTCTTCGTGTGGGTTCTAAAACTTTTCACCTGAAATAGGTATAGGTCCACGTCTTCATATAGCCCCCATAGAATGGTACCTCCGGATTTTTGGTATTTTGAATATCCCTCCGAAATGGCGGAAATTTGGTATTAAGTCTTCCTTGGGGGTATAAAACTTTCCACCTGAAATTTCTCGGTATATGTCCACGTCTTCATATAGCCCCCATAGAATGGTACCTCCGGATTTCTGGTATTCTGAAGGTTGTGCCCTCAATATCCCTCCGAAATGGCTGAAATTTGGTATTAAGTCTTCCTTGGGGGTAAACAACTTTCCACCTAAAATTTGTCGGTTTGGATTCAGGCCTTCATATAGCCCCCATAGAACGATACCTCCCGATTTTCGGTATTTTGAAGGTTGTGGCTGTGGTTATACATTTCTCTATTTTATTGACTTGTTTGAAGAGAATTTTAAACAGAAAAATTGTGCATACAAATTTTTTTGTACCTATTATTTAAATATTTGTTGCATATGTCATATGTTTCGATTGCAATATAATCAGAAACTAAAAATATGCCCAGTCCCGAAATTTGACATGAATCGGACCAAAAGTAGAGGTTGCATAAAATTCCGCTGTCTAGTCATTACGAAGAAGAATATACTTATTAGGCTAAGAGAAATATTTTCTAGTTTTCAGTGCATTTATAAATAAAACATAAATAAACATTTTGTAAAATTTGGGAATGGTCAAAACATTGAGCTTTCCGCACATATGTATGTATGTATCTGATCAATCAGTTTGTGCAAAACTAACGAGCACGAGCGGTTCAGAAAAAAATAAAACGTTGATTCATTGAAGGAAATTTTGACATTACCAAAGTAAAGGGGAATAGATGTTCAAAGATGAAAAGAACATTGGCAAACTGCAAATTGAGGGCAAAGGCCGCGTTGGTTACTCTAGTGGCAAACCTGTTGGTGCCAATATCATCCGTCCAAGCCAAAGAGGACGATGGAATCGACTGTATGGGGGAAAGACAGGCTACAAATCATGCCGACTGCATCAAATATTCGAAGAGAAAGGTCAACTCACCACCAAGTTCAACAGTTGCCAGTAATATGTGCTGGATCGCGATCTTCGCGTTGTCAAGGACGAAAATTTCTATACGTGAAAACAATTGCAGAAGGACTACAGATCAAGTTGGATGTGTTAAACATGTGGGGATCAATTATGATAGCATAAAGAAAGGCGTTGTAATTCGACTTCAGCAAATGTTCGACTAATATCAACATCATTGGCCAGGCTCCGGTAATTTTTCAATTTCGAGGTGGATTATCATGGCAGCAGTGAATCGTTAAGCTTAAATATTTGTATGACGATGAAGCGTCATCCTACAGCAGTGTGAAAAACTGAGTTCATTAATTCAATCGTGGAAGGTCGTCCAAAACAACGGTTGTGACAGAGAACATTGTGCCTGAACTGATAATCGTCATGTGAGATATAGGGATCCTTGGGCTTTTCTTCCACCAACATACATTCAAAATTACATGATCACCTGTCCGTAAAAAAGGTTTGTTCTCGTTGGATCCAGCACAATTTGACTATCGCTCAAAAAAGGTTCGTGTCGACTAGTGCAAAGAAATGTTGAAATAAATATGATAACGGTGTTTTAAAAGAAGTTTATAAGATCGTCACATGTGACGAATCATGGGTCTAGGCGTATGTGCCCTAAACAGTGCAGCAATCGATCGTGTGGGTCTTCAAAGACGAACCAAAGCCAACAAAAGTTGTTCGTTGAAGAAATTGCCTCTGGTACACATTACATATCAGCTTACAGTGGATTAAAAATTTTTCAAGTAGTTTTACCGAATATTAAATAAAAACTCATCAAATTATGATACAAAAATATGAAGTTTTCAAAACGACCTTAGGGCGACCACAAAAAACATTTTTTTTTGAACTACTACATCCTCGATTTTGTCGATTTGATGCAAAGACCGTATATATGAAATTTTATGGCGATCGGTCATAAAACGGTCGAAATCGCTTATAACGCCGTCGTTTATAACGTCATATCGCTTATAACGACGAAATCCGAAAGTCCCGAATTTCTGTCCTTTATATTCCACATAAATAAATATAGCTTATAGCGTCATCGCTTATAACGTCATACCGGTTGTATCGTCGGATTTTTTGTGAAATATTTGAATTTTGCTATCGGTTATAACGTCCAACAATACATAGAAAAAATTTCTTTAAATATTTTGTTGTGTTATTTTTTTCAAACTCAAACAACAAGAAAATACTAAACATATGCACAACATATTCGAAGGTGTCCAATCCCACCTTCGAATTATGACACACATGTAGGCGATCCAAAGTCAATTTAGCTTTAATTTTTGCCACCCAATGATATATCTGTTTTACAACCCATGGACCAAGGTGTAATAAAATCATTAAAATCGCATTGGCGGAAACCGTTAGGGCCAGAGGCGTGTTTAGCTGTAGAAACTATTCAAAAATGTATTTACTCAGGAGATGTTGCAAGCAAAGAATGTGTTTGGAAAGCCTTTCAAAACTCAGATCTGTGTTAAATTTAAACCTTATATTGGAATTCAAAGGCCCAAACTAAAATAATATATCTGCTGCAGAATTAATTTAATATCGTTATATTTATTATCTTGTTTTTAAAACATTTGGATTGAATTGAATTTTATATTTACTTAATAAAACAACGTATTTATACCCAAAAGTCACTATACATAATATAGTTTCACCTCTTTTATAAATATCGTTTATAACGACTATCGCTTATAGCGTCCGATTTTGGTCGGTCCCTTGACCGACGTTATAAGCGATTTCGACTGTAATTTTTATGGGGACAATGGTGAATTTTCACGAAAATTCTATAACGGCCGTCATTATGGTCCAATCGATGAAAAAACTTTACCAGTGCATTGTTGTGGCTAAAGAACCCAATTCTATAAAATGATGATCGGTAAACGATAACCCGTACCCCCTACCAATCTTTGTTTTTTATGGGAGCCAAACATTCAGATTTTCATTTTCCAAAAAAAAAAGAATTTGGTCGATTCATAGAGAAATTTTCTGACCACTTAGTCCTTTAAGTGCTTAATTATAGTTACTTCAGATGAAAAATTCTTCTAATCTTCTACAAGGCCTTAAATCGTTATATGAGAGGTACTCCAAAACGTTGACCGATATAGCCAATTTTCAATACAAAAGATCTGGGGACTATTAAACATGTCTATACAATATGTCATTGATTTATCTTAGATATTGTGACACCTATCATGATTTTAACAGACTTCATAGGGTCTCTGTCGAATATTTCGTTGTGTTACATACGGAATGACAAACTTAATATACCCTCTATATTATGGTGGAGGATATAAAAATGTTTTCTCCTAAAGCGATTTAAATCATTCATTACTCTTTTGTTTTGTTTTTCTTTTCACTTGCATAATCGTACATGTTGGCATTGTTTACATAAACCGTTTTAGACGCGGACTACCCCTTTTCAAATATAAATATAATTAATTAACAACAAACAAATTAAATCGTATATAAATAAAGAAAGATGAACAAGTGAGTTAAGTCGAACCGAGAGAAATGATACAATAATAAGACGAACGGGCTGAAAAATTGTGGACTATCAGTAAAATACACTAAGATTTGAAATGGGCAAAGGGGGAGATATATCATAAATAGGATTATAATTTTGGTTCAATATTATGCAACGTATTTTTTGCCGAGTGTAAATGGCGTTTTATTTTCCATGGAGGAGATGCACATGAAATGTTGTTAAAATTGCGCTGACACCTTAAACACTTTGTTGGCATCCACCACATCATTTGTTTGAGGTCCCACATTCTCTATTCAAAGTGAATTTTTAATGTTTCGTTTTAAAATTTGAATTAAGGGAAACAAATTTGTCCAGCACTTTTCAGTCCACATTCATTTAAAAACTAAAATAATAAAAGAAATGAAACAAAAAGAAAACAAAAAAAAATTACATACACACAAAGTATCTCCCTTTTTTTCTGAGTGGAAAATAAAACATGCCATTCAGCCAGCCAGCAGGCATATAAATATAAATCACCAACTCTTGGCAGGGGTCCACAAACAGGCAGGAAAAAATTTACAAATTTATTAACTTAATTAAATTGGTATGTTATCATCATCACGGTAGGGCCAGATTTAAATCTGAATTTTTAATAAAGCTTACATTTGCTTGCTTACAACTTTCGTTTGTATTCTCCGAGGGCTAATCCAGTTTGAAGTCAATTAAAATAAAAATCTGAATTAAACAAACTCTTTGTGCTTGTGCTGCCTCCTTTCGACATTTTGTACAAGAAATGTTTATTTATTTATATTTTCATATTTCGTTTTCAAAACCATTCCCAAAGGAAAAACTTCCGCATAACGATAAACTTCCAAAGCAATAAATTTATGTCATTTGTTTTGCTACTTTTCTGTAAATAGTAGTAAATCAATACAAATGCAATTGTTTTTCTTCTTCTTTTTAGTTTTCGTTTAATCTCAAGGGGTAGTCGGAAAGAAAAAGTTAAAAGAGAAGTGAATGAATGATATTTCAAGAGTCATAAATCATATTTTCGTATCTTTACTAAGTTTTTCCCATATTTCATAATATGTTTTACTAATGAAGACAATATCCAACAACAACAGCAGCAACAACTACAACAGGAGAAATGATAATATTCGAAAGAACATAAGTTTTGTACAATATGTCTGGTGTTGTGTTTAATGGGGCGTATAATTTACAAAAGCTAATATCGATTAAATATGAATCATACGCTGCGTGAAACTTTCAGAATTTGTTTGAACCATTTTGTCATTCCATGTGCAACACATTGAAATATTTCCGACAAAGTATGTATATAACGGTTATGACTTTTTTTACAACCTAGTATTGATGAGCCTTTACCTAAGATTATAAAAACTCTTAATTATAAGGTGATCCTATAAAAAACCTTCCGCACAAAATCATTTAATTTTTTTTATTTATAAGCATTTTTGCCATTTTTATACCCTCAGCATTTATGCTAACGAGTGTATATAAACTTTCATACGGGCAAAATGTGCCTAATCGAAATAATGATTTTAGACCCCAAGTATGTTTGGACGAAATCCGTTTCAGACAATTTTGAATCGATCTGCCTGTCTGTCTGTCTTGTTGGTGCACACGATATCTCTCGAATGGATCAATGGATTCGAACCAAATTTTGGGTATCGTAATATTTTGCCCAAACTTACTATAAAATCGAAAATTGGCCATGTCGGTCTACTCCTTCGGGTACCTCCCTCACAAAAGTTCAAACATTTTCTGTAAATTGATGTGAACGATAACTCTCGAAGGGAGCAATCGATTTGGTTCAAAATTTGACCTTCGTTATATTTTGTTTAAACTTAATTTAAATTCGAAGGTGAGACATATCGGTTTACTGTTTCAGATACGTCCACCACAAAAGTTCAAAACTGTTAGGAAAAGTCATGCGCACGATAACTCTTAAAGGGAGTAACCTTCCATCTATGACTGGTAGAAATTTTACGATGTGCAAAGTATGGACCAAACTTTGCACATCGTAAAATTTCTACCAGACATAGATGAAGTTCCAATATGGACTCTATCGATCCACTCCTTCGGGTACACACAAATTTCGGGTGAGTTCAGTTTAAGACCTGCTCTTGAATCGCTTTTTGTTGTAACAACTTGTATTCGCTACCCTAATTACGACCAAGTAACTTTTTTCAGGAGCAAGTCCATACTTCCTAAGAAAATAGCCCGAAAACTGAAAAAAACCCATATAGCACCATGTGTAGCGGTTGGAATGCACTATACTTGTAGAACTGATCAATCGATTTGGTCCAGAATTTGGGCTGCAAATTATTTTGCCCAAACTTACTTTAAGTTCTAAGACGGGCAATATCGGTCCACAATTTCCGGTAGCTCCCCCCCAAAAAATAAAAAAAATCACAAAAAAGTTACGCGATATATCAGTTGAACGGAGCAAACGATTTGGTCCAATTTTTGGATCTTCTAATAGTTTGTCGAAATTTAGTTGAGCTGCGAAAAAGTTCAACATTTTTGTTTTAGTGCAGTTTAGGGTCTGTTTGAAGATCCTTTTGAAATTTATAACGCTGCTACTCGTTATGATCCTGTTTACAGCAATATAATATTTTTCGTGGGCAAGTTTGTGGTGGTATACGTTGAACAACTGAAATGACTAGATGGCGCGATATCTGTCGAAAAGAAATGACTCCCAAATTAAGATCCACTTCCAAAATCAACTATGCCGATCCATTCCTTCAAGTACCTCCTTCGCAACACTTTTGAGGTTTAACCGAAATCCACATCTTTGTCGGCAAGGTCAAATGTCCAAAAAGGGCCACACAATTTTGAAACCCCTTTAAATACATAATTTTGGGGATAAGGATTTTGGTTTTGTAGCCGGTATTCGATCTGTCGGTAGATGAAAGGTTCAATTAACATAGGCTGAGGGTCGACAACGCCTAGTAAAAAAAACTACTTTTCGGGACTTGTTGAATGACACAAAGCGATCAATTAACAGCTATTTATGGAGACCTGATTCAGCACATGTGCGTTGTAAAATTTGTACAATTTTCCAAAAATTTTGCGATAAAAATGTGAAAAATCATCCCTAAGAGGAAGCCAGCGGGTTTTAGAGCTTATCCCAGAAATTATGTAAATTTCGAT
The DNA here is from genome assembly GCF_047663935.1 of Musca autumnalis. Classification (NCBI taxonomy): domain Eukaryota; kingdom Metazoa; phylum Arthropoda; class Insecta; order Diptera; family Muscidae; genus Musca; species Musca autumnalis. Next base: position 222,147,951 of record NW_027411644.1, read on the forward strand.
GAAAAAAACTTGTTTTGATAAAGACCATAAGGGCCACATAAGCTAAAAACTAATAAAAAAAGATTCAGTCGGCTTTGCCTATGTGAATTAAAACTTTCATCTACGGACAGATCTACACAATTGTTGAACTTTGGTGGGGGAGGTAATTTAAAGAGAAGATCGATATCGGCCATTTTAGAAGTTAAAGTAAATTTGGACAACGTTTGGATAAATTTGGTTGCCCCGTTCAAGGGATACCGTGCATACCATTTTAGTGACATTTTTTAAATATTGAAGGGAAGTACAGGAACTTGTTGCCAATCTTCGAACTGAAACTAAGTTTGGACAACTTTTGGGCTGTTTTCACAAGATGTATGGACTTGCCCCTGAAAAAGCATTTACCGTCGTAATTGAGGCAGCGAATTTATCCAATTTCTTTGTGTGGGAGGTACCCGCATGAGTGGACAAATATAGTCTAAATTAAAGCCTGACACACATAGGGCAGATGTATTAGGATGTGTAAAGTATGGACCAAATCGGTCACTCCCTTCAAAAGTTATCGTGCGCAGGATTTGTCCGAGCAGTTTTGGAACTTTTGTGAGGGAGGTAACTGAAGAGTGGTGTGGCTTACCTTCGAACTTATACTAAGTTTGGACAAAATATTACGAAGGCCAAATTTTGAACCTAGTCTGTTGATACGTTCAAGAGTTATCTTGCGCTTCAACAACTAACCACGGTATCATAGGGGTTTTTTGCACTTTTCAGGCTATTTGTTCATTTGTCCTTATTTTCATCCGGGGCAAGTCCATACTTCCTGAGCAAATAGCCTGAAAAGTGCAAAAAACCCCTATGACACCGTGGTTAGTGGTTGCCGTCGTAAGGGAGGCGGTGAATAGAAGTTGTTACACCCAAAATTAAAGCGATTCGAGAGCAGGTCCTGAAACTGAACTTTTCCGAACTTTTAATTGGGAGGTACCCGAATATGTGGACCGATTGAGTCTATATTGGAACCTCATCTAAGTCTGGTAGAAATTTCACGACGCGCAAGGTATGGGCGAAATCTGTTACTCCCTTCAAGAGTTATAGTGCACACAAATTTTCCGAACATTTTCGGAAACCGGAAGGAGTAGACCCATATAACCCATCTTCGAACTTAAACTAAGTTTTTACAAAATATTACGAAAGCCAAATTCTGAACCGAATCGATTTATCCGTTCGAGAGTTATCGTGCGCTCCAGCCAGCTAGCCAGACCGACAGACGGCCGGATATGGCTAAATCAACTACAAATTGTCTGAAACGAATTTCGTCCAAACATATTTGGGGTCTAAAACCATTATTTCGATGAGGCACATTTTGCCCGTATACCCTCGTTAGTGTCAATCATAAATGCTGAGGGATAAAAATAAAAGTATCTTCAAACAGCCAATAAAATGCACATAACATTGAAAGCTTAAATTTTTGTTTGGGAAGTACACGAAGAAGTTGGCCTACCAAATCCATTTTCTTAATTCTCTTTCGAGTTGAGCTTATTAGACCTATTATATACATTGAAAAATTAGGAGTCTACCGAAGTCCCACGCATTCAACCATTACGCTACGTTTCACGGGTGGTTAAGACGATCTTCAGGCGTATTGAATGTTGTTTTTGTGGCAGACGAAGGCAAAGCTTGGGAACTAGTATATATATCACACTTCATTAGATAAATGCATATGCGAAATTATGTCAGTTTATTGAAACTCCAAACTTTTCCTATAGTCCCGCTTGGTAATCCCATTTTTCAATGTTCACAAATACTATGGTAAGTTTTATTCCTACGTCATTAGTAATTGTTCTCCCATATCAGAAGATTTTTGATCATTAATTATTGTCTACTAAAGTTTTTGACAAGTTGACGGTGGCTCAGAACGCTAAGACTCCGGCAACCTTGACACTCAGTTGTCGGAGACCCAGGTTCGAATCCCAGCCTGGCTCATGCTGAAATTATTTTTTATTTTTGCCTTATTAAGGCGAAGGTCATTTATAGTGATATTTGATTAATTCTCTTTCGAGTTGAGCTTATTAGACCTATTATATACATTGAAAAATTAGGAGTCTACCGAAGTCCCACACATTCAACCATTACGCTACGTTTCACGAGTGGTTAAGCCGATCTTCAGACGTATTGAATGTTGTTTTTGTGGCGATCGTGATATAAGTTTAAAGAGTTATCATTCGCACGAACTAGCGAGAAAAACATGCGAACAAGAAAAAGTATACTCCAAATTATTTATATGCGTTAGGAACGAAGAAACAAACTTAATACACCCTCCATACTATGATAGAGGTTATAGAAAACGAAGTGACCTAAAGAAACTAAAAATATTTTCGTCTTGCATGGATTCCAAAAAACCGAATTAATAATCAGAACCCCTGCATATTTCTTATGTAGCACAGTATTATTAGACTAATGGTATTTCTACGATGTGCAAACGAGCACAGACCACATAACCCGGTTTAATTGGATTGTAAATCACTGTGATGTTGCGAATGTCAAAATTTCTGTTGTTTTTAAAATCAAGACAGATCATCTGACCTAAGTCAGTTCATCGTATCGTCAAGAAATAAAACAAAAGTAAAAAAACAATGCTCAGATTTTAGTAAAGACAATGTTCACAATATTTCATTCAACATTTCGTATTATTTTCTAAACCTGCTGATTATGCGAAAATCGTTTGTATTCCCTGGAGCTCCATACAGATATGTCTGCCAGATTTGCACCTTATTTATTAAGATGGCAATTTTCTGATAATTATGTTGCTTGCGCTCTGACATTAAAAAATGATAACAACAACAAGATATAACGAATTTGGTGGGAAATCATGAGTGACTTAAACAAAATGCTGGGTGTTGGCTTGTTCCGTTATTTTTTGTTTTTAACCACATCCCCCTTTTCCTGCACAACTAATGGCCCAGAGTTTGAATGTTTAAAAAATTATGTTAACATAACAAACAAGACGAATTTTCTTGTCAGACTGCTGTCACACGGAGGCTTGTGGGATTTAGCATAACAGAAAAGGAAGCCGAGTGGTGAGGCGCACAAAACCACTCACTGCCAGCGATATCGAAAGCGATGTGAAGCAAAGAAAATAAAAAACGTCAACATGAAACTGTGTATTCAAGTATTTGAGTTTGGTTGACTTGTTTGGCTTCACTGAATGCCTGACAGGATGATGGGTAGGTAGTTTGGTAGGTTTCTTTTCGTTTGACTTTAAGGTTAAATAAATACTGGCATCGTTCAGTTTATATTTTTTGTTGACATGTTTGCTTCTGTATTGGTAAAAATCCATTCACGAAGTTGGCTTTTATAAAATGATTTTAGCTAATGATTTAATGTTGAAGTAGCAGAGCATGGGTGGATGCGTGTGTGTGAAAGAGTGTTCTGTTAGATACCAATCAAGCGAAGAAAAAATCACATCAACAAAAGCAGTCCCTTTCCCCACCCCTCTAAAAAATCACAGCAAACCAAATCAGCCAAACTTCCTCCTTGGTGGCTGCGAAACAGGAGGTGATGTTAAGTTCAGCGGAAGTCAACTCAAAGTTCAAATCCCTGTTGTTTGCTACGATGATGTATTTACATCATCATGATTTTGCATTAATGATGTGTGCGGTATGCGGGGGTCATGCAGATGGGTGCTATAGGATTAAAAACATTAATTTTGAATGAACATAAAAAATTAGGAAAAGATGAAGCCATACTGGTAAATAACATATGGACTATTTCATGGAAATTAACTTTTAGAATTAAGTTATGGAATGTTCACTGTGGGGGTTCTTAAATGAGGCAAGTTGTTATAGACTTTAGTCAAATTTAAATTTACGAAATCCAATATAAACTCATTATTCCATACGTAAAAAATATTTAAGAATTTTTGAGGTCTAATACCAACAGATATTCCAATACAAAAATCCTCCCAAAAACCGAAATCTGATAGGCCTGTTTATGGAAGACAAAAACGTCCTCCCACAGATGATCCTAAGGTATTTTTTATGGAAGACGATCAGATCATTTAAAGAAGACCACAAGTTCATCTTATAGAGGATACCAAGTTACTCTTATAGAAGAACTCAAGAAATAGAATAGAAAACACTAAGTTCTTCAAATAGGAGACCTCAATATAAGACCTCAAGTTCTTCTTTTAGAAACCCATAAAGTCTTTTTATAGAACCCATAGAAGGCTTCTTATGGAAGCCTTCGAATCTTCTTATAGAAATCCAAGATGACTTCTGTTAGAGGCCCAAGTGACTCGTGAATTAACCCAGATATGCCCATTGCTTGATCGTGATCATTTTAAAATTATTTTTATATTATTTTAGAAGCAAATGTGAAATAATAACAGTATGTTCATATGTTTTTTAAAAATTTTTTGAAAAAAGTGGTTTTTGAGGCCGCTTTTGGACACAAGGTTTTATCATATAACTGGGAGTTATGGGACACAAAACCTTTGACATATAGTCCAAAGACACCTTTTCGGCATCTTGTTAACGTTTTTTCGTAGTAGGCTCCACATCGTGTATGTTTTCGTTATAAAACTACCCAATAATTAATCGGTCATAACGCAAATCATTGTAAAAACTAAGCGATAGGTGGCAACTTCGACAAACTAGACCTCAAAACTCAAAAATAGTAGCTCAAAATAATGGAATCGTATAATATCCCAAGAGCTACAGATGTGTACTGAGTATATCACCAAAATAAACGGTACTTTGATAAACATAACATATCAAATTAGCAAGCATTTTGTGTGTCCTATATATAGGACGTTGGGCATATCTGGGTTAAATGAGGTCTTCTTATAGAAAATCTCTAGGTATTCTTATAATAGGCCACAAAGTCTTACTAAGTTCATAAGACCTAAAGTTTTCTTATAGAAACCACAAAGTCTACGTATAGGAAACCACGAAACCTTTTTGTAGAAGCTACAAAGCCTTCGTATAGAAGACCACAAGGTCTTCGTATAGAAGACCACAAGGTCTTCGTATAGAAGACCACAAGGTCTTCATATAGAAGACCACAAGGTCTTCGTATAGAAGACCACAAGGTCTTCGTATAGAGACCACAAGGTCTTCGTATAGAAGACCACAAGGTCTTCGTACAGAAGACCACAAGGTCTTCGTATAGAAGACCACAAGGTCTTCGTATAGAAGACCACAAGGTCGTCGTAAAGAAGACCACAATGTCTTCGTATAGTGGACCACGATATCTTCGTATAGAAGACAACAATGTCTTCGTATAGAAGACCACAATATCTTCGTATAGAAGACCATAAGGTCTTCGTATAGAAGACCATAAGGTCTTCGTGTGGAAGACCATTAGGTCTTCGTATAGAAGACCATAAGGTCTTCGTATAGAAGACCATAAGGTCTTCGTATAGAAGACCATAAGGTCTTCGTATAGAAGACCATAAGGTCTTCGTATAGAAGACCATAAGGTCTTCGTATAGAAGACCATAAAGTCTTCGTATAGAAGACCATAAGGTGTTCGTATAGCAGACCATAAGGTCTTAGTATAGAATACCATAAGGTCTTCGTATAAAAGACCACAAAGTCTTCCTATAGAAGAACATAAGGTCTTCGTATAAAAGACCACAAAGTCTTCCTATGGAAGACAACAAGGTCTTCCTATGGAAGACCACAAGGTCTTCGTATAGAAGACCACAAGGTCTTCTTATGGAAGACCACAAGGTCTTCGTATAGAAGACCACAAGGTCTTCGTATAGAAGGCCATAAGGTCTTCGTATAGAAGACCATAAGGTCTTCGTATAGAAGACCATAAGGTCTTCGTATAGAAGCCCATAAGGTCTTCGTATAGAAGACCATAAGGTCTTCGTATAGAAGACCACAAAGTCTTCCTATGGAAGACAACAAAGTCTTCCTATGGAAGACAACAAGGTCTTCCTATGGAAGACCACAAGGTCTTCGTATAGAAGACCACAAGGTCTTCGTATAGAAGACCACAAGGTCTTCGTATAGAAGAGCACAAGGTCTTCGTATAGAAGACCACAAGGTCTTCGTATAGAAGACCACAAGGTCTTCGTATAGAAGACCACAAGGTCTTCGTATAGAAGACCACAGGGTCTTCGTATAGAATACCACAAGCTCTTCGTATAGAAGACCACAAGGTCTATTTATAGAAGACCAAAAGGTCTTCTTATAGAAGACCACAAGGTCTTCGTATAGAAGACCACAAGGTCTTCGTATAGAAGACCACAAGGTCTTCGTATAGAAGACCACAAGGTCTTCGTATAGAAGACCACAAGGTCTTCGTATAGAAGACCACAAGGTCTTCGTATAGAAGACCACAAGGTCTTCGTATAGAAGACCACAAGGTCTTCGTATAGAAGACCACAAGGTCTTCGTATAGAAGACCACAAGGTCTTCGTATAGAAGACCACAAGGTCTTCGTATAGAAGACCACAAGGTCTTCGTATAGGAGACCACAAGGTCTTCGTATAGAAGACCACAAGGTCTTCGTATAGAAGAACACAAAGTCTTCGTATAGAAGAACACAAAGTCTTCGTACAGAAGACCACAAAGTCTTCCTATGGAAGACCACAAGGTCTTCGTATAGAAGACCATAAGGTCTTCGTATAGAAGACCATAAGGTCTTCGTATAGAAGACCATAAGGTCTTCGTATAGCAGACCATAAGGTCTTCGTATAGCAGACCATAAGGTCTTCGTATAGAAGACCATAAGGTCTTCGTATAGAAGACAACAAAGTCTTCCTATGGAAGACAACAAGGTCTTCCTATGGAAGACCACAGGGTCTTCGTATAAAAGACCACAAGGTCTTCGTATAGAAGACCACAAGCCCTTCGTATAGAAGACCAAAAGGTCTACTTATAGAAGACCAATAGGTCTTCTTATAGAAGACCACAAGGTCTTCGTATATGCCCTCAAGGTTCTCGTATAGAAGAAAATAAAGTCTTCGTGTAGAAGACCAAAAGGTCTTCGTATAACAGACCATAAAGTCTTCGTATAGAAGACCATTAGGTCTTCATATAGAAGACCATAAGGTCTTCGTATAGAAGACCACAAGGTCTACCTTTAGAAGTCCAAAAGGTCTTCTTATAGAAGACCACAAGATCTTCGTATAGAAGACCACAAGGTCTTCGTATAGAAGACCACAAAGTCATCGTATAAGAGGACAACAAGGCCTTCGTATAGAAGACCACAAGGTCTTCGTATAGAAGACCACAAAGTCTTCGTATAGAAGACCACAAAGTCTTCATATAGCAGAAGTCTTCTTATAGATGACCACAAGGTCTTCCTATAGAAGACCACAAGGTCGTCGTATAGAAGACCGCAAGGTCTTCGTATAGAAGACCACAAGGTCTTTGTATAGAAGACCAAAAAGTCTTCGTATAGAAGACCAAAAGGTCTTTGTATAGAAGACCACAGGGTGTTTGTATAGAAGACCAAAATGTCTTCGTATAGAAGAACAAAAGGTCTTCGTATAGAAGACAAAAGGTCTTCGTATAGAAGACCAAAAGGTCTTCGTATAGAAGACCAAAAATTCCTCGTATAGAAGACAAAAAGATCTTCGTATAGAAGACCAAAAGGTCTTCGTATAGAAGACCAAAAGGTCTTCGTATAGAAGACCAAAAGGTCTCCGTATAGAAGACCAAAAGGTCTTCGTATAGAAGACCAAAAGGTCTTCGTATAGAAGACCAAAAGGTCTTCGTATAGAAGACCAAAAAGGTCTTCGTATAGAAGACCAAAAGGTCTTCGTATAGAAGACTATAAGGTCTTAGTATAGAAGACCACAAGGCCTTCATATAGAAGACCACAAGGTCTTCGTATATAAGACCACAAGGTCATCGTATAGAAGACCACAAGAAGAACAATTTGCCTTCTTGTAGATCTCTATATAGAATTTCACAAGGTCTTCATTTAGAACACCACTAAATCTTAAATTTCATCTTATAGAAAATTTTAAGGTCTTCTTGTAGGATAACTCGTCTATTAAAACACCTTCTCTTCGGTTCGTTCTCCAACTACTGTTCTGTAATTGTCACAAAAGAATACAAAGCCTGAGGAAAGGAAAATTTTTTGACATAACGCACGACCAAATTACCCGCATAAATTATGCACTTGTCTCTTCAATGAAAGAAAAAACAAACCAAAAATGTTTATTATTCGAAATTTTTGTTGATTAAGATTGTAAAGCCCATAATTAGCATCCATGCCAATGTAAAACACACATTTTAGCATAATTATCAAACATTAACCAGCCTTGAGCGAACAGAAGGAAAACAACAATTGTTTATGTGAGATTACTGTAATATCCGTAGCTCTCTTTCCAATACTGACTACAGTAAGGGAAAATTCAAAGGATATATTCAAAACATGGAAAACATAAAACCGAATATTGCCCCTGGGTTTATACCTGCGCTATAAAAACGTAATTAGGCTAATAACATTTGGAAAATGTTAAACTTTAAATTGGAATATAAAGCGAGAGAATTTCTCATATCAAGCTTTGTGCTTTTCACTTTGAAATTAGCCGGGGTGGTTCAATCGAAACAATTGGCACGTCATCATAAATCTACGTATTTATGGTCTTGTTGGGTATCCATTATTGCCTACATCATGTGCCAATTTGTTTGAACAGATTTGTTGATATTGTACAAACCAAATAATTTTTAAAATATTAATTTAGAAGCATATTTTATACATATTCTATGAGCCATATAAAAACAGTTATTAACTATCTTCATTAATTTTAGGTATGTTCAAAATCAGTTGAAACAATAAACTGTGTGTAATGGTAAGTGACATGTATTTATGTATAAAAGGTTACAGAAGTTCATTTCATTAAAAAAAAATAATTATTTATGAAAAGGTATCACAGTACTGTACCTTGGATATACACCGTACATATATCAACCTAAATCAGGGATATGCTACATAACACATTACCACTGACATCACTAACCATTGTCATCATCAGTATAACATATTTTTAATGACATCATGTGTCAAGAGATGTTTACCGTATACAGTTGTTGTTCCTTTACCTAATGTACCTCATCATTCAAGGTACGAACAGCACGTGTTAACTAAATTACATAAAGTGGGAGACACAGAAAATAAAACCGAAGGTGAGGTTGAAGTTAACATGGGTTTTCTGCGCAAATGAGTGCTAGATTTAGACGAATATTCATCATAGTATGTTTCTATGTATATGTATTTGTATGTAATATTCTACTTAACTAAATTAATTTTATCATATTTTTTGTTGCTCTTCATTATTCCTATTTTTGGTTTTGTTAATGCGGGTGTGGAGCTGAGAAGAAGGAGAACATTATGACCAAAAATGATTTATTAATTATATTTAATGGTTTATGCTGCCAATGTGTGGGCTAGCTGTTCGTAGTGTGTGTAGGTGGGTATGTAATTAAATGTTATTGCAAGAATTTAGTAAACATAACATTAATGTTCATAAATATTTATTTGGTAAGTGTGGCAAATGTAATAGGGAAATTTATGGACTTTTGAAAACTTTAAATATCAAAGAAAAGGTGGATATAAATGAGCCATACCTACACATAAATTAATATAGTGGCGGTCACTAGTCGTCTGTTGTTTAGAACAGGTAAGAAAGTGTCAGTCAGCGGAGATATACACTCAACCTTTGACCAAAAAAATTAAGCAAACACAATAATTATGTCGTATATAAAATTTATTAATTTTGTATCACGAATTTGCTTCAAAATACGCGGAAAATCAAAAAATAACAAAAAACCGAACAAAATGCAGTATAACGGTACATTTTTTAAAGTTTTTTCTTCTTTTGTCTGTTAAACGTAAATGTGGCAGCGAATACAAGTTGAATCAAAATAATCAAAGTGATTCCAGATCTTAAACTGCTCTTTTCCGAAGTGTTGTATATATTTGAACTTTATCTAAGATTTGCAGAAATATTACTATGTGCAGAGTATGGACCAACTCGGTTCCTGCTTTCGAGAGTAATTGCGCGCACTATTTTAGGAAGGTGTGGACCGATATTGCCCATCTTCAAACTTAACCTAAGTTTGGTTTGATCCATTCGAGAGTTACCGTGCCCTACAGCCAATACACATTGTACCATTTGGGTTGTTTACATTTTTTTTCTCAGGACTATTTTCCAAGGAAGTATGGACTTGCCCCTAAAAAAACTTGTATCGTCGTATTGGGGGAAGCGAATACATTTTTTTAACCTTTGTAGGGGAGGTACTTGAAAAAGTGGACCGATATGGCTCGTCTTCGAACTTCAAATAATTTGGAAAAAATAAATTTTTGGATCAAATCGGTTAATCCGTCCGAGATTTATTGTGCGCTCCAGCCCCAACACATGGTCCCATATAGGTTTTTTACACCTTTCGAGCCAATTTCTTGAGAAGTATGGACAAAAATTGTACCGTCATAATAAGACAGCGAACACGAATTGTTACAAATAAAAACAAAGCGATTAGAGAGCGGGTTCTAAACTGAACTTTTCCGAATTTTTGTGTAGACCGAAGGAGTGCACCGATATAGTCCATATTCTAACATGATTTATATCTGGCAGAAATGGACAGATATGGCTCATTTTCGAACTTAATCTAAGTTTGAACAACATATTACGAATGCCAAATTTGGGACCAAACCGGTTAATCTGCCATAGGGGTTTTTACACTTTTCGGACTATTTTCGCAGGAAGTGTGGATAAAACTTGTATCGTCGAATGCCAAATTTTTAAACGAATCGGTTGATCCGTTCGAAAGTTATCATGCGCTCCAGCCAGCTAGCATTTTGCCCGTATGAAAGTGTATATACCCTCGTTAGCATAAATGCTGAGGGTATAAAAAATCGAAACGATCTGAGAGGAGCTCTAAAACATTACTTTTTTCGTATTTTGTGTTGGAAATACCCGAAGGAGTGGACCGATATAGTCCATATTCGAACCCGATATGTATCTGGAAGGATACTATTTGGTCAAAACATGGCATATAGTATGTTTAGTCCAAATCGATTGTTCCCTCCGAGAGTTTTCGTTCACACCATTTTACAGAAAATGTTGAACTTTTGTGGGGAGGAACCCGAGAAAGTGGACCGATATGGACCATCTTCGAACTTAAACTAAGTTTGGGCAAAATATTACGAAGGGCAAAATTTTGTTCGAATCGGATGATCCGTCGGACTTGGCTAAATCGGCTCCAAATTGTCTGAAACGAATTTCCTCCAAACATACTTGGGGTCTAAAACCGTTATTTCGATGAGGCACATTTTTAGTCGTATCAAAGTGTATATTAAGGCTAAAGGCTGAGGTATAACAAACGAATTTTTATGATTTTGAAACAAATTTAAGGGGTTACTCCCACTTGTACGAGTAATACACAAAAAAGCCATTACGTTTTAAATTTCAGCTATTTAAGTTTTAAATTGGCTATAACCTTCAAAATACTGAAAATCTGGCGGTACCGTTCTTTGTGGGATATGTCAAAAAGTGGACATATACAGTCAAAATTCTGGGGGAATGTTTGAAAATCTGGCGGTACCGTTCTATGTGGGATATCTCAAAAAGTGGAGCTATACAGTCAACATTCTGGGGGAATGTTTGTAGCCCCACCGAAGACTAAATAACAAATGTCAGCCAAATTCGGTGTGATAATGAGTCTAACACCCTAAAAATACCTAATTTTACTAATTCAAAACGAAGACCTATGTCTAATTATTTTCGTGAAAAAGCTTTTTTTTATTACATTTACAATTACATTTACAGCAAATTTGATAGATAATTTAAGTAAAATATTGAAAATAACTGAATGCAGTTGGTACCATTTTATGGGAACTCCACCAAAGCAAGGATTTATGAATGGTGACTTTCTGGCCTACCAATGAAAACGCGAAAATTTACAATCAAAAATTGTTTTTTTGTTTTCTTAAGTAGTCTCCTCCAGCATGATTTGTACTTTTTCATGCGATCAGATCAATTGTTGAAACACTTTTTCCATTCCCAATGAAACACCTCCAAAACATGGTATGACCCGTCAATTCCACGTTTTGTCCGGTCAAACGGGCACTAGTTTGAATCGAGGTGTGAGAACTCGCATTGTCATGACACACAATGATTCTTCTTCTCTTGTTGCTACGTTTTTCAAGCCGTACAGTCGCCACATTGTCTGTTTTTCCGTAGAAACATGCGACTATTTGCATAGAAGTGTTTCTTCCATGAACAACATTCGTTGGATTTGGCTCGCATTCGAACACCCACATAGATCCAAGATTCGTAGTCTGTGACGATATAATAATCGTATTCAAAACTTCTATACGTCCAATCGTGCTGGATACAACGATATTAAACCGTTTTTAGGTACAGATGTTCATGCAATATCAAATATGTACTGGTGGAAGAAATGCCCAAGGATGCCTCTATCTCCCGTTACGTCAAAGGACGATCTTGCTATATCAGTTCACACACGACTTGTTTTCAGGCACAACGGCCGTTTTTGGACGACTAGACAGCGGAATCCTATGCAAATGCATATATGGTTAGGATGGACGTAGAGAAAATCTGATTAGACAGAAACTCGTTTTATTACAAAATAAAACGAATTAGGTCCAGAAAGGTTTGCATGTTTTGCATATCGTGCATATCTTGACATATTGTTTACATATCAGCATGAAATGAGCATATGCAAAAATATATTCAAGGATTTGTGGTCTAAATATCCCACCGAAATGACTGAAATTTGGTATTAAGTCTTCGTTAGGGGTATGCAACTTTACAATTGAAATCTGTCCGCATAGGTCCACGTCTTCATGTAGCCCCCAGAGAACGGTACCTACCGATATTCGGTATTTTGAAAGTTGTAGCCTCGATATCCCATCGAAATGACTGAAAATTGGTATTCAGTCTTTGTTGGGGTATAAAACATTCCACCTGAAATTTTTCGGCATAGGTCCACGTCTTCATATAGCCTCCCGATTTTCGGTATTTTGAAGGTTGTGCCCTCAATATCCCTCCGAAATGGCTGAATTTTGGATTTAAGATTTCGTTGGGGGTATAAAACATTCCACCTGAAATTTATCGGTATAAGTCCACGTCTTAATATAGCCCCCATAGGATGGTACCTCCAGATTTTCGGTATTTTGTAGGTTGTGGCCTCAATATCCCACCGAAATGACTGAAATTTGGCATATTGTCTTCGTTGTGGGTATAAAACTTTCCACCTGAAATTTGTCGGTATAGGTCCACGTCTTCATATAGCCCCCATAGAACGGTACCACCGGATTTCTGGTATTTTGAAGGTTGTGCCCAGAAGGTTGTGCTGAAAATTGGTATTAAGTCTTCCTTGGGGGTAAACAACTTTCCACCTAAAATTTGTCGGTTTAGATTTAGGCCTTCATATAGCCCGCATAGAACGATACCTCCCGATTTTCGGTATTTTGAAGGTTGTGGCTGTGGTTATACATTTCCAAGGTAAATTTATGTAAGGTATATGCATGAATTACAACAACTAACAAATTTACAAAAACAACATTGTTTATTTTGTCAAAGATAAATATTGAATAATAGGGTCGTTCCAAAATTTTTTTCAGGAAAAACATAAATCCTCTAGAATAGAACAAATTTGAATCAAAATGTAAATACAACGCATTCAGAATTCACGTATGTAATTTTTATTGCTCGTTTACGGTGAAAAGAAACATTTTATGGTAGCAAATTTCGAAGTTTCAAATTTCATGAGTAGGCCCTATTACATTTTGAAAACTAAATTTACAAAAATAGTAAGAATACATGTGATTGTCACTACTACCTTGTATAAATATGCCTTGTACATTACTCTATTTTATTGACTTGTCTGAAGAGAATTTTAAACAGAAAAATTGTACACAAAAACATTTTTGTACTTATTATTGAAATATTTGTTGCATAAGAAAATATGTACATTTTTGCATATGCAAAAATTATGCATTTTGCATATGTCATATGTTTCGATTGCAATGTAATCAGAAGCCAAAAATATGCCCAGTCCCAAAATTTCACATGAATCGGACCAGAAATAGGGCTGTCTACTCATGACCTTCGTTTTTTAGCGAGTGCCGGCCACGATTGAATTTATTAAACCAGTTTTGCATAGAGCTTAGGTTGGTCCTTTATCGACATAACAATATTAAATTCGATTATACACGTCGAAAGTTATGAAAAATAACACTGGTCAACAGGACTTTTGTTTTAACCGAAGTTGCAGTTGTTTCTAGTTATTTTCAAATCCGGTCCCGGTTTTTCTCCATCAGCTCTTGTTTTTGAGATATAGCTCAAAATCGGTTTTTACGAGTTTAACCCAGACTTTCGTTATTTTCGGATACAAATAAATATTTTTTGTGGGTTTTTCGACATTAATATATTAAGGAGATTTTTTTTTGAAATAGTTATGGTGAGTATATATCAAAAAAATATAGAAAATATACGACGGACCTTGTAAAAATTGCATATTTTGAGTACTTTAAGCTGTAATTACGTCATCGGGAGAAGTCATAGGATCTTCATATGGTACTCCGGATATGCTTAGGGTGTCTACTATATAATCCAGTATTCAAATGTATAATATGAAGTTCATAGCCCCCATGATTCGGCCATAACCTAAAAATTGGCGGTACCGTTGCATGGGGTCTACCCCAAAACGTGGAAAGATACAGCCCATCTTCGAACATGATCTGCCTGCAAACAAAAGACGCATTTTTTTTTTAAATTTCAGCATCATATCTCAATTTTTGTGGATGCTAGAGTTATTAGCACAGACAGACGGACGGCCATCCATAAATCGACTCAGAATTTTAACAAGTCTATTCTAGAGCTGGCAAACTATCGATAATAAGATTATCGTTTGGATTGCTGTCGAAGACTAACGTTAAAGTCTTCCACAAGAAACACTTTTTTGGGTTATTTGTTGCGAATTATAGGAAAAATAATCGGTTTGGAATCCGATATAAATGAAGCCTTACGACAGCTATCAAAACTATACTCAGACTATCGATAGTGTGCCAGCTCCAGTCCACCCTAAACCTACCATTCTGATTCACTTTGTCATCCTAATATTTGTAAACCATAAATATACGAATGAATTATTGCCGGCGTGATTGTGATTGACATTTATTAGTGTTTTAATTTGCCTTCAATCAAAACAATGGCTTTTTAATAAGAAAACACTATACGAAATAAAACTTTTTCTATTGTTTGATTTTATTCGAATATCTACTTATCACTTCTCTTCGTTGACTTTGTATCTGCTTTTGTTTTGTTCATTACAACAAACATTTATTGAAAATACACATTAAGAGTTTCCGTTGTCGAGTGTGTGTTTGTCAATAATGAAATATAATGTGGGAAAAGTTTTATTGAAATGAATGGAACTTATACCTGATCACCTTAATGGTTTCCCACATTTATTTTCCCCTATGACGCAATTATAATTAGTCGGATGGGGGAGCTGTATTTATACATTGTTAATTACATTAATTAATGAACATGGCATAGGAAATAACCAAAATATAATATGGTTTTTTTGTTAGAAAGAATATGGGCATTGTATGGAAATAAATAAATAAATATTATATTTGAAACTGAAATGTTCATTCTTTCAAGAACAAATGGGAACATTATCATAATCAACTCTCCATTTGAGACCTTGTAAATTGAAAATACATTAAAACTTTAATGTATCTACAGTGTAGAATTTATTCACTATATTATCTCTATAACTACCAGATTCCACCCAAATTCAAAATCATTTCAAAGATAATTAAATGTCATAGTTACAAAAGTTCGAATATTCACAAAAACTGCTACAAAATGAATCCTTTGTTAGACTGCAATTAACGTTCGATTATTTTGCGCTATTGTCCCTAAATTGATGATGTGTTAAAAAACTGAGAATTATGTTTCCCTATTGCGTGATAAATCACATAATATGTTTGATAATGAAATTCGATTAAATCTCACACAGAGAGACAAAGCTGTTCTTTTGTAGAGTAATTCGTTTTGTGTGCATTCTCTTTTCTTTTTTGCTGGATTCACTCTAAATGACAACGGTTGAAGTTCTTTTTTTTTTTGCTTCTGTTGCCCCGCCGACATCATTTACCCATCAGCATGCAAATGACGGAAGAGCCCTTGGCGCTTTCTCATGTGGAAATGTGTAAAAACATTCATTCACTATGTCTGTTTAACCACATTAACCACCTGTGTTTACAATTTAATTAAGATTGCGTCGCCCCACGCCAGCCCCTCTTGTGTCATCCCAACGCCTGATGTGGAGATGTTAAATGAATAAAAACCAAATAAATTCGCTCCTTTTATTTTCTACCAACTCAGATGAAAAACAAAACATATCAGATGCGGAGAAAAAATGGTAATCAAGTTACACAGCATGAGGCGGTATGTAAACCTGCTAGAAGATATGAAATATTTAGTTTTAATTTGAATACAAGTGACATGCCGAAAACTATAAAGAAAACTATGTTGCTTGAAATTATCCATGTGGCTTTAACGCCTATGACAATTGTGTCTAAAAATGGTAATTACTTTAAGAAACCTGAGATTAAATGAGATTCTTACTTTTCCCCACATCTGCCAAAACTAATTATTGTTTTCTCACTACACATCCAACCGAGATTACTAGAGCAGTTATGTGTGTTTCTCCTCAAAAACATATTTATGGAATGTCTTAGATGTCTTTCAAAAGGCATCAACACAACAACACCTGTGTAGTGCCATTCAAATCCCCCTTGCACATACATACCAACATTTTTACAATTAACCCAAAAAGCGCAACACAAAAACAACAGCAACAACATTTACACGTTATCTCTTCTTATCCCCATGACATGACAAATGTCATGACTAAACTATACTGCTGTGCTTTAAAATGCATAAACAACAAAAAACGTGCAGTGGTGATCTAACCGAAAGCGGAAAAGAGCAACCAACAAAACGTAGTTAAACACATCTGCCACAAAAAAAAAACGCTTAGTTTTTTTTCTCCATATGATATAAAAAAAATGTCTGTAGTGCATTTTGAACTTGTCAGCACACATTGTCAAAACTACACAGATGCACAATTATTTTAATAGGTAAAATAACAAAAATAGAGGAACAGATGTAAATAGTTATAATATAATAGGGTGGTGTGGAAGATTTTAAAACTGTTGCAAATAAGTAAGAATAGCATGCTGATCAAGAATATATATACCTAGTGGGATCTAAAATAAATATTTTGAGGAGTTACAAACGTAATAACACAATTAATATAACCTCTTTTCAGGAGGCGGTTCCCCGGGCCTTGCAATCATTTTTTTTCAGGAAGTGTGAACTTGCCGACGCACGTTGGGGCAAGATTGAAAAAAAGGGTCTTAATTGAAAAATTGAAACACAAATTTTTGATAATCTGTCTTGACAGGGTTAAAGAGTGCCAAATTCTGCCTCACTAGTCAAAATAGCAGAGTCGTATGTTGTTTACTTTTCGTGTAGCACAGTGTTAAAGTTGAACTTATTTTTAAAATTTAAGAAACAGTAAAAAAGTGAAAGGTATTAGATTTTGCTGCTTTTAAATCGCCATAACGTAGTTTTTGCTGCATAAACTTGGCATTTTCAAAATGCATATTTTAAACAGAGGTAATTCTTAATATTTTAGGAAACAATTGTAGCGAAAAAGTCTTGTAGAAATGTGTTTAAAAAATTCGTCAAAATGTGTCCAGATTTTGCATAATTTTGAAATGTATTGGAGTATAACAAAAACAAGTAAGAAAAGTCTATAGTCGGACGGAGTCGACCATGGGATACGTTATACCACTATCCCTGGACAATCGTGAAAATTTAATTATCAAATATCAGAGATGTAATGTATAATACTTATGACCAAACCAAAAAGTTATCTAGCATGACAAAGACATTTTTGTAGCAGGAAAGGAAAATTTAGTTCACACAAACTAAAATGTAATGAAATCCACTTATGTAGTTCTACTACTTCCGTTGTTTAACCGCTACGTTATTGAACTTTTTACCAATTTCACACAAAAGTTTCAGTCCTCAACTCGGTAAGTATTATCTTATCTTCACGTTGGTTTGTACGCTTCTTCTTCATCATAAACTCAAACTTTGTTAAAAATTTTGCGGGTTATTATTTTGACCTACAGAGCCGCTACAAAATTGGTTAAAATTTTGGTTTTGGTCCATTTCATCCCCTGAACATTTCACGATCATCAGCAAAAACTAATCATTTCTATTATGGCCCGAATGCAACCTCCTTAAAAAATTCGTTACAATCGGTCCATAATTGCGGCCTTAAGCTTGTTTACAATTTTTAATGGACGGACACACATCGCTTAATCGCTTTATCTCGTCAGATATGAATTTTGGTATACCAAATAAGGGGTCTAGGACGAATATTTCGTGGTGTTACATAAACTTTTGGAGAGACAGAATGTAGCATGGGATAAAAATGTGGTTCTCTACACAGAACCCTTTCAAGTATATCTCACTTGTCCGGAATGACACTCCCAGGAATTAAGATATAAGCTGTATATTAAAAATTTTCACAATTTTCACACAAAAGTTTTGGTCCATTTAACCCTCTAAATATTATCCGATCGCCATCTCAAATTGCAAGCTTCTCCTTTGTGATATACTCTTACCTTATTTAAAATTAAATATTATGTTTTTGGTCCATTTCACCCGCTAAATATTTCACGATCATCACCAATGAGAATAGGGATCTATTCTGATCTGAACCCGACCTCCATACAAAATTTCGTGGCGATCGGTCCATAATTGCGGCCTGGAGCGTGTTTACAATTTATAATGGACAGACGGACGGACGGACAGCCACACATCTCAAAATCGCTTTTGCGGTTTTGATTTACTAACTGAATACTATCACCCCTACATGGAGTTTCGCACCCCCAGACCATGACGCGAAGTTTGTTGCACAGTGTTATCGTTAACAGGTCGTAATTTTTGCTTTCATATTCTGAAAGCAAAAATGAAAGCCCACATAAAGAAACCTCTTTGAAGACTGATGTTACAAGTGTTCGTTTACTCAATGGTCCAATGATATAGACCATAGACGCCTACAAAAAGTTACACAATATTTTGTACTGGAAAATTTATTTAACTAAAAAAGCAATTTGCTATAGTCGTCAGACTTTTCTCCCTATGTCTTACGATGCACTTTTGTAATAATTCATCTAGGCAATTTAAACGTCTATATCTGATTTTCATGCAAATTTAAAGCTTAGCACAAACTTTGGTTGTCATTGACCGAGCCAATGTCATTTGTTTGGGTATCATGACACCCCATGTTGTTGAAACTTTATCATCATCATCGTCATTCATCGTCCTTCTGAACTATAAATAACAGCTGCTTTGAGGTACCTTTTTATGTACAAACATACATTCATACATATTTATACACGTTTGTGTATAAACATTGTCACTGACCATGCATATAGACAACATGTTCAGTTACATTGCGACACATGCAGGCGTACACATTGTTTGCATTTAAATTTTGTAATTACAAACTATCCGATGCGAACGAAATGCGAGTCACAAAGAGCAAACGTGAAATACAACTCAAAGGGGCCAAACCGTTACAATCCGCAAGTGGCAAGCTGTTGATAAGCATTAACATGTCTCGCTAATGCCTGCCACTCGTTTATGGTTGAAGAGTGATTTGCCAGGGGATAGAGGAAAGTGTTTGATGATTTTGTTGTTACACTTTTTTGGGAGATTGCACTCTCCAATTTGCTGTTCTTGGTTCATTGCCGATAACGAACGAATTTTTATGTTTGTTATCAAGAAATGTTTTAGCGGAAGCACAAGTGGAACTTGGATGCAATGGCACGGGTATGCAATTGCAGTTTACTGTAATTATTATTACGATTATTTGACCACTGATGATAGTGATAGTGGCGTTGCTGCTGTTGACGCCACATAATGGCACATCAAAAACTTGACAGACATGTGTTCGTCTGTTCAATTGCTCATGGGTGATTACAGCAAAGTGTGAGCGGGTACCCGATAACTAGCATCGTACATGGTATGCAAATTGGTTGGACGAATGAATGGTTTGTGTGTTGATTTTGTGTTCTGTTTGTTATTGTCAGGTTAATGATAATGACCATTGGATGTGTGTTTATTTGTTCACTTGCCTGATTCCACAATTGCCTGACTGTCCGTCGTCTGTGTGTCTGTTGGTCTGTCTCTCCATTTATTTGTAATTATATCATGAGGAAATAAATGCTGTTTTTGCAATTCGATATTTATTTATTTTGTAGCTGGATATGTAATTAATTGCTTTGGGGTCAAGATTTTTTGTTCTTATTTATTTCTGTCATGTAATTTGGTTCTGTGTATATCTGGCTAATTATTTATGTTGATAATCAATATTAATATTTGTATTTTTTTAATTAAATAAATACACTGTGCAGCAGCATTTTTGGGGGGTGGAAAATTTCTTTTGAATATGAAAGCCCTTGATGGGTATACTAAGAACCCAAAAGGAAATTTTCGCCATAGGTCAAGTTTCTGAGATGTCGCGCGATAACTCAAATGTTTGACCTACGGCATAACTGTCCTTCCGGGTTCGTAATATTATCTTCATCGACTTTCATCGCCAAAAAGAATTGTTCGCCCCCCAGCCTTTGATCTCCATATTTGCGCGTACAGATATTTTTCCTTAAAAACGGTTTAAGAAAACGGTTTTTTGTTCTAGAACTGCAACTAACAAAGTTTTCAGAAGCGAATTAATTTAATATGATTGACAATCCTATAAGCTTTTTAACGGTATCCATATAAATTTAATCGGTTACTTAAAACCGGTTCCAAAATCCGTTTTAATGTCGGAATATCCGGATCGAAATTTGAGATAACCGGATCTATCCTTCAAGAAAATTTGTTATTAACGTGTTCATCATTACAAGAGCTATTCGTGGTAAATATTTCAGAAGCACCCCAGATGTCTACATAATCAATAACCAATTGTTATGCCTACATACCAATAAATAACCAATGACGAATATACAGAAAAACAAAACATAGTTTATTTCTAAACCAATACCGATTAAATGTCAAAAAGGACAATCAAAACGGGTAAAAATCGATTAGTTGTCAAAGAGAACCGTACCTAAAATCATCTGAGCAACATTTTTGTAGAATATTTGGATGTTTAAAAATCTCATCTTGTGGTACTTTCACTACGGTTCTAGAAATAAAGGACGAAAAGGACATGAATGGCATTGAGTTAGAAGAATGAAATGTTCTACAGAAAGATTCGCCAATCGATTTGACTGAAGACATGCCACCTCAAAATGAATCTACAACAACGTCAAACAGAGATATGGAGCTATTTTCCCAAGTATTATAGGGAAAAATTCAAAAACTTCATAGCGCGATATCTCAGAAACTTGACCTATGGCGAAAATTTCCTTTTGGGTTCTTAGTATACCCATCAAGGGCTTTCATAATCAAAAGAAATTTTCCACCCCCCAGACTTTGAGTTCCATTTTGTGTCACAGTGATATCAGACAAAAACAGAATAGCATAATTCATTGAGAATTAATTTAAAGACCTTGAAATATGTTTTTTTTTAAGATTTTCACAACTGAAAATAATTGAAACTCTTATCTGAAAAATTGTATATGACATGAGAGCGGATAACAGAACAAGCCAAAATGTTAGAGATTGCAAAACAACTCATTAAAAATATGAGTGCGAACTGAGGCATGAATTGGACACCCATTTAAGAATATAAATAAGTAAAAAAGTATCAGTCAGCTTTGCCGACAGAGATAATGTGAATTGAAACTTTCATCTACGGAGAGATCGACACAATTGTTGAACTTTTGTTGGGGAGTTTTCCATTTTAGAAGATAAACTAAATTTGGACAAAATATTAGGAGATCCAAAGTTTGGACCAAATTGATTGCCCCATTCAAGAGATATCGTGTATGCCATTTTAGTGACATTTTTAAATATTGGAGGGAAGTACCGGAAGTTGTTGCCCATGTTCGAACTGAAGCATTGTTTGGACAAAATGTGACAAAGGCCAATTTTTGGACCAAATCGGTTGATCAGTTCGAGAGTTATAGTGCTCTCCAGCGACTACATATGTGGCCATAGGTGTTTTTACACCTTTTGGACTGTTTTCCCAAGAAGTATGGACTTGCCCTTGACAAAGCTTTTGCAGTCGCAATTGAGGCAGCAGATTACTATGTTATTGAGACCTCTTGCGACAGTGTGGTGTAGGGTATAATGATATGGTATTGTAATACCATTTTTATACCCTATACCACAATGTGGAAAAGGGTATTATAAGTTTGTTTTGGTAAAAATTCATGTAACACCGTGAAATATTCGTCGGAGACCCCCAATGTGGTATACCAATCTTCATATCTCGACGAGATAAAGCGATTTTGAGATGTGTGTCCGTCCGTCCGTCTGTCCATTATAAATTGTAAACACGCTCCAGGCCGCAATTATGGACCGATCGTCACGAAATTTTATATGGAGGTTGGGTTCAGATCAGAATAGATCCCTATTCTTATTGGTGATGATCGTGAAATATTTATCGGGTAAAATGGACCAAAAACATAATTTTTATCCAATTTTCTAGCGGCTTTGTAGGTCTCAATAATAGTCTGATCAACTCGTAATTTTTAATAAGGTAAGAGTATATCACAAAGGAGAAGCTTGCAATTTGAGATGGCGATCGGATAATATTTAGAGGGTTAAATGGACCAAAACTTTTGTGTGAAAATTGTGAACATTTTTAATATACAGCTTATATCTTAATTCCTGGAAGTGACATTCCGGACAAGTGAGATATACCTGAAAGTGGAACGCTTGACCTTTCAATTGATGCCAATTATGTTGGTGTGCATGATCAGATAACAGAGTTACAGCCTAATATATTCCGTTATTTGTTTGTAGTGTAATAATAAACTCGCTAGAAGTCGCAAATATACTTCAATAGTCACGAAATGTTGCACCGGGTAAGATTATAGGTCGAAAAAGATGCCTACAATTTTGAACGATGATCTGATATTCTTTAGCGGGTGAAATGGACCATTACTTTTGTATGAAAAATATAAAAATTTTATTTTTGGTCGATATTTTAATTCCTTGAGGACATATATATTTCGCAAAGTAGCCTACATATGGGAAAAAACTACTGACCTTTCCTCTGATGTAAATTGCAATAAAGTGTTTGCTAGATAACGGGCCTACTGCCTAATATATAATGGTTTCTGTGTAGAGAACCACATTTTTATCCCATGCTACATATTGTCTCTCCAAAAGTTTATGTAACGCCACTAAATATTCGTCCTAGATCCCTTATTTGGTATGCGAAAATTCATATCTCGACGAGATAAAACGATTTAGCAATGTGTGTCCGTCCATTAAAAATTGTAAACAAACTTAAGGCCGCAATTGTGGACCGATTGTAACGAATTTTTTAAGGAGGTTGGGTTCGGGCCATTATAGAAATGATTAGTTTTTGCTGAAATGTTCAGGGAATGAAATGGACCAAAAACAAAATTTTAACCAATTTTGTAGCGGCTCTGTAGGTCAAAATAATAACCCGCAAAATTTTAAACAAAGTTTGAAGAAGATGTACGCTTCTTCTTCTTCATCATTAACTCACCGTGAAGATCAGATAATACTTAGCGGGTTAAATGGACTGAAACTTTTGTTTGAAATTGGTAAAAATTTCAATAACGTAGCGGTTAAACAACGGAAGTAGTAGTACTACATAAGTTGGATTTATTACATTTTAGTTTGTGTGAACTAAATTTTCCTTTCCTGCTACAAAAATGTATTTGTCATGCTAGATAAATTTTGGTTTTGGTCATAAGTATTATACATTACATCTCTGATATTTGATAATTAAATTTTCACAATCATTGAAAAGAAGTTCCGTGGATAGCGATTGTCCAGGGATAGTGGTATAGGGTATCCCATGGTCGGCTCCGTCCGACTATAGACTTTTCTTACTTGTTTATATTAAACTATGCAAAAATATAAAATGTGATAAAATATCAAACATTTTATATAAATTCAATATTTTCTTTATCTTAATGTCTAGCATTAGGCTGGTTTTAACTCAAAGGAAAGAAATCGATGTCGGATTTTTTAGGCGGGGTGCCGCCTAAAATGTCTGCTTAGATTAGATTTTAGATAGATTTAAAGATTAAGATTGCAAATTGAGCACAATTGGAATAAGTAGACACGTGCTACTGGGGCCTCGATGTTATGAAAATCTCGATTTTTGGCTATTTAGCGACATCGGTGACCCATATCTGTGGAACGGTTAAAGCTATTTGCCCGTATTATACATTTAATTGAACGGCATTCTGTTCATTATACCATCAGCATTTTTGCTAACGTGGGTATATACACTTTCATACGGGCAAAATGTGCCTCGTGGAAATAATGGTTTTAGACCCCATGTATGTTTGGACGAAATGTGTTTCAGACAATTTAGAGTCGATTTAGCAATGTCCGTCTGTCTGGCTGGCTGGTGCGCACGATAACTCTCGAACGGATGAGAGAGTTATCGTGCGCACGATTTGGCTTTCGCAATATTTTGTCCAAACTTAGTTACAGCTCGAAGATGGGCTATATCGGTCCACTCCTTCCGGTACCTCCCCCACAAAAGTTTGGAAATGCTCGGAGATTTTTTGCGCACGAGAACTGTTGAAGGAAGTAAACCATTTGGTCAATACTTTGCACATTGTGAAATTTCTATCAGACTTAGATGAGGTTCCAATATGGACTCAATTGGTTTATTCCTTCGGGTACCCCCCACACTAAATTTCGGAAAAGTTCAGTTTAGGACCTGTTCAGGAATCGCTTTGATTTTTTTGTAGCAACTTGCATTCACTGCCCCTCATATAATGGTATAAGCTTCATCAGGGTCAAGTCCATACTTCCTGAGAAAATAGCCTGAAAGGTACAAAAAAGCCCTATGACACAGTGTGTAGTAGTTGGAGCGCAAGATAACTCTCGAAAGGATCTGCTGATTCGGTCCATAATTTGGTCTTTGTAATATTTTGCACACTTAGTTTAAGTTCAAAGATAAGAAATATCGGTCCACTCCTTCAGGTACCTCCCCCACAAAAGTCCAAAACTGTTCGGAAAAATTGTGCACACGATAACTCTTGATGAGAGCGACGGATTTGGTCCATACTTTACACATCCTAAAATATCTACCAGATATAGATCAGGTTCGAATACGGACTATATTCGTCCATTCCTTCGGGTACCTCCCACACAAAATTTTGGATAAATTCACTTTAAGACCTGCCTTCGAATCACTTTGATTTTTGTTGAAGCAACTTGCATTTGCTGCCTGAATTACGGCAGTAAAGGTTTTTTTGGGGGTAAGTCCATGCTTCTTGAGACAACAGCCCGAAAGTTGTATAAAAAACCCCTATGGCACCATATATAGTGGCTGGAAGGCTCGAACCGAATATATAACCGAATATAGCTATATTATGTTTTTCGCAGGCTAGTGTAATAAAAAAGCCCTATTTATCGATATCCCCGCTAATGTTTGAGCTTTAATCATATCCATACTTTTGTCGGTGCATACGGCCAAAGTTTTGAAATCCCCCCTAAATACATACGTTTTTTCTTGGGAAAAAAGTATTTCAATCCACACAGGCCGAGGGTATATCTCTGTCAGCAAAGCCGACTGATACTTTTTTACTTGTTTTATTTTCAAAAACAAAATACGTAGGTATTAGTGAATTCGAGATAGAAAGCCAGTGTCCCGAAAAACGTTAGGGTTAAAATAGAACCTATCTGGGTACAGCCGACTACTTGAAGAACGCATTGTTTTAGTGGTTCGTCCTTTGTAATTAATTGGTTGTAATAGGTGGTGAGTTCGACTCGGAGTTAATGTTTAATCTCTTGAAAGAAGTCCCACTTTTAGTCACGCCAGCTAGACCTTTTTCAGGAATTTCGACAGTTGTTCTTTGGTAAGTTTGGGTCGAATATTTTCCATCTTCGCTTTGTTAAGATTTTTGTCGCCATTTGACTTTTACGGTGTTTTGCTCTGTCGAATCAAACAATGCCAAGCCAACAAGTTCACGACTAATATACCACAGCTGAGTTATCATTTTGTTATTTCCTCTTTCTGATACTTGTTTGTATATGATTTCTTATTTCAATAGATTTTCAAAGAGGTCTAGCTAGGTCTTGTTTTGATGCTAAACGCTTCGTAGAATCTGAAGAACCATCTGTCCCGAAAATAATAAAACGCGGCTTCAACAAGAACTATTAACCATGAAATTGTCATTGCTGCTGGACCCCTGTAAAATGTCTTATAGGAACGTTAGTCGTATCGAAGCTCTCGGAGAGTATCCCAACACATATAAGATCTCTAGAAGCGCTATACGTTTATTTCGGAGAATAAACAGTGAAAAATACTCGCAAAAACTTCAAGGAAGGGTTAAGATACCCCAAACAAGGCTATTTGCGTGCACTGGCCTGGAAAACTACTACCAGATATTCTCAAAACAGAGCAGAAAGAACGCGTTGCTGTTCTGGTATGGGGGTAAAGAACAACTCCTGGGCGTTCCTGAAACTGACAGTAGCTCAGGGGAGAAACAAGACCTAGAACAAGGCCTAGAATAATTGGGTCTCACCAGCTTGAGCAGATGTTAGGTCGAGATCTTCTGTACCTGCGAACAGACTTATTAGAAGTATTGTTGAGAGGGATTTTTACTGCAAGTTTGGCAGCACATCCGGACATCAACCATAGTCACGCGATTTCTATAGGAATAGTCTGCGATTGACAAATTCAAGTTGGATGTAGGCGAGAATGTTTTAAAACTACTTCCCAGCTGACTTCCCAAGAACAAGAGGCCGTAGAAGCATTTTGTGTTTTCATCTTTCGAGCCTGGCTTAACGCCCCAGTACGTTTTTTATTTTGTTTATTTATTTTGAATGAAACGACAACAATTGAGTGTTGTAAATCAGAGTGTGGGTTACTGATTTTACAAAACGTATAATGTTTATATAGATATAATATAGGATAGATTGGGTAAACATAATTAGAGATGGTATTTACCGGGTATTTACTCGGTAAATACCCATTTGTGGGTATTTATTTGGGTATTTACTATATTGAATGGCAAATACAACATTTTACACCCCATTCCTGGGTTTAGGTTGTAAATTCGTTTCAAAATGGATAGTTTTACAATACTTAAAACTAGTGGGTAAATACTTGCGTAAATACCCGAGTATTTACCCAAGTGTTGGGTATAAACTCATTAACTTCCGAACCACTTGACGTAGGCTGACAAAATTTGGCTTACATCTTTCTTATGTTAACAGAACTTCTGAACATGGGGTCTCTGGGTCCATGTTTTGATATAGCCCCCATATAACCGTACCTCCCGATTTAAGGTATTTTTTGTCTATTAGCCACATTTTAAAATCATACTGACTGCAATTTGGTACAGTGAGTTCCCAATATGTATAAAATATCCTTGCAAAAATTTGTCAATATAGGTCCACGTTTTCTAATAGCCCCCATATAAGGGTACCCCGATTTCCAGTATTTACCCAAATTTTGGGTAAAAACTCTTTAACTGCCGAACCACTTGACGTAGGCTGACGAAATTTGGCTCAAAGCGTACTTATATCAAGAGAATATTTAGTATTGAAAATGGGGTCCCTGGATCCATGTTTTGATATAGCCACCATATAGCCGTACCTCCCGATTTAAGGTATTCTTCATATATTAGCCACATAGGCTGTAATTTGGCACAGTGAGTCCTCAATGAGTATAAAATATCCTTGCAAACATTTGCCAACGTAGGTCCACGCTTTCTTATAGCCCCCATATATGGGTACCCCGATTTCGAGTATTTACCCAAATATTGGGTAAAAACTTCTTATCCGCCGAACCACTTGACGTTGGCTGACAAAATTTGGCTCAAAACTTTCCTATATCAATAGTAATCAATGTATTGAAAATGGAGTCCCTGGGTCCAGAAGTTATTTTGACATAAGAAAGATTTATACCAAGTTTTGTCAGCCTACGTCAAGTGGTTCGGCAGTTAAAGAGTTTTTACCAAAAATTTGGGTAAATACTCGAAATCGGGGTACCCTTATATGGGGGCTATTAGAAAACGTGGACCTATGTTGACAAACTTTTGCAAAGATATTTTCTACACAATGAGAACTCACTGTGCCAAGCCACAGCCAATATGATTGTACAATGAGGCTAATAGGTAAAAAATACCTTAAATCGGGAGGTACGGATATATGGGGGCTATATCAAAACATGTACCCCATTTTCAGTACCCGAGTATTTACCCAAGTGTTGGGTATAAACTCATTAACTTCCGAACCACTTGACGTAAGGTATTTTTTACCTATTATTGAAAATGGGGTCTCTGGGTCCATGGTTTGATAAAGCCACCATATAGCCGTACCTCCCGATTTAAGGTATTCTTCATCTATTAGCCACATTGGCTGTAATTTGGCACAGTGAGTCCTCAATGAGTATAAAATATCCTGGCAAACATTTGCCAACGTATGTCCACGCTTTCTTATAGCCCCCACATATGGGTACCCCGATTTCGAGTATTTACCCAAATATTGGGTAAAAACTCCTTATCCGCCGAACCACTTGACATTGGCTGACAAAATTTTTACCGGGTATTTACAATTACAATTTACCGGGTATTTACCCATTGGGTATTTACCCACTGTCCATCTCTAAACATAATCAATAGGTTGAAAAGGATTAGAGATAATAGATTGAGTTTAATACAAAAAATAGTGAAAACGAAATTCAGAAATATTTTTAGGTCCAAAATAACACCTAAACCGCATTGAAGATTTATTGAAATATGAAACAAATATCAGATAAAGGACATAAAAAAATGATAAATCATCTGTGGTATCTTAGTTCAAAACTTGTTGGCCTGGCATTGTTTGATCTGATAGTGCGAACCAACGTAAATAGCCAAATGCTACAAAAATCTTAACAAAGAAAGCTGAAGAAGATGGAAAAAACCAAAATAACAAAAGAACAACTGCCGAAATTCCTAGAAAAAGTCTACCAGACGTAATTACAAGGGATACTTACTTGTTGTTCAATATATTAAGCATTAACTCCGAGTTTATTGAAAAAGATCCTGCAACTTGGCCAGAGAACATCAATTACCAGGAGGGGTAAGGAATGGTAAACAACTTGAAAGTTGTCAACGACATAGCAGAGCAAGGAGTCGAGTTTATCATCTTTACCCAGATGGCTCCAAAACCACATTATGTCAGTCCCTTAAATAAATTTAAATATAAACAAAATGTAAAAAAAACATTTGTTTTCATTCCTAAAAAATTATAATATAAGAATAAATAAAAAATAATTAAAACAAGTAAAAAAGTATCAGTCGGCTTTGCCGACAGAGATATACCCTCAGCCTGTGAAAATTGAAACACTTTTTTCACAAAAAAACTTATGTCGTACGACAAAAATGTTGATTAGGATTAAAGTTCAACAATTTTGCGGAAAAGGTACATAAAGGAATGGACCGACATAGACCATGGGGTGCCATAGGGGGTTTTTACACCCTTCGGGCTGTTTTCTCAAGAAGTATGGACTTGCCCCTGAAACAACTTTTACCATCGTAATTGAGGCAGCGAATGTAAGTTGCTTCAACAAAAATCAAAGTGATTCAATAGCAGGACTTAAAGTGAACTTATCCAAAATTTTATGTGGAAGGTACGGGATGGAGTGGACAAATATAGTCCATATTCGAACCTGATCTTTATCTGGTAGATATTATGAGAATGTGTTAAGTATGGACCAAATCGGTCACTCCCATCAAGAGTTATCGTGCGCAAAATTTTTCCGAATATTTTTGAACTAATGTGGGGTAGGTACCTGAAGGAGTGGACCGATATGGCTTATCTACGAACTTAAACTAAGTTTGGAAACAATATTACGAAAGCCAAATTTTGGCCGGAATCGGCATTTCCGTTCGAGAATTATCTTGCGCGTCCACCCATAAACATGGTGTCATAGGGTTTGTTTTTCAACTATCAGGCTATTTTTTCAGAAAGTATGGACTTGTCCCTGAGGAAACTTGTACCTTCGTATAGGGGACAGTGAATACAAGATGTTACAACAAAAACCAAGACGATACGAGAGCAGGTCCTAAACTGGACTTTTCCGAACTTGTGTGGGAGGTACTCGAAGGAGATTACCGATTGAGTCCATATTGGAACCTCATCTAAGTCTGATAGAAATTTGTTTTGTTGTTGTTACAATGTTTTATTTATAAATGTATTTAAAACTAGAAAATAATTTTTAATGATGGATTCTCTCAAATAAAACGCTTGCCGTTTAAAATTGTCACAATTTTTAATTCAAATGCAAGCGTTTTATTTGAGAGATTTCATCATTAACAATTATTTTCTAGTTTTAAGTGCATTTATAATTTAAATACTGTAACTTATTTTTTAATTATTTTTTATTTTTAACTTTTCAGCAATTAATTTTTTTGACCACTGAGAACCTCATAACAATTTAGGCCGAAAATGCAGATAAAAACTTTAAAATACCTGAAATCGTGTGGTACCGTTATATAGGGGCTATACCAAAACCTTGACCTGAGTCAAACATTTTTGGTAAAGAAGTTTCTGTACCACCATAGGGAACACCAAACGCCAAGTTATAACCAATTCGGCCTAAAAATTAAGATAGAATCC
This sequence comes from Musca autumnalis, assembly GCF_047663935.1. Lineage (NCBI taxonomy): Eukaryota > Metazoa > Arthropoda > Insecta > Diptera > Muscidae > Musca > Musca autumnalis. The sequence continues at coordinate 222,178,729 of NW_027411644.1, forward strand.
TTAAAATACTTTAAATCGGGTGGTACCGCTATATGGTATAAAATGCATAACACGGGCAAATAACTTTAACCGTTTCACAGATATGGGTCGTCAAATAGCCAAAAAATCGAAATTTTTATAATTTCGAGGTCCCAATGGCATGTGTATGTAAATGGCATATTCCAATTGTGCTCAAACTTTAACAATCTTGAAATCTAACCAAACTAAACACATTAGGGGATTGCCGCATAAAAAAATTCGACATCTATGTTTTCCCTTTGAGTTAAAGCCAGACTAATGCAACAAATTAAGACAAAGAAAATATTGAATTTTCAAAAAATATTTGACAATTTAACAAATTTTATATTTTTTAATAGTTTAATAATAAACAAGTAAGAAAAGGCTATAGTCGGACGGGGCCGACTTTGTGATACCCTACACCACAACCTGTAGGAATTAGCTATGTGCAACCGCCTTGCACGCTGAATGTCCGCGTTCGATTCCCATCAAATTGTCAAGGGTGGCAAAATCAGCCATAAACTAAAGCTAACGGTGATATACCTTCAGCCTCTAAAAATATATTTATTTTGTAAAACGAGTTTGTTTCAAAATACGTGGAATCTGTAGGTATCGTAATATGGGGCTATACCAAATCAATTTTAGTAATGTAACTTCTGAGTTTTGTAAAAGTTTGAGAATTATTTTTTAAGATTTGTAACCTTAGTTGGAGCCGGCAGGGTTTTTGGAACTTCTGGACTATTATCTCAGGAAGTATGACTTACCCCGGGAAAGGGACCATAGTACCGTAAAAAGAACCTTCTTCAAAAAAAGAAAATAATAATCAAATAGATCCGATACGGGTCCTTAAATTGCACTTTTCCCAAATTTTGTGTGGGAGGTACTCGAAGGACGGACCGATATAGTCCATATTCCGACCTGACACATGACTGGAAGAAATAATACGATGTGTAAAGTTTCGACCAATCAGAAAATCCCCTTGAGAGTTAACTTGCGGATTTGCAGCGCAAGTACAATCTGCTGAAAAAAATTCAAAACGATTCTAGAGGACTCTTAAATTTCCCTTTTCCGAATTTTGTGTGGGAGGTATCCTAAGGACCGATATAGTCTTATCCGACCTATATCTGGAAGAAATAATAATATATGGAAAGTTTGGAGCAAATCGATTGCTCACTTCGCCAGTTATCGTTCACACAATTTTTCGAAAACAATTTTGAACTTTTTTGGGGGGGGGGTGGACCGACATAGCCTACATTCGAACTTAAACAAAGTTTATTCAAAATGTTACATTGTATAAAATTTGTTTCTAATCGGTAGATACATTCGAGAGTTATCGTGCGCACCAGTCAGCTAGACATTAAGAGAGACAGATGAACGGACAGCGCTAAATAGACTCCAAATTGTCTGAAACGAATTTCGTCCAAATATACTTGGGGTCTAAAACCAATATTGCGATGAGACACATCTTTGGTCGTATTTTGTTTGTATCCCTTTTACCCTAAATCCTAAGGTATAAAATAGGTGGCGAGGCGACCCCATGTTGCAATATTTGTATAAAAATCCAATTTGACAACTGAACTGAAAGTTTCTCTGTCATAATAGAGACAATTTGTAGCATGGGAGGAAATTGTGATTCTCTACACAAAACACATTATATATCGGGCAGTAGGTGCGTTATATAGCAGACACATTATTGCAATTTGCATCAGGGCAATGATCAGTAGTTATTTTTCCATATGTAGGCTACTTTGCCGTTATATGCCCTCCAGGAATGAAAATATGGACCAAAAATAAAATTTGTATATTTTTCATACAAAAGTAATGGCCTAAGTCAACCGCTAAATAATATCAGATAATCATGCAAAATTATAGGCATTTTCTTCAACCTAAACTCTTACTTCGTGCAAAATTTCGTGACTACACTACAAACAAAAAACTGGATATATTAGGCTGTAACTCTGTTATCTGATCACGTACATCAACATAATTGACATCAATTGAAAGGTCAAGAGATCGTCTTCCAAATATAGCTCACGAGTGGGGAAGGTGTCTTTCAGGAACGAAGATATAAGCTGTTTATTAAAAATTTTCACAATTTTCACACAAAAGTTATGATTCATTTAACCCTCTAAATATTATCTGAACGCCATCTCAAATTGCAAGCTTCCTCTTTGTCATATACTCTTACCTTATTTAAAATTTCGAGGCGATCGAACTGTTATTGCGACCTACAGAGCAGCTGCAAAATCGGATAAAAATTATGTTTTTGGTCCATTTAACCCGCTAAATATTTCACGATCATCACCAATTAAAATAGCGATCTATTCTGATGTGAAACCGACCTCCATACCAAATTTCGTGACGATCGGTCCATAATTGCGGCTTGGAGTTTGATTACAATATATAATGGACAGACGGACACACGGACGGACGGACGGACGGACGGACGGACACACATCTCAAAAACGCTTTATCTCGCCGAGATATGAAGTTTGGTATACCACATTGGGGGTCTTCGACGAATATTTCGCGGTGTTACATGAATTTTTCCCAAAACAAACTTATAATACCCTTTCCACATAGTGGTGTAGTGTATAAAAATGGTATTACAATATACATATAACCATATTTTATTATCCTACACCACACTGTGGTAAGGAGTCTAGTAACATATAATAAAAAAGCGATGTCAAACGGCCAACAATCTTAATATGGGACACTTTGAAGTTTTTTTTGATAATTTATTCTAATTTAGTAGTAAATTTTGCGAGTTTTATGACGATTTTCGGCCAATAACTGTTTGCATATTTTGCATATCTTTGCATATTTTTTGGATATTTTGCATATTTTTTGAATATTTGGTATATTTATACCCTACACCACTATGTGGAAAGGGTATTATAAGTTTGTTTTGGGAAAAATGCATGTAACACCGCGAAATATTCGTCGGAGACTCCCAATCTTCATATCTCGGCGAGATAAAGCGATTTTGAGATGTGTGTCCGTCCGTCCGTCCGTCCATCCGTGTGTCCGTCTGTCCATTATAAATTGTAATCAAACTCCAGGCCGCAATTATGGACCGACCGTCACGAAATTTGGTATGGAGGTCGGTTTCACATCAGAATAGATCGCTATTTTAATTGGTGATGATCGTGAAATATTTAGCGGGTGAAATGGACCAAAAACATAATTTTTATCCGATTTTTTAGCTGCTCTGTTGGTCGCAATAATAGTCCGATCGCCTCGTAATTTTAAATAAGGTAAGAGTATATGACAATGATGAAGCTTGCAATTTGAGATGGCGATCATATAATATTTAGAGGGTCAAATGGACCAGAACTTTTGTGTGAAAATTGTGAAAATTTTTAATATCTTATATCTTATATCTTATATCTTTGTTCCTGAAAGACACATTCCCCACTCGTGAGATAAATTTGGAAGACGATCTCTTGACCTTTGAATTGATGTCAATTATGTTGATGTACGTGATCAGATAACAGAGTTACAGCCTAATATATCCAGTTTTTTGTTTGTGGTGTAATCATAAACCCGCTAGAGGTCGCAATTATAGCTCAATAGTCACGAAACTTTGCACAGGGTAAGAGTTTAGGTTGAAGAAAATGCCTATAATTTTGCATGATGATCTGATATTATTTAGCGGTTGAAATAAACCATTACTTTTGTATGAAAACTATACAAATTTTGTTTTTGGTCCATATTTTCATTCCTGGAGGGCATATACCGACAAAGTAGCCTACATATGGAAAAATAACTACTGATCTTTCCCCAGATGCAAATTGCAATAATGTGTCTGCTAGATAACGCACCTACTGCCTGATATATAATGTGTTTTGTGTAGAGAACCACAATTTCCTCCCATGCTACAAATTGTCTCTATCTATATCGGTCCTTAGGGTACCTCCCACACAAACTTCGGAAAAGGGATATTTAAGAATCCTCTCGAATTTGTTTCAGCAGATTGTACTTGCGAAAATCCGCAAGTTAACTCTCAAGGGGATTTTCTGATTGGTCGAAACTTTACACATCGTATTATTTCATCTAATCATGTATCAGGTTGGAATATGAACTATATCGGTCCGTCCTTCGAGTACCTCCCACACAAAAAATTTGGGATCTATTTGATTATAATTATTTTTTTTCTTTGAAGAAGGTTCTTTTCACGGTCCCTATTCTGGTCCCTTTTCCGGGGTAAGTCATACTTCCTTAGATAATAGTCCAGAAGTTCTAAAAACCCCTGCCGGCTCCAACTAAAATTACAAATCTGAAAAAATAATTCTCAATCTTTTACAAAATTCAGATTTTAGCTTACTAAAATTGATTTGGTATAGCCCCATAGCCCCGTATTTTGAAGCAAACTCGTGTTACAAAATAAATATATTTTTAGAGGCTCAAGGTATATCACAGTTAGCGCAGCTGACTTATACTACCTTCTTTGCTGTGTAATTGAATATGAATAATTTTGGGATCTATAAATTTGTTTGCATGCAAAATTTTGGAATTTCTATTCATTGTTAGTTATTTCTACCGGTATAACATATACTTTAGATATCAGAATATATGCCCACAATGAACAATTTTCGAAGCATATGTGAGCTACAAGTGCACAATTTTGGACGATAGATCTTTAATAAACTCGCAATTTTCCCAATTATCAAATATACCAAATTGCGTGGTATATATATTTATTTATTTTAGGTCTATTCCAAAAAGGAACCTGATATTCAAAGACAATTTGAAGATGTTGCAGGAGGAGCTAATCGATGTGAATTTTCCAATTTTCGAATATTATTAAGAAATGTATAATTTATATATTTTTCCACAAACATCCCAGTAAAGACAAGGGAGGCTTCTCTTATATCAATGGATTCATATTAAGTTATTGATATGGGACCTAGTTTTTATCGCCGAGTCCGAACGGCGTGTCCTAAGTTGCCACTTGTAGAGACGTTTTTCATGGCTGAAATACACAGGAAATATTACTAAGGGGTATTTTGCCACCGTAGACAATTCGATGGGCATCGAAGGCAGTGCAAGGCAGTTGCACATAGCTAATTCCTACAGGTTGTGGTGTAGGGTATCACATGGTCGGCCCCGTCCGACTATAGCCTTTGCTTACTTGTTTTTTTCATATTTTGTGGATATGAAAAATATGCAAATATGCAAAAAAAAAGAAAAATACAAAATATGACCCTGAAATTGAATTCAGATTTCTTTGAAACGAATTTTGGTCCAATCAGAATCTTCGTATCTTTATTATTAAAAAAATATGCAAAATCCGATGTCTACTAATAAGTAATCGATTATTTTTTAAGATTTAAATCGTCTACTTGTCCTGTACTGTTATACATTTTAATTAACAATAAAACCGCAATTTCGGCTATCAATTTAAATTACAATGGCAATTTACCTGGGCATGGCAATATGTTAATTAATTTAGCGTGTTAAGGGGGGAAAACAACAACCACAATAACAATCTGGTTTATTCATATTTACAAAATGTCTGACAGTGTGTGTATGTATAGATTCTACACATATACATACATATGCTGCATACAGAATAATCATCATCATTGCATTATGTTTCTCCAATGAATGCATGCAGAGATGGCCGCCAAGAGGATTTTAGTGCTGCTGATAGAAGAAGAATTCACAAGCAATATGTACCAGATCTGTTTATGAGCGGAGATGAATGAACGATTGGACAGAATGAAAAGCTGAGGCATGTTAATTAAGAAGCAAGTGGCATTTATGTGGAAATGTTAATCTGCATGATATGAAAATACCATGTGTGTATGTATGTATAATGTAGTCGTAAATAATGGGCATACCAGACTTGTCAATTACAGGAGTTGTTGTAATTAAAGCAGATTGTTAAAAAAACCTTTAAAATATTTATGTTTGTGTTGCCAGATGTAAGGATCTGTGGATTAAAGTCACAAATAAGTAACATAATATCTTTTCTCAAGGAATGATTTCTATTCAAGACCTTCTTAAAAAACAATTAAATATAAACATAAATTTAGTTAAACTAATGTTTATTTATCCTTATTGTTGAACTTCCAACAATTCATTTTTTTTCACTCATACAGCAAACCTAAATTCCCTTTTATTTCTCGAATATTTAACCCCTGCTGGCTTGCTTTAAATAAATTAGAATGTTAGGTCGACTCCAATATAGACGAAAACACTTTAAGCGGATTAAGTTTTGGCCTTTCATGGTAATGGTTTATTCTAAACACATCATTTAACAATCCCCCACATCCACCTAAAAATTGAAAATTCCAACCACCAAAACATTACCACACATTCACAATAATCTTTGCCACAAAGGATGTAGGACAACCTTTTAGTATTTCAGGTGACATGACGTGCATGTTAACATTTACATTAGAATTATACAACCGACGAACATCCAGACCCACATACTTAGCATCTTGTGTAAATCTCATTTAATCCAGCTATCAATCAAAATGTTGTATGTCAAGCGTATCACACCACAAAAAAAAACTGGCTAAAAAGGTTACACATTAAATCTACCACACGCATACACCTACATTCACACATATTAGTTATGTTTATTATAATATCCATATTTTTTACATACGAGACCAAAGAATGCATATACCCGTACTATAAGGTGTACGCATTTTACAGACATACCCAGCAATGCCATTACCAAATAAAGGGTGTTTATCCCTCGTATCCCTATATGATATTTTGATGAGTTTTTACCTAAGATTACATAAAATCTTAATTATAAAGTGATTCGATAAAAAGCTTCCACACAAAAAGCTGTTAAAGTTTTTATTTTTAAGAACTTTTGACAATGTTTGAAGTCACTGTATGCAAATACTTAACTTAAAACAAACCAAAATGGCATAACCGTTTGTTTCTCACTAACTTTATCATCGTATTATTCAGGATTTCTGAGCCGGACCTTCTTACATAGCTCAACGTTTTTATAGCCCCTTCAAGCTGACAATGTTCAAAGCTTAAAGATTTTTTGCCAGTCGAGCTCAATTTCGGTTTTACTGAGTTTTAATTTCAAAGTCGGCTCCAGAGTCGGAGTCGAAATAAAAATGACTCGACTCCGAAACCCTGGTATTATTGTACCCTCAGCATTTATACCCTACACTTTCATATGGGAAAAATGTGCCTCATCTAAGTAATAGTTTTAGACCAATTTTTTGCCTGCCAATTCTGCGTGCACCGCCATGTGGTTCGAATTTATACGCCTTTTTAGCGGGTTCATCATCGCTTATTCTTATTATATGGCCTAGCCAACGCAATCGCTGCATCTCGATACGTTTAACTATATTGATGTCGTTGTATAGCAGATACAGCACGTGGTTCATGCGACGTCGATATTCACCGTCAACGCAGATTGGTCCGTAGATCTTTTGAAGAATTTTTTCTCAAACACACCAAGCACTGCCTTATCTGCTTGCGCAAGTACCCAGGCTTGGGAACTATACATCAGCACGGGTAGTATCAGTGTTTGGCTTGCTTCGCTGAGTCTGTAGAAGGAGTAAACGAAGCTGCCAGGTTTCGTAAGATTCTATCCAAGGATCCCAAACCCATGGGTAGCATCAAACGAGAAAACGGCACGTGGACTAACTCTGGTCTAGAGACTCTAAATCTGCTGTCTGAAGTGCATTTTCCAGGCTGTACTGACCTAGAGAGTGACTCTCAACGAACGAGTCACAATCAGGGCTGTACGGCACAGGACGAGCAACTGATTGACAGCTTAACTAGCATCCCAAGAATAAAATGGGCGATAGACAGCTTCCAACCCTATAAGTCTCCTGGACCGGATGGCATTATCCCGGCCATGCTGCAGAATGCAGCTGACTCGGTACTGGCAACCATAAAGGAAATTTACAGGACCTGCCTGCATCTGTCGTACATACCTAACTCATGGAAGGAGGTAACGGTAACTTACATTCCCAAAGCTGGGAAGCCTAGTCACACACTACCTAAAGACTATAGACCTATTAGTCTTTCTTCCTTCCTCCTCAAAACTCTAGAGAGGCTACTCGACCACGTCATACGGTCTCATCTAGATTCCAATACTATAAGCAACTCGCAGCACGCCTATATTAAAGGCAAGTCGGTGGACACCGCCTTACATGAGGTGGTTGGATATATTGAGAGGAATATGGAGGGTTCGTGCTTCACACTTGCAGCCTTCCTCGACATAGAGGGAGCCTTCAACAATGTGAAGCTGGAATCCATTCATAATTCGCAGGAGTTTCCTCTATCCTTGTTAGGTGGGTTGATGAAATGCTGAAGAGTAGAATCATCAACTCCCATCTAGGAGAGAGTTCCGTAAGGAAAAAGGTTTGCAGGGGTACGCCTCAAGGAGGAGTTTTATCACCCCTCCTCTGGCTCCTTGTAATAAACGAAATTCTTGTGAATTTCAACCAACTAAGGACAAAGGTGGTAGCCTATGCTGGCGATGTTGTTATCCTCATAAGCGGCAAATTCTTGTCGACTATATCAGACCTTATGCGACGTGCTTTAGTGCAGCTGTCTCGCTGGGCTCGCACCAATGGACTTGGTGTGAATCCAACGAAGACCGAGCTCGTACTCTACACGAAGAAGCGCAAAATTCCCGATTTCCCGCTACCAGAGCTGGATGGTGTTGCCCTAAAACTCTCATCGGAAGCCAAATACCTCGGTGTTATCCTGGACCAACGCTTAAATTGGAAAAGGAATACTGAGGAGAGGGTTAAGAGGGGTTTTATGGCACTCTATTCCTGTAAGAACTCCATTGGTAAAAATTGGGGTCTCAAACCAAAGATCATACACTGGTTGTATGATACCGTGGTTCTCCCAATCCTTACCTATGGAGGGCTTGTCTGGTGGCATGCACTCGGGAACAGTGCACTTCTGTCCAAATTATCTAGTGTTCAAAGAGCCGCATCTCTGCTAATCTCTGGTGCCATTAGAAGTACACCTCAAGCCGCCCTGAATGTGATACTGGATCTCCAACATCTGGACATCACTATCAACTTTCAGGCGGCGAGAACGGCTTTCAGGCTTAGAGAGGCAGGTATGTGGCAGTGTTCACGATTTGGACATGCAAAGGTCCTCTTCCCCTTCACCGATTTACTTGAGTCCAGTGGACCCGATCACATCAGTGATTATATACCCACTGCACTCAATTTCAACCAAATTAACGTCATAATCCCAAGCAGAGATGCCTAGTCTAGTGGTAGCCCTCCTCTTGGCGGTCTGGCCATCTACACAGACGGTTCAAAGATGGAGGATGGCACAGGTGCCGGGGTCTTCTGCGAAAACCCACAAATTAAGCAATCCTTCAAACTCAACGATAACTGCAGCGTCTTTCAGGCAGAGATTTTTGCAATTAGGAAAGCAGCGGAGATGATCAAAGAACTTGGGAGTGTCCTGAAAGGACCGGTGACTATTTTTGTCGTTAGTCAAGCGACCCTTAAGGCTCTCAAGTCATGGACCATAAACTCAAAAGCTATCCTCGATTGCAAAAACGCTCTGCTTGAAGTACGCGACTTCGTTGATCTTTGCTGGGTTCCAGGACACAGTGATATAAAGGGAAACGAAGAGACGGATGAACTAGCACGGGGTGGCTCTCAGTCGACTGACTTACCAGTCGAGTCATCTATCAGACCACCAAAGTGCTACTACATCCGGAAACTTCGAGGTTACTTCCATTAGAAGGCGGGGCAAAGATGGCAAATGGAAACTGGCTGTAAGGTATCCAAGGCAATCTGGCCCAGCTATTCTCAGCATAGAACCAACTCTCTTTTCTCACTAAATAAGTTAGGGATAAAGATCACTGTAGGTCTCGGTACCGGACACAACTTGGTCAGGTCCCTAACTTCTAGATGGGACAACAGTAGTGTAGACTACTGTAGGCTATGTCAAGATCCAGAAGAAACAGAGACGGTCGAACATCTACTATGTAGGTGGCCCTCGTTACTCACGAGGAGACATCGATTCTTCGGTAGATATGAGATAAATACTCTGACCTTCTTCTCCGACATAGACCCCATCTACTTGTACCAATTTGCCAAAAACCTCACATGGCTGGCAAACAAAACTAATTAATCATTGTTTTTTCTTTCTCCTTCACACAGGGGGATAGAAATCGGCTCAACACTGAACAACACCCTCAGCGGCAACACACCCACATCACATCCACTACATCATCATCTTTGTCACAAATCACAGCAGCCGCGCATCCATATACATTACTCATCGCACCCATCACACCAAACCACTTTACACCAACAAACCGGAAATAAACCAACCACCTCATATTACTTCAGAACAAAACAGGCACCACCCTCAACACCCATCTTATAAATCAGCATCCATCATCATCATATCCAACCCATCAAAACCACTCTACAATTATAAACTTACATCCACCATCACAACCTCAGCAACAACCTATAAACGCACACTAATCATCACAGCATCACCTACATACTCAACTTCACAACAAATCCGCAATAGTCCAGCATCTATCATCATCACACAGTTTCTCTAAGGATGATCACAATGGACCTCAAGGTCTCCGAGTGAAGTAGCTGCCAACAACGGTAGCTGCGCGTCCTAAAACCAAACCATCAGTGTTTTGTAAAGCGTTATTTTTGTTGGACGAGTTGTGACTTTGCTTTTGAACTGCTTACTTAAGCCAAAGTATCATCTGTTGGCCAATACAATTCTTCTTTTTATTTCACAACTGATGTCGTTTGTTGTGTTTATATGAAGTCTTTTACTATCTCAAAATTATAGGAACCAACTTCAACAGTTGGTCCGATCTCAATGGACGCATTGCGCGTCGACATGAACTTGGTCTTCTCGCCGTTTACCGCCAGACCCACTTTAGCAGATTCTCCTTCGACCTTCATAAAGGTATCTGTTACTTCTTTTACTGCTCGTACCATGATGTCTATATCATCAGCATAAGCAAGTAACATGTGGCTATTGGTGTAGATTGTGCCACTTCTTTTGACGTTTGCCTCTCGTATAACCTTTTCTAGCAGGATGTTGAAAAGATCACACGAAAGGTTGTCTCCTTGCCTGAAACCTCTTTTGGTACAAAACTCTTCCGAGAGGTTCTTTCCTATTTTAACTGAAGATCTTGTGTCTCAGTTTGAGTCATTTTACAAAGCCGAATGAGCTTTGCGAGGATACCAAATTCAGACATGGCTTGGAAAACCTTTGAACGTAGCGGGCTGTCGAAGGCTGCTTTATAATCGATCTGCATCTCTTGGGTCTTCTCAGGATTTGCCGCAGGGTAAATATCTGGTCAATGGTGGAATTGCCATGTCTAAAGCTGCATTGGTATGGTCCAATTATTTTATTGACCATGGGCTTTAGTCGTTCGCACAATATCCCTGGCACTAGCTTATAGGCGATAGGGAGAAGACTTATGCCCCTATAGTTGGAGCATAAAGTCTTATCTCCTTTCTTATGGACGGGACACAGGATGCTCAGCTTCCAATCGTCGGGTACGCGCTCTTCCTGCCAGATGGAGCTAACTAGCTGATGCATACACCTTATCAGCGTGTCGCCTCCGGTTTTAAACAGCTCGGCGGGCAGGCCATCAGCTCCTGCTGCCTTATACCTCATCATGGCCGGGTGGTATACATTCAATACAATCTTCTGGGATTGGATCTGTGGTATCTTCGTCGACTTCGCTACTATTGGATACCAACAGTTTGGAAATATGCTCTTTCCATATCCTTAGCACACTATATGTATCAGTTAGGTAACCTAGTACCTTGCTGGTGTCTACAGGAGGATGTGCCAGTTCCAAAGCCATCAGTTTCACTCTTTGGTAGAATTTTCTGACTTCATTCTGTCTCCTGTACATCTCGATTTGTTCACACTTCCGCTTTTCACACTCCGCTTTTTTCGGCGAAAAAGACGTTTCTCCTCTCTCCTTTTCTCCCGATACCTCTCTCGTGCGCTACGCGTTGCTACTGATTGTAAAGTAGCCCTATGTGCCGCATTTTTCTCTTCGGCAGCAGCACGACACTCCTGGCCATACCATGGATTCCTTGGTGGAGGTCTCTGGTATCCAAGTATTGATTTTGCGGCTGTTTGCATGGAGTGGGCAATGTCTTGCCATTGTCCTGATAAGTTATCCGTACAAGGAGTACTTTGATTAAGCAGTTGGGCCAGTTGAGTGGAATATGCTGTGGCTATCTGTTGCGATTTCAGCTAACCGATGTCCAACTTCCGTGTTGCGTCTGTTCGCACTTTGCTTGCTACGTTTAATCTGGTGCGTAACTTTGCTGCAACAAGATAGTGGTCCTCGGAACGATCGTACATCCAACACCATCCATTTATCACAACGTGATCAATTTGATTTCTTGTTCTTTGATCTGGCGACAGCCAGGCGTCCTTATCAATATCCAGATGCATAAATCTGGTACTGCTAACTACCATGTTTCTTGCAGCTGCAAAGTCTATCAGTCTCCTGGCATACTGGTCAAAAAGTTATACGATGACCCACTGAAATGACTAGTGGGCGCGATATCTATCTATCTATCTATCTATCTATCTATCTATCTATCTATCTATCTATCTATCTATCTATCTATCTATCTATCTATCTATCTATCTATCTATCTATCTATCTATCTATCTATCTATCGAAAAGATATGACTCCCAAAATAGGATCCACTTCCACAATGGACTATGTCGGTCCATTCCTTTTAGTACCTCCTCCGCAACACTTTTGAAATTTAATCCTAATCCACATTTTTGTCGGCAAGTTCAAATGTCCCAAAAATTTCCACAAAATTCTGAAAAGACCCTAAATGTATTCGATCTGTCCGTAGATGAAAGTTTCAATTCACATAGGCTGAGGGTATATCTTTGTCGGCAAAGTTGACTGATGCTTTTTTATTTGTTACATACATATCATTTTATATTATATATAACTTTATTTCATATATCATAAAAATTAAAATATTTAAATGGAACAAAAGTTATTTTAGTTATTAATAGGCAAATGGTCATTCTTACGTGCATTTCATATTTTGTATTTAAAAAAAAAAGAAAGAAAAGAAAGAAAGAAAAAATTTCAAAGTGGGTTTTGCGGAAACTTTTTTATAAGGCAAAAGTTCATTCATTCTGACTACAGAAATTAATTTTTGAGAAAAAATGCCAAAAAGTCATAGCCCTAGTGTTTATATTAATTTTTATAGTAGGTTATTTGGCTCAAGTGGCTTCCATTTTTTTATTGCTGGAACATGGACATTAGAGAAACAAATACGAGAAGTTGCTGATGTTCTTGTAAGCATTTAAACAACCCTTAATGTTCGTATGTATGGCGCAGAGTGTAGTGTGTTTAGCTAAAAATTAGAAATTCACATGTTCAAATCCGGAATGCAAGTAATGGGAATTTATCCTGTGTGGCTGATGAATGTGACAAGCAAAAAGTTTAATTGTAACATATACATACATATATATGTATGTGTATATGTGATGCATGTACTGGAGAGGTAACAATTTTTCCTTGCAAATAGAGTTCTTTAACGAAATATAAAATACCGAAATTCTAGCTACACTACAACCATATGTTTCTATGTATATGAATTCACCTGTATATTTGAAATATATATAATACCTAAGAGCCAATTACATGCAAGTGTGTGAGATTGTTTATATGAAAAATGGGAAACATACACATTATAAATTATATACATGGCTGCGTGCGGGAGTGTGTGCGGAAAACCTGTAAACCAGCCACATGAAATATTAAAAACGAAAAGATGAATAAAATTGGTTGGGTGTTGTTGGATGATGTATGCAAGTGTAGTAATATGTATTATGTCCATAAAAGACATAAAGAAAGAACTGTGTTTTTGTGTATGTGTGCCTTTCTGCAGGAGCATATATTACAATCAAGTATGTCATGTTCAGAAAAGAGAATTCATATGATTCACATCATCATCATCATCATCGTCGCCATAATCTCGGCATGATCTTTATTACACTTCAATTCTTAATCTTTGGGATAAACTACCAGCCATCCACTGAGAAACCACAGACACAGTTTACACTCCATTACAATGGTGTAGGGATGAACAATGCATTATAACAATGATTTTCTCATTAATGTCAGTAACACACTAGGGATAACTAGTGAATGAATTTAATAGTGTCACCATCATCTCATCAGCTATTCATTAATGTGTATCTCTGTGTGCATCGGGACATAATGAAATTGGGTGTAAAATTTAAAGTTTTATAATTAACTTTTGTTATCTAAACGAAAAGCTATTTCAAGGATATTGTAAGCGAAATGTGAATAAATTTTCAGGTATGTGATTCGTTATTGCATGGAAAATCTTCGACATTAATTGGTAGTTAAAAACTACACATATTTGTACAAGGAAGAACATAATTACATAGAAAAAGTACAGTAACAAGTAGTAAACATTGATTTTGTGTTTATCTTCATTATACCCTCTTCATCCACTTGTTTGCGCCATCTATTCCTTGGCCTGCCAATTCTGCGTGCACCGCCAAGCGGTTTGTATTTATACGCCGTTTTAGCGGCTTCATCTTCGCCCATTCTTATGATATGGCCTAGCCAACGCAATCGCTGCATCTCGATACGTCTAACTGTATTGATGTCGTTGTATAGCAGATACAGTTCGTTGTTCATGCGACGTCGATATTCACCGTCAACGCAGATTGGTCCGTAGATCTTTCGAAGAATTTTTCTCTCAAACACACCAAGCACTGCCATGTCTGCTTGTGCAGGTACCGAGGCTTCGGAGCCATACATCAGCACCGTTAGTATCAGTGTTTTGTACAGCGTTATTTTTGTTTGACGAGATGTGGCTTTGTTTTTAAACTGCTTACTTAAACCAAAGTAGCATCTGTTGGCCAATACATCTATTCTTTTTATTCCACAACTGATGTCGTTTGTTGTGTTTACTGAGGTGCCGAGGTATACGAAGTTGTTTACAACCTCAAAATTATAGGAACCAACTTCCACAGTTGGTCCGATCACAACGGACGCATTGCGCGTCGACATCATCAGCTTGGTCTTCTCGCCATTTACCGCCAGACCCACTTTAGCAGATTCTCCTTCGACCTTCATAAAGGTATCTGTTACTTCTTTTACTGCTCGTACCATGATGTCTATATCATCAGCATAAGCAAGTAACATGTGGCTATTGGTGTAGATTGTGCCACTTCTTTTGACGTTTGCCTCTCGTATAACCTTTAAAGCAGGATTTTGAAGAGATCACACGGATGGCTGTCTCCTTGTCTGAAACCTCTTTTGGTACAAAACTTTCCTATTTTAACTGAGGATCTCGTGTCAGTTGAAGTCATTTTACAAATCCGGATGAGCTTTGCTGGGATACCAAATTCAGACATGGCTTGGAATGCATTTGAACGCAGCGGACTGTCGAAGGCTGCTTTTAATCGTCAAAAATGTGGTAAGTGTCGATTTGCATCTCTAGGGTCTTCTCCAGGATTTGCCGCAGGGTAAATATGTGGTCAATGGTAGACTTTCCAGGTCTACAGCCGCACTGGTATGGTGCAATTATCTCGTTGACCATAGGCTTTAGTCGTTCTCACAATATCCCTGACACGATCTTGTAGGCAATAGAGAGTAGACGTATGTTAGAGCATACAGTCTTACCTCCCTTCTTGTGGACGGGGCACAGGATACTTAGGTTCCAATCGTCGGGTACTCGTTCTTCCTGCCAGATGGTTCTAACTAGCTGATGAATACACCTTATCAGCGTGTCGCCTCCGGTTTTGAACACCTCGGCTGGTAAGCCATCGGCTCCTGCTGCCTTATTATTCTTCAGCCGATTTATTGCTGTCTTTACCTCATCTTGGCTGGGCGGTATACATTCAATACCATCTTCTGGGATTGAGTCTGTGGTATCTTCGTCGTCTTCGTTGCTTTTGGATATCAACAGGTTTGAAAAATGTTCTTTCCATATCCTGAACACAATATCTGTATCAGTTACCAAACTACCTTGCTGGTCTCTACAGGAGGATGTGCCTGTACCAAAGCCATCAGTTTGCTGCTTGACTCTTTGGTAGAATTTTCGCACTTCATTCTGGTTTCTGTACATCTCGATTTTTTCACACTCCCGCTTTTCCAACTCTCTCTTTTTCCTGCGTAAAAAACGTTCCTCCTCTCTCCTTTTCTCCCGATATCGGGACTGTTGCTACGGACTGTAAAGTAGCCCAATATGCCGCATTTTTTTCTTCGGTAGCAGCACGACACTCCTGATCATACCATGGATTCCTTGGTGGAGGTCTCTGGTATTCAAGTATGGATTTTGCGGCTGTTTGCATGGAGTGGGCAATACTTTGCCATAGCGCTGATATGTTATCGTGATGAGGAGTGCTTTTATTAAGCAATTGGGCTAGTTGAGTGGAATATGCTGTGGCTATCTGTTGTGATTGCAGCTTACCGATGTCTAACTTTCGTGTTGTGTCTGTTCGTACTTTGTTTGCTACGTTTAACCGGGTGCGTACCTTTGCTGCAACATGGTAGTGGTCCGAGTCTGTGTTTGCTCCTCGGAACGAACGCACATCCAACACGCTCGATGAATGTCTTCCATCTATCACAACGTGATCAATTTGATTTCTTGTTTTCTGATCTGGAGACAGCCATGTGCCCATATCGAGATGTTGAAATCTGGTGCTGCTGACTACCATGTTTTTTGCCGCTGCGAAGTCTATCAGCCTCATACCATTGTCAGATGTATCACTGTGTAGACTGAATTTTCCGACTGTTGGGCCAAAGATATTTTCCTTTCCAATTTTGGCATTAAAATCGCTTAGAATAATTTTAATGTCATGGGCAGGACAACGGTCATATGTTTCTTCTAAGCGCTCATAAAATATATCTTTGGTCAGTTCGCCCTTGTCTTCAGTGGGAGCATGAGCGCAAATAAAGCTGATGTTGAAAAATTTTGCTTTTATTAGAATTGTAGCAAGTCTTTCATTCACTGGTGTCAAGCTGGAGACCAGGTGTTTTAACCTCCGACCAACTACAAATCCGTAACCAAACTCATGCTTTATGTCATGTCATCTATGATGCCTTTCCCACTCCATCGTATTTCCTGTATGGCGTAGCGTAGTCTTTGAAAGTTATGAGTTTGGCTCTGAACACTAACACGCCGTGACAACACTTTTTTCCTTGTGTTTTTCAAGGACGTTGGTTCGAGTCGTCGGCTTTCCTTTTTCAGATGCATTATTGATCATAAAGCTCAATTTCCAACGAGAAATTAATTACAAAATTAATACTAAAAAAAAAAGATCTTCGCCTAAAAAGGCAAAATTCTCAAACAATCAAAATCAGCTGAGCCAGGCTGGGGTTTGAATCCACGTCCTTGAAAAACACAAGGAAAAAAGTGTTGTCACGGCGTGTTAGTGTTCAGAGCCAAACTCATAACTTTCAAAGACTACGCTAAGCGTTTGTCATGAAAGCCATACAATTACTGAACAAAACATTCAGAGTTGTAAAAAAACAAATTGCATATGAAAGAGTAAAAGTTAGATGATAGCGAAGCCGTCCCACATCCGATATGTCTGAGGAGCCTTCTTTACCAAAAGGCGAAACATGTCATGTCACATAGTGGTGGGTGTGTGGGTTCGAGTTGTCGGCTTTCATTTTTCAGATGCATTATTGATCATAAAGTTCAATTTCCAACGTGAAAATAATAAAAAATAATAATACTAAAAATTATCTTCGCCTAAAAAGGCAAAATTCTCAAATAAGTATCTTTTTTTACTTATTTTTAATTTAAATATTTAATGTTTTCTTATTATTCTCACCACGTTTTTGCATAATAACAATTTCCATGTCTTTCATTCCAGGTATGTCCATGAAAAGTGTTAAGGAAATATTAAAAAGAAATTCGTCAACACTTAAGTTAAATGTAAGTAAAAACATATAAATTCTGTTATTGAATACATTCAAATACGATGTTCACTCAAACACATAATCGCATAATTACATTTCCTATTGTCAATATTTACCACACAAAAGTTGATTTATTATTTGCTCCTCCTAATAAAAAAATTATTATGTCATTGTTTTGTTAAGCAGAAAAGAGGAAGAAAACGAAATTAGAATTTACAACTAGGGTCAGAGTTCATCAATAAAATTATGATTATAATGTAACTATACATTATTATATGTTTATATATCATGTGATAATATATTCGTGTTGATATATTTTTCAACACATACATATTGTCGTATGCGAAAGAATGGACCGATGTTATGGGGGCCTCCTAGTACGGTGGTCACAATATACCTTTGAACTACCTGTGCAATAGCACCAGTATGAAAGCTAGTCTCGTTGATCTAGAGATCCCCGTGTGCACCCTTGTATCTCTCTATATCTCTCTTTCTCTCGACAGATCACGAAAATTTCTCCTGACGTGCATGGGTGGGGAAGTCTATCCACATATTGTCGCAGTAATGCTCACGTTTCTGCGCTGAAGCACCGTTAAATCCGCCTCCACATTACTATGGTTCACTGGTGTCATGAGGAGGCATACTGTTGCAGTCCTCAGGACGACATCCTAACGGGTTTGAATAGTCCACCACTGCATAGCGCTAAGATTTGCATAACACACTGGCGTCGTATAGCTTTCCACCGACCGGTATATCTTTTTCAGAACCCCAAGGGCTGCTTACCAGCGACTTGTGGACCTAGTTCTTACTTGTGATCTTGTCGTAAAAACAGATTTGCACCCAATATCTTGGGGTAGTTAGTGGTTAGATAAGTACACCATCGACCAGGTTGTAAACAGTGTGACGGTAGATTTAGCAACGAATATTTTCCCAATCCTAAGATGGAAGAGCTGCACTAACTCAGCTATGTAGATATTTAACCTATCACATATGAGGCGCTCAGTGTCAATATGACCTAAGCCACAAGTTCAAAGAAATCAAACTGGTTATACTGATCTAACCGGAAACTTTTGAAATAAATACTATAAAACTTCATATTTCATTAAGTTGGCAGGTAATATAACCTAGTGTTATACAAATCAATAGAGTTTTTTTTTAATTTATTTCCAAAGGTATGGTCAGTTTGATTTTTTTAATATGATGGTTATGCCGTTTTGGCGCTCAGCGCATCATATATCATCATCCGCATATGTTCGTGTACAGTGTGTTTCAGTCATTTTAGTTGATGATTACACTATGGAACACTGAAGATGCAAACAACTTCTAGTATGCATTTTTTGAAAGTACATATTTAGACTACACAGGGCTATATCTACACTTTTTTGCATTTATCAGGCCTTTATCTAAGAAACGAATAGGAATTTGTCCTTGCTGTATTTAGCAATATTGTAGCCCTAAACTAGTAGAACTTATCTTTTAAAAAAAGGCATAAGAAAAACTCCATCTAGGGCATCAACATCTATGAAATATAGAAAATTTTACATAATTGCTGAAATTCTGGTCAGTATCGGCTAAACTATTGGGAGTAGAACCAAGTAACCTTTTGCAAAAATTTTCCAAATAAAGTTCTCAACAATTCTTTAGAACATTCTGAAGCTCTAAAATGCTTACTTCATGTCGATTCAGCGTTATTTTGAATCATATCTTTTACAACACGTATTTCAAAGACAGTTCACACCAACAGTTTATTCTCTCATTTCGGATTTTATTATTTCATTATTGACATTTTTTTTAAATCGTCGTTGAAAAATTTACTGAAAACAACGGCATAGAGGCATTTTACATTCCGGAGAATATTTTTTCAGAAGAAAATATTCAGAAAAAATTAACGGTTTTGAAGATACGGTGCCAAATGTATAAAAATTGTGGAAGTTTTGCATATATTTTGAAATTTGAGGCAATAAATGTAGTTTTTCGAGTTCATTATTTCTCCAAATATTTTATTCTTGTCCTTACCTACAAATTTGCTTTAGAGGTCAGAAGAAGATTCGTATCGGTTTCAGAG
Source organism: Musca autumnalis (assembly GCF_047663935.1). NCBI lineage: Eukaryota > Metazoa > Arthropoda > Insecta > Diptera > Muscidae > Musca > Musca autumnalis. The sequence continues at coordinate 222,198,724 of NW_027411644.1, forward strand.
ATATAGCCCCGAATTTCTTTAAAAACTCACTATTTAACCATGTTTAGATGGGACCATAAAATCCGAGCTGGATCTGACACAACAAAACCCAACTAGGGTTTCTTGTCGTTTGGGTCTGTACTTTCAAAAAATCCTCAGTTCGAATTGTTTGCACAAGATCACCTTAAAAATGTTGTAGAGTGTTATAGGAGGTTTTTGATAGCCTTCGGGTCATTATGTCAGAACAAATTATATCGTTGTACTCAGGAACACAATGACAATTTTCCTCAAAAATCCCATAAACTGCAAATTAGGGAAACATTGGCAACATTTGTTGTTGTTGTTTTAACAGTATAGCATATAATTTTATGTTCACTTTCCTGTTTCATCCGTCTCTGCATCCAATCCAAGAATGTTGCAGCTTTGATGGGTTTTCACCACAAAACTACTGGATTTTTACCATTTTAACCCACCATCCCCGAACGTTGTTGGGTCAAAATGTCTATGGGGTTTCGTGGCACTCACCATCTGTGTGAATGCTATCCAAACCTGCTTGATAGGATTTCTGAATTACTTTCAGGATAATGTGCTATCAAGTACTGCAAAGAGAACATACTATTGTATTGCCGTACTGGAAGACCCCTCGTCTTCTCATGTAGATTGCAGTTCACAGGGCAGTTGTTCCATACTGGAGCAGCAAAGCTTGGTATATAATGCTACCGGCTAGGATTAAAGGAACTAATCCCAACATCTCAGCTATGCGCAGATATTTGGGTATGCGCGGTTGACGTGGCCGTACTATCGAACGTGACCATTTAGATCTTTGGATAGTTAGTGGTTGGAATTCATATGCCATAACCCAGGATACACTGTTCTATACTGATCTCCGTAGTCCGAGTTTATTCCTGGAGCCAAAAACGGCAATATCGGATCAATAAGAGTAGAGCCTTCCACAAATGACATTATTGAATTGCACGAACAACTTGCGTCAAACTTGGCCGGAGGGTAGTCTGTTCGATGTCGTCAGCGCAGAGTACCTGCAAGTATCAAAGTTGAACGGCACCAACACTGTGCAATGCACGGGTTGTTCTAGTTGAATCCTCTACTAATATGTGTAGTGATGCTTACGGAACCCATGCTGATGATCGGTATCTGGAGAGGTATTGCTGATACTGGGGCGGAGTAATGCCTTAAGAGTTTTTGCTACGGGTGACAAAAGCGTAATCGGTCTGCACGATTCACCTTTGCTGGCATTCTTTGATTGTTTAATTGTGTTTGACAGGTTTTATTAGATTGGAACATATTAAAAATTTAAATACATGCATATTTTGACGCAAGCTCAACATTTAAACTTTGATCTTGAATTCCTCTCCAACGTCTGGACCTAATTTGATCACTATTAATGAATCAGACAACAAAAATATGAAAATATCTTTATACGTTTCTGAACCATTGTGCAAGGTTGCTCGTCAAATTGTTGATTAAAATAACTTACACACCACTTCGAATCAATCAGGATAGGGTCGCAAAGGTAACGATGGTTCCATCTTCATTCTTTGTAGGGTTCGTAATCCGGACCACAAGGACTTCCTTTGGTAAAACAATGAAAACAACCCTTACCCGAAAGACTGGACCAATAGAGTCCATTTTCGAACGTAATTGATATTTGCAAGAAATATTTCGATGTTCAAAGTTTGAACAAATCTGTTGGTCCTTTCAATAGCAGGAGGGCATGGAGGGTATATAGCAGTGTTAATCACCACTGGGCTCGCGAGCCGTGTCTGTGTGAACACACACAATCTCAATTGTGGTGAGTTTGAACGTTACTCTCACCACCTATCATCTTCTTTGTTTTAGCAATGAATTAACGCACACGATTTTTATTTAGAGAGGGATAGATAATCTCGTGTGTGTGCCCAACACAAACGCAGCGGTTGAATTTGTTGTTGCTGGTGAACCCTGGTATATAGCCTTAAGGCTTAGAGTATAATGAGTATGCATAAAACCTAGATAACCAATATTATTGAGCCCGGAATTTTATCCACCATCTCCCCTACACTCCTAAAATATATTCTTCTTGGCTTAATGCCAACCTATGCATAGCTATGTTCGTTAGGTGCAGTCCACATATCCTTTTTTCAAACTTTTAAGTTCATCAACAGATTTTCCGATAATGTATTTAGTAATCAATATTTTATTCTTATCAAAATCGAATTTATCTAAAATGCCGTATATCTTCTTGCTTAAGTACTCTGCAGTGAAATTGTCTTCTGAGCACTGTTAGAAATACAATTTTCAGATAAAGGATGTAACACCATCAACTAATATTTCAACCAATCTAACTTAAGTTTTTAAGCCCGGACATGTTGTAGCACAAAGAAGGCACCAACGATGCAAATATCAGCAAATACGTAGCAAACATGCAGAACTATTATGACAAAATGTCTTTCCAACAAAAGTATGCAGATATCTATGTGATTTGCCGTGTTTTTCCCCCACTTTTGCCTGCATTCTTTTTCAGCATTCGTTTTGCTGTTGAAATTTTGTATTCATGTGCAAGAATGTATCAGAAATAAAGGCATGTCTTGAAGGTTACAATAACCCTCTTGAAATTTATGTGTATTTTTATTGAATTCTTTTGCCACCAACAACAACGACGACAAACATGGTAACAAGCAACATCAACCAACGGTAAGTCCTGTTGGCCTTACATCTGACTGACTTTTATGAAATAAAAAAGAAAACAGAAAAGAGGGAAATGTACACGTACATATGTATATACATAGTACTTTGTGTGGAACACAAAAAAGACACACATACCCGCATCCGTACATACATATGTACATAAATAATATTCCTGCATGGCCACCAACCATATCATAATCGTATCGATTTTGTCATAAATTCCAACAAAATATGAAAGTGAAAAGACTTTGTTGAATGGGAGGCAGAAACAGTAAGCGAGTAGGAGTAGTATCGTAACTGTAGTCTCCCATCCCCACCGACCACCCACATGGGTTTTTACGATACTAAAGTACATTCATTCTGTTTATGATGGCATTATAATTCATATTGTACTCTGTCTGGGCTTTACAACTAAACCTCTGCTACCGGACTAACGAATTTATTCAATACCTTTATACAATGGGGAAATGTTGTGCCTTTGTGAAAATTTATATGTATGTAAGGAGGTATAGGTGTGTATGAGCGCTTTGTGCCTAACGAATGTCGGTTTTATTATTTCTAACTTTATACTCAAACGGGAAATGCTGGGAAATGTAATAAATTTCAAATGAAAATACATTAAAGATTATTAAAGTCAAAACGTAAAGGTATTTATGTGGAAAATTAAAAATATTGTCATGAAATTAATTTCCCACAAAAATAAAATCGAATATATTACAAAATGCTTTAATTATTTTCTCGATAATATGTAGTGAAAACATTTACCAGGTCGAAGTGGTTAATTTTTTATATATCGCACTTCACTAGTTTCCAAACTTTGCTTTCGTCTGCCACAACAACAACATCCTAATACACCTGAAGATCGGCTTTACCACCCGTGAAACGTAGTGTAATGGTTGGATGCGTGGGACTTCGGTAGACTCCTAATTTTTCAATGTATCTCTAAAGGCCTTACAGCTCAACTCGAAAGAGAATTAATTAAATATCACTATAAATGGCCTTCGCCTTAATAAGGCAAAAATAAAAAATCATTTTATTAGTAATTCGAAACAAAAAAATTACAAATAAAATGATTCGAATTACAAATGTAATAATTCGAATTACAAGTGGAATAAATCGAATTACAAATGAAAAGTTACGAATTACAACTAAAATGTTTCGAATTACATCTGAAAAAGGTATAGTAGATAATTTTTGTGCCTATTGGGCACCCCAAATGCCAAGTTTTGGATTTGGTCTTAAAAAATTGCTTAAATATTTAAAGTACTGAAATTCGGGAGGTACCGTTATATGTGTGCTATGTGCCAAATCCAAAATTTATGGTGGAAAAGTTTTGTGAACCCTAGGAACACTAAGTACCAACTTACAGCTAATATGGTAGGAAAATATGGCGTAAATCCTCAAAATACCGATTATCGGGAGGTATCCTTATATGGGGGCTATACTACAACATTAGCCGATAATGTTCATATTCGGCCCCTTATTACCCATAGACACAGGCTGAAAGACACAAAATTTCATACAAATCATATCTTCGGTTGGATGTTATTTTGCGCCGCTAAATGACAACGTGTTCCCACTTCGTCTTCAGTTTCATCGTTGTCTTTGAAAAAAGAGATAACTGGTGATAACAGCAACGAACGTACCATCTCATACCCCATGTTGTTGTTCGGCGACCTGGAAACTCATTATTCCTGCAATTAAATTGCAACAAAGTCAGCGAAATTGTGTACTTCATGAGCTGGAGAAAAATCATGGTTGCCGCGATCACAGATATGAAGCTTTCAACGTTACGATGGTTACAACGTTTTGCGGAATATTTGTATAAGAAACGGGGGAGGAGGACTTGCCTTCCGTGCTAACCAGTCGGTCCAGTACATACCTCTCTCGCTTGAGGTCCATTACCATGTATGGTGTTAAGAGAGGTACAGCTGGGGTAGAGGTGCTTAATGTGTACATACCGCCAATATAAAATTTTACCCTGCGTTATATATCTGATATTAGTTTGCTTTCGCTGGTCTATGGGATTTCAGTGCTGATCATGAGAGTTGGCATTCCGTCCTAGGATACAACGCTAACAAGAGGGTACAGCGCTGGCCGAGCAAATTTGGACGGTGAACAAAGACGCTCCCGCGAGGATATGACGAGATTGCCACAGTTCGCCAGACATCACCATTGTGGCAGCGGGTTTGATAAATTACGTGTCCTGGCAACCCATTATTTCGCTTAGCTCAGTCCTCCGTCTTATCGTTGTCTCCGTTGTCAGACCACCGATCTCATAACCTATGTCCGCCGTATTTTCTAAATCATGCGAATACTGCTTAGCATGGGTTCAGAGAATTTATCAATCTCCGCTTCAGAGACCTACCGATTCCCTCCGATCCTTGGGTAGCTAAGAGAATTTTTTTGGATATCTTCACAGCTGCGCTGGATATCTTCACAGCTGCGCTGGACATCTTCACAGCTGCAGACGCGCGCTTAATTGCTGCTGGTCAAATACCAGAAATTAAACCAAATTTCCAAGCAGAGGCGACGAGGCTAGCAAATGAGCGCGATGAGCTTCGTCGAACATACCCTGAAAATTCAAGAGTTGGGGAACTTCTCTTGAAGTCAATAAGCTATTAGCAAGCTTAAGCAGAAAAAGCCTTTAGATTAAGGCTGAAATAAGGCTACCCCTAAACAGACTGGTCGATGGTATTCTGATTCCGACCACTAACTACCCCAAGATATTGAGTGTAATATTCGATAGGATGTTAAAGTCATACACCCAAGCCAAAGCTATTTACCACAATATTAGAAGTAGGAATATGATCCTCAAGTCGCTGGCCGGTAAAACTTATAGTGCTAAAAAAGAAACATTGTTAACTTCTTATAATATAATAGGCCGGTCTCTGCTAACCAATGTGACGATAGTGTGGTGTGCAAATTTTAGCGCTACGCAAGTGGAAGAATATTCAACCTGTCATTCCATGGCGAATTTAACAAGATGATCCAATGGGCGAATTCAGGCCGTAGTCTTCATTTGCTGTCAATAATTTTTGCGCGAAATATTCCCAAAATATAGAAGAAAACGGTAAAATATTCTTCATTAAGTTTAAATAAAGATGTTATAAACACAAATTCTTGATGGAAGTGAAAATATTGTTATTTGAATTAATTCTCTTTCGAGTTGAGCTATTTAGACCTAATAGGTACATTGAAAAATTAGGAATCCGCCGAAGTCCCACACATTCAACCACTATGCTACGTTTCACGGGTGGTTAGACCGATCATCAGGCATATTGAATGGTGTTTTTTTTTAGTGGGTGGACGAAGGCTAAGCTTGGAGACTAGCATTTATATCACAAATCATTCGAAATTTGTATATTCGAATTATTTATTTATTTTAATGTTAGTCATTTAATTCCAAACCTTTCCTATAGTCCAACTTGGCTGGTAACCCTATTTTTCAACGCTTTATTACAAATACTAAGGCAGCTTTTTTCCACCTTTATTTTATTTGTTCTTCTGTATCAGAAGATTTTGATCATCAATATTTGTCATCGGAATCTTTGACAAGTTGATGGTGGCTTGGAACGCTAAGACGCCTGCAACCGTGTCACTTGGTTGTTGGGGTCCCAGGTTCGAATCCCAGCCTGGCTCATGCTGAAATCATTTTTTTGTTTTGCCTTATTAAGGCGAAGGTCATTTATGCCTGATGATCGGTCTAACCACCCGTGAAACGTAGCATAGTGGTTGAATGTGTGGGACTTCGGCGGATTCCTAATTTTTCAATGTACCTATTAGGTCTAAATAGCTCAACTTCGGCGGATTCCTAATTTTTCAATGTACCTATTAGGTCTAAATAGCTCAACTCGAAAGAGAATTAATTCAAATATCACTCTAAAAAATGACCTTCGCCTTAATAAGGCAAAACAAAAAAATGATTTCAGCATGAGCCAGGCTGGGATTCGAACCTGGGACCCCAACAACCAAGTGACACGGTTGCAGGCGTCTTAGCGTTCTAAGCCACCATCAACTTGTCAAAGATTCCGATGACAAATATTGATGATCAAAATCTTCTGATACAGAAGAACAAATAAAATAAAGGTGGAAAAAAGCTGCCTTAGTATTTGTAATAAAGCATTGAAAAATAGGGTTACCAGCCAAGTCGGACTATAGGAAAGGTTTGGAATTAAATGACTAACATTAAAATAAATAAATAATTCGAATATACAAATTTCGAATGATTTGTGATATAAATGCTAGTCTCCAAGCTTAGCCTTCGTCCACCCACTAAAAAAAAAAAACACCATTCAATATGCCTGATGATCGGTCTAACCACCCGTGAAACGTAGCATAGTGGTTGAATGTGTGGGACTTCGGCGGATTCCTAATTTTTCAATGTACCTATTAGGTCTAAATAGCTCAACTCGAAAGACAATTAATTCAAATATCACTCTAAAAAATGACATTCGCCTTAATAAGGCAAAACAAAAAAATGATTTCAGCATGAGCCAGGCTGGGATTCGAACCTGGGACTAAGCCACCATCAACTTGTCAAAGATTCCGATGACAAATATTGATGATCAAAATCTTCTGATACAGAAGAACAAATAAAATAAAGGTGGAAAAAAGCTGCCTTAGTATTTGTAATAAAGCATTGAAAAATAGGGTTACCAGCCAAGTCGGACTATAGGAAAGGTTTGGAATTAAATGACTAACATTAAAATAAATAAATAATTCGAATATACAAATTTCGAATGATTTGTGATATAAATGCTAGTCTCCAAGCTTAGCCTTCGTCCACCCACTAAAAAAAAACACCATTCAATATGCCTGATGATCGGTCTAACCACCCGTGAAACGTAGCATAGTGGTTGAATGTGTGGGACTTCGGCGGATTCCTAATTTTTCAATGTACCTATTAGGTCTAAATAGCTCAACTCGAAAGAGAATTAATTCAAATATCACTCTAAAAAATGACCTTCGCCTTAATAAGGCAAAACAAAAAAATGATTTCAGCATGAGCCAGGCTGGGATTCGAACCTGGGACTAAGCCACCATCAACTTGTCAAAGATTCCGATGACAAATATTGATGATCAAAATCTTCTGATACAGAAGAACAAATAAAATAAAGGTGGAAAAAAGCTGCCTTAGTATTTGTAATAAAGCATTGAAAAATAGGGTTACCAGCCAAGTCGGACTATAGGAAAGGTTTGGAATTAAATGACTAGCATTAAAATAAATAAATAATTCGAATATACAAATTTCGAATGATTTGTGATATAAATGCTAGTCTCCAAGCTTAGCCTTCGTCCACCCACTAAAAAAAAAAAAACACCATTCAATATGCCTGATGATCGGTCTAACCACCCGTGAAACGTAGCATAGTGGTTGAATGTGTGGGACTTCGGCGGATTCCTAATTTTTCAATGTACCTATTAGGTCTAAATAGCTCAACTCGAAAGAGAATTAATTCAAATATCACTCTAAAAAATGACCTTCGCCTTAATAAGGCAAAACAAAAAAATGATTTCAGCATGAGCCAGGCTGGGATTCGAACCTGGGACTAAGCCACCATCAACTTGTCAAAGATTCCGATGACAAATATTGATGATCAAAATCTTCTGATACAGAAGAACAAATAAAATAAAGGTGGAAAAAAGCTGCCTTAGTATTTGTAATAAAGCATTGAAAAATAGGGTTACCAGCCAAGTCGGACTATAGGAAAGGTTTGGAATTAAATGACTAACATTAAAATAAATAAATAATTCGAATATACAAATTTCGAATGATTTGTGATATAAATGCTAGTCTCCAAGCTTAGCCTTCGTCCACCCACTAAAAAAAAAAACACCATTCAATATGCCTGATGATCGGTCTAACCACCCGTGAAACGTAGCATAGTGGTTGCATGTGTGGGACTTCGGCGGATTCCTAATTTTTCAATGTACCTATTAGGTCTAAATAGCTCAACTCGAAAGAGAATTAATTCAAATATCACTCTAAAAAATGACCTTCGCCTTAATAAGGCAAAACAATAAAAATGATTAAAAATTATTTTGATAGCAAATGAAGACATCTGTTGGTATTATTGTATCACCTTCTTTCTTACACCATGCTGTCATTCAACCTTCATAAGGAGGCGAAGATTTTACCAGTGTATCAGCACAAGATGTTTTCGGTCCAAAGATACAGAAGAGAACCTCTAAACCAGTATGTTTATTAGGCACGTTTGGATACCACTCACACTGATGCAGTTGCGCTGTTCTTTGAAAGGTATGGGTGAATGTCGTACTCGGAGACCACACCTCTATTCTTGGCAGCAGAAGAAAGCCAACTGTCAAAACAAACACACGTTGTTTTAGCCTAATACAGAAGTGGACGATTCAGCCGGCTTAATTCGTATTAAAATGGGTGAAAAATATATACGAACGATCACCTTTGCATTGCTACAACAAGTGATGAGCACCACAATTAGTGAATAGGGTATTCGATTTGGCCCAAACTTTGCATGTTGTAAAGTCTCTCCAATAGACGACTTCTCAAAAAACAAGTAAAAAAGTATCAGAGATATATCCTCAGCCTATGTGAATTTAAACTTTCATCTACGTACAGATCGAATGTATTTAGGGTATTTTCAGAATTTTGTGGGTATTTGTGTATTTAGAGTCTTTTCAGAATTTTTTGGCTCTTTTTGGACAGTTGAACTTGCCGACAAAAATGTGGATTAGGATTAATGGAGGAGGTTCCTTTAAGTACCGACTTGGTCCATTATGAAAGTGGGTCTTATTTTGGGAGTCATATCTTTTCGATAGAAATCGCGCCCACTAGTCATTTCAGTAGGTCATCGTATAACTTTTGGACCAGTATGCCAGGAAGCATGGACTTGTCCAAGAAAAACATAATATCGCTTTAAACAGGTCTACAACGAACAGCATCGGTATACATTTCCAAAGGATCTTCGTATAGACCCTAAACTGCACTTAGACACAAATTTTGAATTTTTGTAGGGTAGAGGTACCCTAAGAAAAGGACAAATATGGTCCATTTTAGAAATTAAACTAAATTTGGACAAAATTTTAGGAGATACAAAGTTTTGAAAAAATTGGTTATTGTGCTCTCCAGCCACTGCATATGGTGCCATACAGGGTTTTTACACCTTTCGGGTTATTTTTTCAAGCATTATGGACTTGCCCCTGAAAAAACTTTTACCGTCGTAATTGAGGCAGCGAATGCAAGTTGCTTCAACAAAAATCAAAGTGATTCGAAAGCAGGTCTTAAAGTGAACTTATCTGAAATTTTGTGTGGGAAGTACCCGAAGGAGTAGACAAAATAGCCTATATTCGAACCCGGTATATATCAGGTAGATATATTAGACAATTGAGGCAGCGAATGCAAGTTGCTTCAACAAAAATCAAAGTGATTCGAAAGCAGGTCTTAAAGTGGACTTATCTGAAATTTTGTGTGAGAGGTACCCGAAGGAGTAGATAAAATAGCCTATATTCGAACCCGATCTATATCTGGTAGATATATTAGAATTTTTATAATATGGACGAAATCGGTCACTCCCATTAAGAGTTATCGCACGCACAATTTCTTCCGATCGTTTTTGAACTTTTGTGGAGGAGGTACCTGAAAGAGTGTACCAATATGGCTTATCTTTGAATCTAATTTTGTACAAAATATTAAGAAGGCCAAAATTTGGAACGAATCGGCATATCCGTTCGAGGGTTATCTTGCCATCCAACCGCTACACACGGTGCCATAGGGGTTTTTGTACCTTTCATGCTATTTTGTCCCTGATGAAACTTGTACCGTCGTATCGGGGGTTGTGGGTAAAAATTGCTACAACAAAAATCAAAGCGATTCGATAGCAGGTGCTAAACTGAACTTCCCCGAAATTTTGTGTGTTAAGTACCCGAAAGGGTGGACCAATTGAGTCCACATTGGAACCTCATCTCAGTCTGGTAGAAATTTCACGATGTGCAAGGTATGGACCAAATCGGTACTTCCTTCAAGAGTTATCGTTCGCACAAATTTTCCGAAAAGTTCGGACTTTTGTGGGGGATGTACCGGAAGGGGTTGACCCATATAAACCATTTTCGAACTTAAACTAAGTTTGGACAAAATTTTACAAAAGCCCAATTTTGGACCGAATCGGTTAGTCCAGTAGGTCCATAGGTCTTCTCTTAAAAGACTGTAAACATAGACTAATAAAGGTATCGACGAAGAAATCCTCTTAGTTAGTTTGTTCGTATTGATATTTTCTTCAAATGGCAAAAACTATTAATTTTTAAGTTCTTTATTCTAATAAAAGACAATATGTGGTTAGTCTTTGGCCGGATGTACACCCTGATATTAAAACATGCAAGAAAATCCTACAATTTAACCCCAAAAAGTGTATTCGAAAAATGCAAATGAGTGATATGACTGTGCATATATGCAAGGGCGACGCCTAGAGAAAATAAGCCCACTTCAAATTCCCTGTCTATACTTTTATTATACCCTACACTACTATGTGGAAAGGGTATTATAAGTTTGTTTTGGTAAAACTTCATGTAACACTACGAAATATTAGTCGGACACCCCCAATTTGGTATAATAGTCTTCATATCTCGACGAGATAAAGCGATTTTGAGATGTGTGTCCGTCTGTCGATTATAAATTGTAATCAAAATCCAGGCCGCAAGTATGAACTGATCGACTCGAAATTTTGTATGGAGGTCGGGTTTAGACCAGAATAGATCCCTATTGTTATTGGTGATAATCGTGAATTATTTAGCGGTTGAAACGGACAAAAACATAATTTTTATCCAATTTTGTAGCGGCTCTGTAAGTCGCAATAATAGCATGATCAACTTGAAATTTTAAATAAGGTAAGGCGATCAGATAAAACTTAGAGGGTTAAATGGACCACAACTTTTGTGTAAAATTGTGACCATTTTTAATATACACCTTGTATCTTTATTCCTGGAAATACTTGAAATCGGAACTCTTGACCTTTCTATTGATGTCAGTTGTGTCGTTGTAAGATTGCAGCTTTGCAGCCTAATATACCCAGATATTTGTTTGTAGTATAATCATAAACACGATAGAGATCGCATTTATACCTCAATAATCACGAAATTTTGCACGAAGTAAGAGTTTAGGTAGAAGAAGTTGCCTACAATTGTGGATGATGATCTGATGTTATTTAGCGGGTGAAATGCTTGAGAGGTGAAGTGTGTCTCAGAACATACCAGAATAATATTCTTTCATTACATTACAGATTTTCACAAATTTCTAAATGTTCTTCAATCAAGATTTAAAACTTTGATAAAACGTTCGGCATAGCCATTTCTACTTATTAAACTTTTATCTGGACAATTATGAAAAACTCACTCAACGACAATGTTGTAAATCCAATATGGATTTCCTGTAAGGCAGGTGCATCGTTTGAAGTTTTAATATTTTCTTTCTTTTTTATATGGTATTCCATTACATTGTGGACCATATTCTTTTGATAACCTGAAGAAGCAAATAATAATAATAAAATTGGCATACAAAGCAACAACAAAATAACATCTTGTTTCCACTAGACCATGGGCATGGTTGGTCGTCATAAGGCAACATCTTAAATGAAAACCTCTTTAAGACATGGAGATACTCGCAAATACACGAATATGGACAACAAACACAAAACGGAAACAAACGATAATATCGTGTATTCCAAAAGGACCCGGCCAAAGGAAAGCATAGCTTATCTGATAACTGGGATTCCCTTGAGCGTCGTCGTCGTTGTCAAATGAAATGAAACGAAAAGGAAAAAATGACAATGTTCAACACAAAACCAGTGGTATAAATACTCCGCTACCAATATTGTGAAGCATAGAGAATGAAAATACACAAAAAAACAATAAAAAAAAACGCAAAAGAAGGACATGAAAAACAGCTTTGTACTCCTGTAACTGGCCACATCGAAATACAATGATATGTAGCTTTAGGACAGGAAATGCTGAGGCGCTTTTGTGTTTCTTTGTTAGCGGTCACTAACATTGCCTTCTTTATCTATGTTGTTTAATTTATTATGTAGTTTGCTTCGTTCTCTCGCTCTTCCTTGTTTGGTATACTTTTAAGGAACTCCTGCACGTTTATGTTTCGCAGTGGGATAAGATTTGCATTGTGATTAGTGTATTTCCTTAATACCCTTGATATGAATATCATCATAGAAAACGTGAAAAAATTAAAAATGGCCTTAAAAGATATTTCATTTTGAATATAAAATAAGCATTTGATTTCAATGAACGCTTTTAAGGGCACAATAAAAGATTTAACATTTAAGAATTGCCAACGAACGTTCTTGGAAATGCAGAGAATATAAAAATGCTTAAAATACATTATTTAAAAAGACTGTTTGCATTTGGTTTGCTTTAAATCATTGTCGATCAAGAAGAGAACGGACGAAAATGTGCAGATCTTGAAAACATAATAGTTTCGAATTCCAAACGAAATACCGGAAAACTTTCGGACCGAATTACTACAGATGCGAAACCGGAAGCAGCATCAGAGTTTCGGACCGTGTTTGGGCAGTTTGGCCTGCTGGGGACCTACCTACTTAGCTGCTGGGCTGTGTATGTGTGTTAATTTATAATCAGCTTCATCTTGGTCTTTCCTTTGGCATTTTGGCCTTCCCTTGGGACGTATACCGTCAAATGGCATGTATTCATATGCCTTTCACTATATCAATGTTGGTAGGCTGGTACAACACGTGGTTCATACGACACCTCACAATGGTGCCTCAGTGTAAAAAATTCGAAAAATGTATTGCCGACTTTTTATAATTTTAAGGTGTTATTTTATTGAGAACACTTCAAATAGGACAATCGTGAACGAATTTTGTCGATATACATATGGTGTTACTATAAAGTTAAAGCTAATCAAACATAGACACCCAGCAAAAATCCTCATTACAAACCTCCTTTCCCACCCATTATTTTAACAAGAGCATGTCGCGCGAAATATCTTGTTATTTTGTATCTTGTTATTTTTATAATGAGGATTTTGCTGGGCAATGCTTCGTAGGTAACTTATATTGAAATTTATATAAAAAGGGACCACATGTTCAAGGAACTGTAATTAAAAAAGTTATTGAAAATATTACAACTTTTGTATTAGGAATTAAAGGGTACCCAATAGACTTCGTTTTCGTTAACAGAAAAGTGGACAAAAAATGTTTATACATAACGTACCGTTATGTTGATTGAAGCAATAGCATGTTCTATATAACACACGAATTTCGCTCTTTCATAGAGTGTATCTAAAAATTGCAGCAAATTGCAGCTTCGGCCATTTAGTACAAGAAAAAGACATCCCTTTCGAATGAAACTAGGTAAAAACAAGTACGAGAGGGTTATAGTCGGCCAGGGCCGACCATGTGATACCCTACTCCACTGCACCTGGCTACTATTTTCCATGGAATTTTTTTATATGATTGCGACATATTTTAGCAGTCCGGTCATACATACATAAGTTGAAACCATGTATACATACCAGAGATAGAGAACATACATACATACACTCCGGTTCATCTGAATAGAACCAACCAATTTTGCCTACAAATATCGTTATATCTAACGATAGGAGAGGAATTGAAAATTATATTTTTGTGGTCATGTAGTGTATATAGTAGCCGATATATTAAATACTTAACATGTTTCACATATGCGTTATAATGGTACTTTTTCCACGCTTTATGAAAAAAGGTCAAAATATTAGAATGTTTTAGTGGTTCACCAGGATAGAACCACCGTAAGAATTTGCACACATCCTTTGTCAGATGTGGAAAACTTTTACAAAAAACAACTTATAATTAAAAATAAAGGCCGTGAGTGTCCATTGCCAACAAATATTCGGCAAAAAATTGTATTGAGGTCTTGGAATATGATGTAAATCGATGCATAGAGCTCCAAAAAATATTCTTATGAAGAAATCGATAAAAACAATTTAGAAAGTCAAAATTGTATACTGAATTGGGTTCAATATTTTCAAGACTACAATAAAAGTACAACGAAGTCACATTTGAACGCTTTATAAGTCAGAAACAGAAGAAATATGGTAAAGATAACTCAATTTTCTGCCTTTCCAATTCACTGATTGATATTTAATCTGGGAAAAATTAATGGAAAGCGATAGGTTATATGAAGTTTCGTTGGCTATGAACATCTGCAGCTCCGAAAAGTAACAGAACGCCCACCGCTGAACCATTCATGTCAACATCAGGGGGCTTCGATTTAGAAGATATTGCGTAACGTGAAATGCACAGCAACAAAGGTGCTCTTTCTTGTGTAATAAAAGATCAGAAATATTTTTTCGGTATATAAACCATGAGTAAAAAGGTGTAAACATCAAAACCATCAGAATGAAATACTTTTCTTCCGATAAAACTAACCTCTGGATGCCCCTATCACATCAAACGTCTTGGGATAGTTTGAAATTTCAAGGCCTTGATGGTGACATGAAACGTTCGACGATTCGATTTTCTTTATTTTTTGGACCTGTATATGTGCACAGCCGACGAAACTGCATGGAACCCATCGATTTTCATTCACTTTCCTCGGATAAAATATCAATCATTGAATTGGAAAGGCAGAAATTAGAGTTATCTTTACCATATTTCTACTGTTTCGGACTTATAAAGCTATCAAATGTGAATTCTTTGTACTTTTGTTGTAGTCTTGAAAATATTAAACCCAATTCAGTACACAATTTTGACTTTGTAAATTGTTTCTATCGCTTTCTTCATAAGAATATTTTTTGAAGCTCTAATCATCAATTTTCATCATATTCCAAGACCCTAACACAATTTTTTTGCCCAATATTTGTTGGCAATGGACACTCACGGCCTTTATTTTTAATTATAAGTTGTTTTTTGTAAAAGTTTTCAACATCTGACAAAGGATTTGTGCAAATTCTTTGGTGGTTCTATCCTGGTGAACCATTAAAACATGCTAATATTTTGACAATTTTGCATAAAGCGCCGTGATTACAGGAAGGTATTATTTTCCGTTTTTTATAAAGACCAATCGGGGCTTTTTCGCTACATATTATTATGCCGACGGAGATGTAGCCTCATCCTCGGAAACTAAGAATAAAGGTAAACTCAATACTTATAACGTCTCTATGGTTTTTTAACATTAGCTTTTACCAAAGGTATCCCATTGTAAATTGTGACAATTTTAAAACCTGGGAATCCTTCTTTCAGGATTTGAAAACTTTTCTATCATGAATCCGAGAAAAAAATATAATGGAAATTTGACTTTGACTATTTTCACATTGAAGATGAGGTTGAATGGATTTTATGTGTTCTCAATTACTATTCTTTAAGACGAGTGATACAACTTTGCTTGCACGAGTGAATTCAAATTCTTAGCGGTTTAGAAGATATGAGCCTCACAAAATTATCCCCTTTGACATTAAGGCTTCAGGTCTTTGGGGCCCATAACCGCGAAAGTTGAAGTGACAGGGGAAAACGCCGGGACACGTGTCTTCTTATTTTTAGTCTTCTATCACGCTGCGTTGTAAGAATATGGTTAATAACACTGTGATACAAAAGTGGACAAAACTTTTTTGCAGGGGTTCTGATGCATAAATTCGGTATTGTCGGAGTCCATGGAAGACGAAAATACCTTTGGTTTCTTTGGTTCACTTCGTTTTTTGATTTTATAACGGAAAATGTAGTGAAAAACGGGGTTTCTTGGATTTTCAACTTAAAACGGACATAACTTCTTTCTTCCACAACGGACATTTACAGCCTGTCTTTTATATAAAAGGTGAGAATCGTGTCTTTCGAACAATCCATAATTTTTAAAAATCGGGTAACAAATGGTGAAGTTTTAGTGATTAAAGTGTGACAAAAACGCATTAAAAAACAGTAAAATGCTTTTCCTCGTGCTCTAGGCTGCGTAGATGACACCAAACTGCGTAGTTATTTACTTTTATCAAGGAGGAAATTTAGCTAGCTTTACAAAATGGGGAAAACCAATAAAATCGGTTGAAAAATGCGTGAGTTATGCCATCTTTAGTGTGTTAACTTTTTGGGTTTTCCTTTATAAAAGGTTGGTACCTTATGCGTAATTGTTAACTAGACAAATTCAAACTACGATCATACGCACCAAGGTACCAACTTTTATAAAGGAAAACCCAAAAACTTAGAACACAAAAAATGCCATAACTCACGCATTTTTCAACCGATTTTATTGGTTTTCCCCATTTTGCAAAGCTAACTAAATTTCCTTCTTTATAAAAGTAAATAATTACGCAGTTTGGTGTCTTCTACGCAGCCTAGAGCACCAGGAAAAGCATTTTCCTGTTTGTTAATGCGTTTTTGTCACACTTAAATCACTATAACTCAACCATTTGTTACCCGATTTTTAAAAATTATGTCTGTTTCGAAAGCCATGATTTTTTCCTTTTAAATAAAAGTTAAGATGTAAATTTCCATTGTGGAAAAAAGAAGTTATGTCCGTTTAAATTTGAAAATCCAAGAAACCCCTTTTTTCACTACAGTTACCGTTATAAAATCAAAAAACGAAGTGACCCAAAGAAGCCAAAGGTATTTTCGTCTTCCATGGACTCCCACAATACCGAATTTATGCATCAGAACCCCTGCAAATTTTCATTGTAGCACAGTGTAATTTTCGTGACGCATTGTTACATATTATTTTTTTTTTTTCAATTTGCACACAAAAGTTTTGGTCCATTTCACCCGCTAAAAACTACCTGATCATTATGTAAAATTGCAAGCTTCTTTTCTGTCATAAGCTCACACCTCATTTAAAATGTCGCGCTGATCGGACTGTGATTACGACCTACAGAGCAGATACAAATTCTGATACAAATTTTGTTTTTGGTCCATTTCATCCCCTAAATATATCACGATCATCACCAATAACAATAGCGATCTATTCTGATGTGAAACCCACCTTCATACCAAAATTCATGACGATCGGCCCATAATTGCGCCCTGGAGTTTGATTACAATTTATAATGGACAGACGGACTCAAGGACGGACGGACACACATCGCTATATCGCTTTATCTCATCGAGATAACGACGACGAATATTTCGCGGTGTTACATGAATTTGTAACAAAATCCGATTCTTCGAGACGGAACCATATTATCTTAAACATTCTGTACAAAAAAGTCGAAAACACTTAAAAAAGCTCGAATCTGAAATAATTTTGCCGATACTGTCACCATTTTGATAGGAGTGGGATATTGTTGTTAAACTTTCTTGTTATACCCTATACCACAATGTGGAAAAGGGTATTATAAGTTTGTTTTGGTAAAAATTCATGTAACACCGCCAAATATTCGTCTGAGACCCCCAATGTGGTATACCAATCTTCATATCTCGGCGAGATAAAGCGATTTTGAGATGTGTGTCCGTCCGTCCGTCCATGTGTCCGTCTGTCCATTATAAATTGTAATCAAACTACAGGCCGCAATTATGGAGTGATCGTCAAGAAATTTGGTATGGAGGTCGGTTTCACATCAGAATAGATCGCTATTTTAATTGGTGATGATCGTGAAATATTTAGCGGGTGAAATGGACCAAACACATAATTTTTACCCGATTTTGTAGCTGCTCTGTAGGTCGCAATAATAGTCCGATCGCCTCGAAATTTTAGATAAGGTAAAAGTATATGACAAGGAAGAAGTTTGCAATTTGAGATGGCGATCAGATAATATTTAGAGGGTTAAATGGACCACAACTTTTGTGTGAAAATTGTGATAATTTTTAATATACAGCTTATATCTTTGTTCCTGAAAGACACATTCCTCCCTCGTGAGATATATTTGGAAGACGATCTCCTGACCTTTCCATTGATGTCAATTATGTTGATATACGTGATCAGATAACAGAGTTACAGCCTTATACATTTAGTTTTTTGTTGGTAGTGTAATCATAAACACGCTAGAGGTAGCACTTATAGCTCAATAGTCACGAAATTTCGCACGAGGTAAGAGTTTAGGTTGAAGAAAATGCCTATAATTTTGCATGATGATCTGATATTATGTAGCGGGTAACATAGACCATAACTTTTGTATGAAAAATTTACAAATTTTATTTTTTTTTCATATTTTAATTCCTGGAGGACATATACCGGCAAAGTAGCGTACGTACGGAAAAAGAACTACTGACCTTTCCCTTGATCCAAATTGTATTAATGCGTCTGCTAGATAACGGGCCTACTGCCTAATATGTAATGGGGTTTCTGTAGAGAACCGCAATTTCCTCCCATGCTACAAATTGTCGACATCATGACAGAGAAATTTTCAGGTAAATTGTCCAATTGGATGTTTTATACAAATAATGCTGCAAGGTCGCCTCGCCACTTATTTTATACCTCAGGATTTACAGTAAAGGGGATACATACAAAACACGACCAAAGATGTGTCTCACCGAAATAATGGTTTTAGACCCCCAGTATGTTTGGACGAAATTTGTTTTAGACAATTTGGAGTCTATTTGGCCCAGTCCGTTCATCTGTCTCTCTTACTGTTTACCTGGCTGGTGGGCACGAACATTTTATACTTTGAAATATTTTGCCCAAACTTAGTTTAAGTTCAAATATAGGCTATATAGGTCCACACCCCTCCACAAAAGTTATTTTTTTTGAAAAATTGTGTGAACGATAACTGGCGATCGATAGATTGGGTAAGACTATATATGTACAAAATTCGGAAAAGTAAAATTTAAGAGTCCTCTCGAATCGTTTTGTTTTTTTCAGCAGATTATCCTTGCAGTCCCCTCTTTGATGGTACAATTGCAATATCAAGTCCATATTTCCTGAGATTATGACCGAAAAGCTCCAAGAAACCCTGAAAAACAGGCAAGAAACCTGAGGCAGAGGGTATATCACCGTTAGCGCAGCTGACTTATACTATTTTCTTTGGTGTGTAATTGAATATGAATAATTTTGTGATTTATACATTTGTTTGCATGCAAATTATTTGAATTTCTATTCATTAGTAGTTATTTCTACCAGTATAAAATATATTTATTTTGATATAACAATATATACCTACAATGAACTATTTTCGAAATACCCTGAAAAGCACTAAACTACGTGAGGACGATAGATCTTCAATAAATTCACAATTTTCCGAAATATCAGAGATGTAGCAAATTGCATTGTATATATGTATATTTATTTATTTTAGGTTATTCCAAAAAGGAACCTGATATTCAAAGACAATTTGAAGATTTAGCAGGAGGGGTTAATCAATGTGAATTTTCCAATTTTTGAATATTTTTTCCACAAACATCCCAGTAGGGACAAGGTAGGCTTCTCTTATATCAATGGATTCATATTATGTTATTGATATGTGACCAAGTTTTTATCGCCGAGTCCGAACGGCGTGTCCTAGTTGCCACTTGTAGAGACGTTTTTCATTGCTGAAATACTCAGGAAATATCGCCAACATTATTAAGGGGCATTTAGCCACCGTTGAAAATTTGATTCAGCGTGCAAGGCGGTTGCACATAGCTGATTCCTAGAGGTTGTGGTGTAGGGTATCACATTATCGGCCCCGTCCGACTGTAGCCTTTGCTTACTTGTTTTAAATATAGACTATATTACAAATTTTGAATTGGATATAAAGAGTGGCCATTGGCTTTAAAAAAGATTAACATTGTCATGATAATGATTCTATCTTGATTTAGTTGGCATATGTTTTCATACATTTCACGTCCAATAGAGAGAAAACCGTTACTACAAACATGACCATATTTTCAATTAAATTTTTTTGAAATTCAAACCAACTAAGTGGCAACTCCATATAGGTTATTAAAGAGGGAATATTAAAACCAATAGCACCATTATATATAGGGGCTACATCCAAATCTGAACGGATTCTTGTTTAAATCAGTAAAACTGAACAGGGATCTTGGAAAATATCGTTTATTAAATTTTAAGGATATTCAATAAAAATTAACTGAGTTATAGCAAAATCGG
This sequence comes from Musca autumnalis, assembly GCF_047663935.1. Taxonomy (NCBI): domain Eukaryota; kingdom Metazoa; phylum Arthropoda; class Insecta; order Diptera; family Muscidae; genus Musca; species Musca autumnalis. The sequence goes on from NW_027411644.1 coordinate 222,219,376, forward strand.
AAAATAATATATAAGGACTATTTCAAAATCTGAACAGATTTTTGTCAACGTCGATAAAACTGATCAACGACCCAAGAAAACAAGTCATATTAAATTTGAACGCTATTCTATTAAAATTGGCCGCTTTATTGCAAAATCGGGGAAAGATATATATGGGGGCTATATCCAAATCCGCACACATAAGGTCGTGGGTCGATTCCCCGGCCAGGCAACATCAAAACACGTTTTAACGGTGGCAAAATAACCCTCAGTAATGTTGTTAATTTGAAGTCTATATGGGAGCTACATCCAAATCTAAACCGGTATGGTCTGAAATTGGTACTTGTGCAAAAATTCTTCATCCTTGGCACAACTGTGCGCCGCACGGTAGTTCAGAATCGATTTTCCTAGTCAAAAGTCTTGAACGGTAATATTATCATAATTTTTTGTTTGACAGACAACATAACCAGCTTTCCAATGCATTAAAAATATTTAAATTCGATCTAATATTTGCAGAGGAATTCAAGGTCAAAGTTATAAATTTCAAATTTTGCATTAAAACGTGGTTACTTTTGAGTTGTTCATATGTTCTAAATAAATAAAAAGGTCAAAAACCAATAAATATACTAGAAAACAAGTAAGAGAGTGCTATAGTTGGACGGCGCCGATCATGTGATACACCACACCACTTCATCTAGGCACTAGTTTTCCACGGAATTTATTTTATATGATTGTAACCCGTTATGTTATTGAGATAATTAATTGATATTTTTGCATCATTTATTATCGACATAATTTGCATCAAAGGAGAGGTCAAGAGTTGGTTTTCAAGTTCCGTGTTGATAATTTGTCGGAATATGCCACCAGAATCTAAAATTCGGACCAAGAATTTAATTTGGATATTTTTTAAACATTGTTTAATGGTGAATTTCATGCTCAATCATTTTTCAAAATTATTGGCAATTTAGTTCATGCAAACATTTGTCAGTAAGTATTAAAATATAAATGCGACCTCTATCGAGATTATGGTTACACTACACCTGTATCTTCCAAGAATAACGATACAGTCCATTAGTCCATTTCACCCGCTAAATATTATATGTTCATCATGTTAAATTGTAAGCTTTAGTCCAGTCAAAATGAACATGCGATTCCCCGATTTAAATTATAATAACAAATATCACAGCTTTGGTAGGGGACCTTCCAAAAGCAAAGCCTGGCTGTGAAAGTAGAAAGTAGTCGGTAATACATCACATTTTCCATTTTTTGGAAATCATGCAACAGGTCGCAATTTTGATCGGATCGTCTCGAAATTTTGGGGGTTAATGGGGGTTCCGGACGGGAAGGAGACTACTGATTTTGGTGATGTCCAGATAATATTCAGGGATCGGAATGGGCAAAAACTAATTAGAGAAAAAGCCATTTCATTTGTTTTTAAATCACGCTACAGGTCGCAATTATAATCGGATCGTTTTGAAATTTTGAGGGATAATGGGGGTCTCACACAGTAAGAAGCCTATTTTGTTGATGATCGGATAATATTCAGGGGTCGGAATGGACAAAAACGTATGTGAAAAGGCCAACATCTTACTCATATGCGAATATCTCCGCTTCTAGTGGACGTACTCCAAAAGGAAAGTCCGTCAATGAGGAAAATATATTAGGTTGACGCACATCCCACTTTCTCATTTTTTATTTAAATTGTACTGACAAGTATCTCAGCTTTGTTTGGATGCGTTTCAACAATTAAGACATTCTGAGCTTTAAAATGTTCCCAATTGCGATACCAAAATTGGTGAAATGCCTGTGATGTTGAAAAAGACGCTGCGATATCCCAATTTCCAATATATAGAATTATATTTCCATGTCAGATATTTCTTATTTTGTGGGACATATTACAAGGAGAGAGCTTGATAATGAAACTGAACCATCTGAGCTTTAAATTAATACAAAAGGTGGCATTTATAACACTGTGCAACACGAAAATTATTAACCATATTCTGACACCACAGTGTGATAGAACACCAAAAATGAGAAGACACGTGTCTCGCCGTTTTTCCCTATCTCATAAACTTTCGCGGTTATAGGCCTCCAAAGGTTTGAGGCTTTGATGTAGAAAGGGTCATTTAGTCAGGACTATATCTTCCAAACCGTTGGGAAATTTGAATTTATCTCGGAAGCAAAGTTGTAGCTCTTGTCTTAAAAACAAAAATTGTGAACACATATAATCCATCAAGCTTCATCTGCAAGGTCAAAATCGCCATGGTCAAATTTCTTTTAAAATTTTTTCTCAAGTTTTGTTATACAGCTTTCAAACCGATCAAATTTGAAGCAAAGAACCAACTACAAAAATGTACCTCAGATCTCAATAAAAATGTTTCTAGAATATACGAACCCTGAAGGAACGGGTCTTAATGGTCAAAATAGCAAAACAATTGCGATTTTTATCCTCTTTTCTCGGCTTCTGCTCCATAGGTATTAAACCGTTCAAAATTCAAGAAAACAGTCTACCACAATAGTGTAGCAAAGGCTTCAATAAAAAACTTTCTGGAATATGCGAAATGTCTATGAACGGTTCTTAATGGTAAAAATAGTAAAAATTCTTTTGAAAATATCCAACTTTTTTCTCCGACTCTTTTGGGACGCAACCGCCCCAAAATTAAGGATACCGTTAACCACAAAAATGTACCTAAGATTTCAATAAACAACTTTTTACAACATATGAAGATTCTAGGAACGAACAATTACATTTTTTAACATTCCCCCTGCTCAGGTTTGGAAATAACAAACTGTTAAAAACTCAAGGAAATTTGAAAGGTTTGTTATTAACGGACCTGAACAGAAAAGAATGATCTAAAATAATCGAATTTTGAGCTTGAAGAATCGTTCCTAGAAAATTCATTTGTTCTAGAAACTTGTTTGTTGAAATCTAAGGTACATTTTTGTAGTTGAATGTATCCTCAATTTATGGGCGGTTGCGTATCTTTGAACCAGAGTCGGAGAAAAAAGTATAAAAATTGAATATTTTCAGAAGATTTTTGCTATTTTTACCATTAAGAACCGTTCATAGACTTTTCGCATATTCCAGGAAGTTGTTTTTTGAAGTCTTTGCTAAACTATTGTGGTTGAGTGTTTTCTTGAATTTTTAACGGTTTAATATCTATGGAGCAGAAGCCGGGAAGAGAGGATAAAAATCGCAATTGTTTTGCTTTTTTGACCATTAAGGCCTGTTCCTTCAGGGTTCGTATATTCAAGAAAGATGTTTATTGAGATCTGAGGTACATTTTTGTAGTTGGTTGTTTGCTTCAAATTTGATCGGTTTGAAAACTGTATAACAAAACTTGAGAAAAAATTTTAAAAGAAATTTGACCATGGCGATTTTGACCTTGCAGATGAAGCTTGATGGATTATATGTGTTCACAATTTTTGTTCTCTAAGACAAGAGCTACAACTGTGCCTCCGAGATAAATTTAAATTTCCTAACGGTTTGGAAGATATAGTCCTGACTAAATGACCCTTTCTACATCAAAGCCTCAAACCTTTGGAGGCCTATAACCGCGAAAGTTGATGAGATAGGGAAAAACGGCGAGACACGTGTCTTCTCATTTTTGGTGCTCTATCACACTGCGGTGTCAGAATATGGTTAATAAAACATGACTCAAAAAATTACACACAGTGTAATAAAATATCAGAGTTATTGCAAAAGGTTAACATTTTGAAGTTTTTACTTCTATGACATATACCTCTGCTTCTATTTGGCGTATTAAAGACATGTAAAATGCTAATCAAGAATACCAGCAATGCTTTCAATCAGTACCGAGTAGATGTCGACATTAGTCAAATATAAAATTAAATATTAATTATTTTGGTTCAGTTCGCCTTAAGTCATAAGTCATAGGTGAAAATTTTAGTATCTCCCTAAAAGAAATGTTTACGAGTGTAAAGCTTATGCACAGGGGTAGTAGTGTGGGTATCGCATAGTCGACGCCGCACAGTGCGAAATTTTGAAAGTTTAGTGAAACTTTAAGGGATTTTCAAAGTACATGAAATTAATTGAACTTTTATTGAATTCGTTAGCTGAGTACTCCACTGCAAATGGTCCATACTCAGTTTGCCGATTTACTCCACGAAACGACTAAAAAATGCACTTAAAGTTGCACTTTTGTTTAATATTTTTTTTTTTAGAAATGTATTTTTGATTCATTAAAAAAATGGAGTGGCGCGGACAAATGGTAAGTCAGTATGCCATAATTTATTTTTCTTAATAGTTTACAAAACAATTATGATATTGTACACTTTAAAAAATGCAAAAAACCCTTATTGTTTTCGTGCAATTTTAGTCGGAAAGAAGTGATTTTTTGAAGTTTTCAAAATTATAATTTTTTATTTCCGTGGACATTTCAAAAGTAAGCTATAAAACTGCTGCGGTATCGCGCGGTCTTTGGAGATATTCAAGATTTTCTAAAAAGACTTCGGGAATTTCATTCAGTTGCATTTTCCAAAAGCGGAAGGTAAACGCGACAATGAACGCCATTGTTGACTTTGTTTTGAAGAAATGGACTCACTAATTCTAACAATGATTATTTCTGTAAAATTTAGAAACCTCTCGCAATTTTTCATAGTTTTGACCTCTAAATGTTGGTGATTTACATATAGGGCAACATTTTTAGATGCTGCTGTGCAAATACCAAAATTCGTTACAAATTGTAATGCAGTGCAGACCTGAGCTTGATCTGAAAGACATTACTAACAAAATTAATGGTACAGACCTGCTGAATGGACCAATAAACATTATAGATACAAATGAAAACAAAAAATATTGACATTTTACTCCTTAATAGATGTGAAGGGTTGTGGGGCTTCAGCAAGAAGTGGACCTATGTTGACAGCTTTTGTGTGATGAGGTTTTTTATTCGATAATATCTTAAAATTTACATTTGCATCAAAATCGGCTGCAATTTTTGTCTTTCACCTTTAAAATACCCAATATGAGGGAACCCGGCATCTGGGGGTTATTCCAAAACGCGAACCTATATTGAAAACTCAAGATACCAATTTGCATCAAAATCGATTGAAAAACAAGTAAAAAAGTATCAGTCGGCTTTGCCGACAGAGATATACCCTCAGCCTGTGCAAATTGAAACACTTTTTAGGGGGTTTCAAAATTTTGGTTGTATTGTCGGTTCATATGTTGATTAGGATTAAAGTTCAAAAATTTTGCGGAAAAGGTACTTAAAGGAATGGACCGACATAGATCATGGGGGTGCCATAGAGGGTTTTTAACCCTTCGGGCTGTTTTCTCAAGAAGTATGGACTTGAAACAACTTTTTCCATCACAATTAAGGCAGCGAATGTAAGTTGCTTCAACAAAAATCAAAGTGATTCAATAGCAGGTCTTAAAGTAAACTTATCCAAAATTTTGTGTGGGAGGTACGGGATGGATTGGACAAATATAGTCCATATTCGAACCTGATCTATATCTGGTAGATATTAGGAGAATGTGTAAAGTATGGATCAAATCGGTCACTCCCATCAAGAGTTATAGTGCTAAAATTTTTCCGAACATTTTTGAACTTTTGTGGGGGAGGTACCTGAAGGAGTGGACCGGTAGGGCTTATTTTCAAACATAAACTAAGTTTGCACAAAATATTACGAAGGTCACATTTTGGACTGAATCGGCAGATTCGGTCGAGAGTTATCTTGCGCTCCAACCACTACACACGGTGTCATAGGGCTTTTTTGTACCTTTCAGGCTATTTTCTCAGGAAGTATGGACTTGCCCCTGAGGAAGCTTGTACCTTCGTATAGGGGACAGTGAATACAAGATGTTACAACAAAAACCAAGGCGATTCGAGAGCAGGTCCTAAACTGAACTTTTCCGAAATTTTGTGTGGGAGGTACTCGAAGGAGTTTACCGATTGAGTCCATATTGGAACCTTATATAATTCTGGTAGAAATTTCATAATGTGCAAAGTATGGACCAAATCGGTTGCTCCCTTCAAGAGTTATCGTACGCACAAATTTTCCGAACATATTCGAACTTTTGTCGGTAAGGTACCGGAAGGAGTGGACTGATATAATCCATCTTTGAACTTGAACTAAGTTTGGACAAATTATTACAAAAGCCAAATTTTCGACCGAATCGGCAGATCCGTTCGAGAGTTATCTTGCGTTCCAACCACTACACACGGTGTCATAGGGTTTTTGTGACTTTCAGGCTATTTTCTCAGGAAGTATGGACTTGCCCCTAATGAAACTTACAGCGTCGTATAGAGGACAGCGAACACAACTTGCGTAAACAAAAGTCAGAGCGATTCGAGAACAGGTCCTAAACTGAACTTTTCCGAAATTTTGTGTGGGAGGTACCCGAAGGAGTAGACCGATTGAGTCCATATTGGAACCTCATCTAAGTTTGGTAGAAATTACACGATGTGCAAAGTATGGACCAAATCGGTTATTCCCTTCGAGAGTTATCGTGCGCACAAATTTTCCGAACATTTTCGAACTTTTGTGGGGGAGGTACCTGAAGGAGTGGACCTATATGGCCCATCTTCGAACTTAAATCGAATCTGGACAAAATATTTCGATACCCAAAATTTGAACCGAATCGATTAATCCGTTCGAGAGTTATCGTGCGCACCAGCCTGCCAGACAGACAGACAGACAGACAGACAGACGGACGGACATTGCTAGATCTACTCAAAATTGTCTGAAACGGATATCGTACAAACATACTTGGGGTCTAAAACCATTATTTCGATGAGGCACATTTTTGGTCGTATCAAAGTGTAAATACCCTCTTTAGCCTAAAGGCTGAGGGTATAATGAATGTAAAACGTAAAAATGGCAGCCACCGTTACATGAGCGCTACAGGAAACCGCGGATCTATGTGGCCCAATTTGAGCCCCACCCTGTCCACTAATATAAGAAACATTTGTGCAAAATATTAGGAATCTACACCTTTTCCTTTAAAAGTTATTAGTAAAGCTCCGCTAAAGTGCTCATATTTTGCACTGTGCGCCGTCCGGACTATAGCCATTCCCCCATTGTTCATAGTACGACATTTTTGTAGGATGAGTTAGTGCCCAAAGTTTGAAACCTTTAATCTTGCTCGGTATCATTCATCCCCTACCTAACCCAAGTCAAGCAAGCGGTTTCTACAACTCCAAGGATATTTAGTATTGATAATGGGTTACATTGGTTCAGTATCAGTATCCCACAATTTTCGGTATTTAAAGGTTTTAGCTAATATTCCCACCGAAATGGCTGAAATTTGATATTTAGTCTTGTTTGAGACCACAAAAATTGTCTCCACAAATTTATCTGATGTAGCCCCCCTAGGGCGACATTTTTTGGTCATATGCAAAGCCGTTCTATGGGGGCTATATGAAGGCGTGGACCTATACCGACAAATTTCATATGGAAAGTTTTATACCTCAAATGAGGATGAAATACAAAATTTCAGCAAATTTCGGAGGAATATTGAGGCCACAACCTTCATAATAATCGGAAGGTACCGTTCTATTCTATATATTAAGGCGTGGAATCATACCAACAAAATTCAGGGGGAAAGTTTTATACCTCTAACGTAGACTAAGAACCAAGTTTCAGCCATTTCCGTGTGATAATGAAGCTAAAACCTTCAAAATACCGAAAATCGGGCGGTACCGTGCTATGGGGGCTTTATCAAAACGTGGACCGATATAGCCCATGGTGGAGGGTATAAAGATGGCTAAAATCTGGTTTCAATATAATTTATAGGGGAAGGTATATAAACTTCAGTCCTGCTGAACTGATGTCGCCTATGATGAGTTTTTTTTTGAATTTTGCAAAATACGGACTCTAGTGGCACATTATATATCAAACATTTAATTTTGTTAAATTTCCCTCTACAATTTCCATGAAATAAACATATAAAAAATAAGCCACAGTAAATTGGAATTGTAAAGTAACAATCTGCAATTCCACAGAAATGCATTTTAATAAAACCTCATTTTGGATGCGAACACTAACCCTTGACCTTTTATATTTACTGGAATTTCCACTTTAACAAGGAAAACAGATTTAATACCAGAAGAAACTTAATCGCTTTATCAGGCTATGGCACACACAAAAATTTTTTTGTTGGGGCATTTGTCAAAAACGGCAGCTGCAACTGCCTCAAGGCGACCAGTGTACATAGTTAAAGGTCAGTAAAACCATTTACATGAATGACGTACAAATGACTACAAACGGAGGTATTTCGTATTTTTGTCATATTTTGTGAAATACCTGTTGCAAGCATAAAATGAGAATTTTTAAGTGCTTCTCATCTTCGAAATAAATTTTTTTCTGAAGAATAAAGGATTAATGCATAATGTTAAAAATAAATTTATATTTCTTAGGTCTTGTTATGTTGATGGCATGTTATAGACTGAATATAATCAAAACTTTTGTTTTAATGAAAAACTTTTTTACCATAGACCACATAGAGATGCAGCGAAAAATGCCTTAATTAAAATCATTTATTTTGAAAAGAAACGCTCTAGAAACTAAAAAAAACATGGCATTTTCGACTCTTTAAGTCATTACTTTGATGTCATGCTGGGTTATTACGCCAAAGAACAATAGAAACATTCATATATGGTTGTTGTTTGTACCTTGTTTTTTTTAAGAACCAAGAACACAAAAAGGAAAATCCACAAATTATTTATAAAAAAATATATTTTTTGTTTTGAACGAACGCTCGCTGATAGTGAAAATACAAATAAATTACAATTTATTTATTGCTTTCTTCTCCTTCTCCCATCTCCGTAACCGTAAGAGCAAAGGAAAAACTGAAAAATGTGAAATAGGAATGCTTTAACCCCTACAGACCTTTAAGTATGTTTGGCCGGCATGCCAATACCAACCATGGCGCCCAATCAAGCATTTCATTCAGCCACCCACACGCCAACCATCAAAATAATTGCCATTAGTGTAAAATAAAATACAATAAATAATAGATAAAATTTATTACAGGACACTTAAGCATTTTATACCCCCCGCCCCCTCTAGATAATGTTTGGAATTGTTCGGAATCATGAAATGAAACAGAAAGTGCTTAGGAAATCGAAAAATGCGTACCATAAAACATCTGCACACAAAAATTTTGTTAGTATAAAAATAAAAGCTGAAACTGAAGTTTTTACCGTAGAATTGTCAGGTTATTCACCTGGTTGCGCTTATAATGACAGCTATCATGGTGGTAATAAAATATCCATTAAATGTTGTTTAGTAAGTGTGAATGAATGAATATTGGCTGTACAGTGATAAGTTATAATAAACAAGTAAAAAAGTATCAGTCGGCTTTGCCGACGGAGATATACCCTCAGCCTCTGCAAATTGAAACACTTTTTTCACAAAAAAATTATGTATTTAGTGGGTTTCAAAATGTTGGTCTAGTATGAACCGACAAAAATGTTGATTAGGATTAAAGTTCAAAAATTTTGCTGAAAAGATACTTAAGGAATGGACTGACATAGACCATGGGGTGCCATAGGGGGGTTTTACACCCTTCGGGCTGTTTTCTCAAGAAGTATGGACTTGCCCCTGAAACAACTTTTACCATCGAAATTGAGGCAGCGAATGTAAGTTGCCTCAACAAAAATCAAAGTGATTCAATAGCAGGTCTTAAAGTGAACTTATCCAAAATTTTGTGTGGGAGGTACGGGATGGAGTGGACAAATATAGTCCATATTCGAACCTGATCTATATCTGGTAGATATTATGAGAATGTGTAAAGTATGGACCAAATCGGTCACTCCCTTCAAGAGTTATCGTGCGCACAATTTTTCTGAATATTTTTGAACATTTGTGGGGTAGGTACCTGAAGGAGTGGACCGATATTGCTTATCTACGAACTTAAACTAAGTTTGGAAACAATATTACGAAGGCCAAATTTTGGCCGGAATCGGCATATCCGTTCGAGAATTATCTTGCGCTTCCCCCCATAAACATGGTGTCATAGGGTTTGTTTTTCAACTTTCAGGCTATTTTTTCAGGAAGTATGGACTTGCCCCTGAGGAAACTTGTACCTTCGTATAGGGGACAGTGAATACAAGATGTTACAACAAAAACCAAGGCGATTCGAGAGCAGGTCCTAAACTGAACTTTTCCGAAATTTTGTGTGGGAGGTACTCGAAGGAGTTTACCGATTGAGTCCATTTTGGAACCTCATTTAAGTCTGGTAGAAATTTCATAACGTGCAAAGTATGGGCCAAATCGGTTACTCCCTTCAAGAGTTATCGTACGCACAAATTTTCCGAACATTTTCGAACTTTTGTGGGGGAGGTACCGGAAGGAGTGGACCGATATAATCCATCTTTGAACTTGAACTAAGTTTGGACAAAATATTACGAAAGCCAAATTTTGGACTGAATTGGCAGATGCGTTCGAGAGTTATCTTGTGCTCCAACCACTACACTCGGTGTCATAGGGTTTTTTGTAACTTTCAGGCTATTTTCTCAGGAAATATGGACTTGCCCCTAATGAAACTTACAGCGTCGTATAGAGGACAGCGAATACGACTTGCGTAAACAAAAATCAAAGAGATTCGAGACTAGGTCGAGGTATCCGAAGGAGTGGACCGATTGAGTCCATATTGGAACCTCATCTAAGTTTGCTAGAAATTACACGATGTGCAAAGTATGGACCAAATCGGTTATTCCCTACAAGAGTTATCGTGCGCACAAGTTTTGCGACAATTTTTGAACATTTGTGGGGGAGGTACCTGAAGGAGTGGACCTATATGGCCCATCTTCGAACTTAAATCGAATCTGGACAAAATATTTCGATATCCAAAATTTAAACCGAATCCATTGATCCGTTCGAGAGTTATCGTGCGCACCAGCCAGACAGATAGACGGACAGACAGACAGACAGACAGACGGACGGACATTGCTAGATCTACTCAAAATTGTCTGAAACGGATATCGCACAAACATACTTGGGGTCTAAAACCATTATTTCGATGAGGCACATTTTTGGTCGTATCAAAGTGTAAATACCCTCTTTAGCCTAAAGGCTGAGGGTATAAAAACGAATTAAAATTGCACACATTGGCAGAAGGAAAAATTACGCAGCAAGGTAAAAGATATTGCTAATGCCAATAAAGAGTTTTTAGAAGGTGCAAAATATAATAGTAGGTAAAACAGATTTAGTAAAAATACTAAAATACCGTTGACTGGGAACTATATCCAAACATGGACCTACACTGGCAAATTTCAGAGGCAAAATTTTGTAGCCCCTAAAAAGTAGATGACACTATCGATAGTATCGATTATTTTTTAAAATTAATTATCGATATATAGCTTTGTCTATCGATATTATCGGATTAAAACCCCTAACCTAAAATATATTGAAATTAATAAAAAATAAGAAAAAAGTGTCAGTCGGCTTTGCCGACAGACATATACCCTCAGCCAATGTGAAGCGAAACTTTCACCTCCGAACAGATCGAATATATTTAAGGTCTCTTCAGAATTTTGTGGTCCTTTCTGGACATTTGAACTTGCCGACAAAAATGTGGATTAGGAATTAACTGCACTAAGACACAAATGCTGAACCTTTGTGGGGGAGGTACCTTTAGAGAGGACCGATATGGCCAATTTTAGAAGTTAACTAAATTTTGACAAAATATTAGGAGATCCAAAGTTTGGACCAAATCGTTTGCCCCATTCAAGTGATATCGTCCTAGCATTTTAGTGGCATTTTTTAAATATTGGGGAGAAGTACCGGAAGTTGTGGACCGTTATTGCCCCATAAAACTAAGTTTGGATATAATATGACGAGGACCAAATGTTGGACCAAATCGGTTGAACAGTTCGAGAGTTATCGTACCCTCCGACTGCCACATATGGTGAGATATGAATTTTTTACACCTTTCGGGCTGTTTTCCTAAGAAATATGGGCTTGCCTCTGAAAAAACTTTTGCCGTCGTAATGGAGGTAGCGAATGAAAATAGCTTCAATAAAAATCAAAGTGATTCGAAAGCAGGTCTTAAAGTGAACTTATCCGAAATTGTGTTGAGAGGTACCAGAAGGAGTAGACAAATATATTCCATATTCGAACCTGATCTATATCTGCTAGATATATTAGGATGTGTAAAGTATAGATTACATCGGTCACTCCCTTCAAGAGTTATCGTGCGCACAATTTTTCCGAACATTTTTGAACTTTTGTGGGGGTGGTACCTGAAGGAGTGGACCGATGTGGCTTATCTTCGAATTTAAACTATGTTTGGACAAAATATTACGAAGGCCAAATTTTGGACCGAATCGGCAGATCCATTGGAGGGTTATCTTGCGCTCCATCCACTACAAACGGTGTTATAGGGGTTTTTTGCATCTTTCAGACTATTTTCTTAGGAAGTATGGACTTGCCGCTGATGAAACCGTCGTAAGAGGGGCGGTAAATACAGGTTGCTACAAGAAAAATCAAAGCGATATGAGAGCAGGTCCTAAACTGAACTTTTCCGAAATTTTGTGTGGGAGGTACACGAAGGAGTGGACCGATTGAGTCCATATTGGAACCTCATCTAAGTCTGGTAGAAATTCCACTATGTGCAAAGTATGGACCACATCGGTTACTTCCTTCAAGAGTTATCGTGCGCACACATTTTCCCGAACAAATTTTCTCGAACTTTTGTGGGGGAGGTACCGGAAGGAGTGGACCGATATAACCCATCTTCGAACTTAAACTAAGTTTGGACAAAATATTACGAAAGCCAAATTTTGGACAAAATCAGTTGATTCGTTCGAGAGTTATCGTACGCTCCAGCCAGCCAGACGGACAGTCGGACGGACATGTCTAAAATCAGTGCCGACCAAGAAGAGCGAAGCCACAAATTTGAATGTATTTAAAACATTGGCAATTTATGATAGTGTGTTAGTAAGATTGTATGCACGCAAGTTACAAAACAAAAACAAATCAAAACATTTGCTCTCTCTTGCACGGTCTTTCTTTGCGTCGGGATCGTATGTGTGTGAATTGCCGAAAATCATCGTAACCAGCTACAAATGGCTGTGCGACACTGGTCTAAATCAATTCTAAATTGTCTGAAACAGATTTCGTCCAAACACACTTGGGGTCTAAAACCATTATTTCAATGAGGTACATTTTGTGCCTATGAAAGTGTTTATACACTCGTTAGTATAAATGCTGAGGTTATAAAAAAAGTCAAGGCGATTTTCACTTTTCCAAAAATAAAATTTTGCGTGGGAGGTACTTGAATGAGTAGTCTGATATAGTCCATATTAGTGAACATGAAAACTCTCGAAGAGGCCAAAGTGCTCGTCGTAATATCTCTTCCAGACATAGATCAGGATCCAATATGGACTATATGGGTCCAATCCTTCGAATACTCCCACAACATTTTTCAAAACTTTTGGCACAAGTGTAATTTAGGCAGTCTTATCGAATCAAAATGCAATTTTTTTCCAGCAAATTGTGATCGCAGCCCCCTTCAAAATGGTAACATTTTTTTTCGGGGAAAAGCACATATTTGTTGGGATAATGTTACAAAAGAAGGATGTAGGATCGTTTGCAAAATTTCAAAATTGTTCGCAACTGGGCAGTTTAGGGACATATCTAGGATAGTTTTGAAATTCTTAAGTAGGTAGTCCACAGACTGAGGGTATATACATATGTATCTGTCGGCAAAGTCAACTGGTATTTTATTTAATTTTTTCGTTATAGGCAACATGTTTTTTTTTTTTTTTTTGAAAAATGTGTAGTGACCTTTAACTCCGTGAAACGACATATTTACCATCCCTTTCGCGTGGCATAGAAACAACAAACAACAGTCTTAATAAAGTAAAATAAAATAATAAAATAAATTGGTTCTTATGTTCATGAAAGATATGATGTTTCCCGAATTATATTTATCATTCATGGATTTCGTTCAAACGCTGAATTTTTCGCGACTACATTTGAACCAATTCAAAAGATCCGCATGTTACCACTTCCATAACATTTTGCAGGTATTCTCTTACTTGTATTTTTAATGAAGATGAGAAAGTCATCATTTGAAGGTAAAACTCTTCATGCCATCTGTTGATTACTTCAAAGGTCAAACAATCCCCAATGCCATCATCTATCCAAAATATCTGGCAAATGAAATTTTAGCTCAAAATTATATTTCCTTGAATTACATCTGTGTACTTGAATATTGTCATTGCCATGATGAAAATTGCATCTCATTTTTATATTCAGAAATGCCAACACCAATCCTCATTAATTATGCGCAATTGAATATTTGATGTCCTTTATTAAGGCTATAATGTATAAATTCTAAAATATTTTAAGTAGTTCTTGCAAAGTTACTGCACGAGGTAGAGTAAGTGGTATACTAAATAGATATATCACAGCAAGGTGATGCCATTGAAATGCTACATTTCTAAAAATGTTTGGGGTAGTTGTACGCTACCATGGCAAGTGAATGAAATTGCAAAGGGTAAATACAAATTGTATGCCGGCAAATATTACCTGGTTAAAAATTAAAGTAACAGACACGGCCAGATATAACTTTTTTAAATGAGTTAGGGTTACTTACAAATTTAAACAATTTTTTAATAATAAAAGTTGAATAATTTTAGCATAAATATATTGTTATTATTTTTTACAATATAAAATGCTTATTGAATACCATTTAGTAACAAAGTTTGCAGACCACATTTAACCTTAACACAAATAAAATAATAACCCCATGAATTGATGATTAAAGAACGTCATTTTAAAAATAGTTGAATTAATGATTTTTTAATCCTTCACCATATATCTGTACAATCTTATATGTGTGCCACTGCACAATTTTATGTGTGTGCCACTGCACACTTGTGGGAAATGGTGTGTACGAGTGTGCCATTAATGTGATGATTATGATGATGATGAGTAAAATTCTCGTTTTAAAAAACTACATAACAATTTTTTTTGCTTTCACTTTTTAAAGTGTCATTTATCATGCAACTTTATGTGTCACCTAAATAATGTTGTGCTATGCGATTCGCATGAAAACTTTACAACACACTTTTCTATTTACGACGCCTTGACATGTAATTGAGTTGAGAAGTAAAGGGTGTTTTTTTAAGGTAGATAGAACTTTAAATTGTAAAAAGTAACACAAAAAATTAAATTTTGATGAAACTTTTTTTTTTATTTGTTTCAGTATACTCTGACAAATCATCATGAATAGACTCACGCTTGAACAACGCTACGAAATTATCCAAATTTACTTTGAAAATCAGTCGTCGATTCGCGCAACTTATAGACAACTTCGTCATTTGTGTGGTGTACATAATCGTCCATCTGAACAAGCGCATTTTTGGCTTAACGGGTTTGTTAATAAGCAAAATTGCCGCATATGGAGTGAGACCAATCCACAAGAGACCCTACAGACTCCATTACATCCAGAAAAATGCACCGTATGGTGCGGTTTTCACGCTGGTGGCATCATCGGACCTTATTTCTTCAAAAATGAGGCCGGAGCTCGCGTTACGGTCAATGGAGATCGTTACCGCACCATGATCAATGATTTTTTGTTTGAAAATATGGATGACATTGATCCGGAGGAGATGTGGTTTCAACAGGATGGCGCTACGTGCCATACGGCGAACGCAACCATCGACTTATTGAAATCAAAATTTGGCGATAAGTTGATTTCGAGAAGTGGACCTGTCAATTGGCCTCCAAGGTCGTGCGATTTGACACCTCTCGATTATTTTCTGTGGGGCTACGTGAAGTCACTGGTCTATGCTGATAAACCAGCAACAATTGATGCCTTGGAGGCCAGCATTGTTCGTGTTATTCGTGACATACCGCCAGCAGTGCTCGAAAAAGTGGCCAAAAATTTGACGTCCAGAATGCACTTCGTCAAGAACAGCCGCGGTGCCCATATGCCCGAAATCATTTTCAAATGTTAATATCAAGTATTGATCTTTCGAATAAAAAAAATTTTGATTACAATTTAATTTTTTGTGTTATCTTTTACAATTTCTATCGGGCTTAAAAAAACACCCTGTAGTTGGGAAAACAAAATACTTTTCATGGAAATAATGTTAATGTTTAATTAAGTTTAGGTTACAAATTAAAGTCTTAAATTATAAAACATGTTAACAAATTGAGAACATTTTCAAACACATAGAGAGAAGGGTGTTGGTTAAAATATGTAAAATGTGCATAACATGTTGTTGGTAAACAAAAAAGTAAAGGTGTTCTTACCTTGCAGTATTTATGATAACATTTCCTGCAAAAAATAAATAAAGAAGATGTTGTACATTTTTTAATATATTAACACAATAAACAATTTTTTTTTAAATCTGTCTCTAATTAAGACAATTTTAAAAAATAGTTTAAATGTGTATAGGTATAAAAGATCAACTTTGTACTAAAAGGAGGCAGGGTGTGGTTGGAAATGCCAGTGGTATGTAGAAATTACGTCCTGCAAGTTACAAGTTATTTGCCGTGCTTTGTGCAGCGTTTATATCGCTCGTACTACTAAAGGTAAAGATTTAATTGCGTATCATGAGGTTTTACATTAGGTCAATTTTAACACCGCTATATCATCTTAAACAACAGTTCAAAATCCACCATCGGATATTTCAAGGCAAAATTACTTATTTTACTCATTGCAAAGTATGTAGTAACTGTGGCACTGATTAGGAAACCGAGGCTTGGGAGTTCGAAACACAGTTTCGGCAAAAAAAAACTGAACAATGTTGCAATGTTATTTTCTCAAAATAGTCTGGCTTGATCCCATTGTTGTTGTTTTAATATTTTAAAACAACGAATTTATTATTGGAGAAAATTCAGCATTGTTCGCCACTAATAAATTCATTTGTGAAAATGTGAAAAAACAACAACAATTGGATAAAGCCAGACAATTAAAAAAAAGTTAGGGAGGGCTATAGTCGGTCGGGGCCGACCATGACCAACAATTAAATCTATATATTCGTCTCACAAAATGATGGCCAACCGCTAAATTTTTTTTTTTTTGACCAAAACTCTTATTTTGTGCAAAAATTTGTCAGTATTAAACTATAACTGCCACCTCTAGCGCATATTATGGTTACACTACCTACAATTAAAACTGTGGGATCCCTGAATATCATTGCGACCAAATCGGATCAAAAAAATAGTTTTTGGTCCACAAATCTTTCACGATCATCACTGACACACATCTCAAAATCGCTTTATCTCGTCGAGTTATTAATTTTGGTATACACATGGGGGTCTACGATGAATATTTCGCTGTGTTACATGAATTTTCGGAAAAACAAACTTATAACAAACTTATATATTGAAATTTTATGTAATAATTATTTTTTATACCCTACACCACTATGTAGGGAGGGTATTATAAGTTGGTTTTGGCCAAAAAGTTTGTAGCGCATCGAAATAATGGTCGTAGACCCATACTTATAAAAAAATAAATATAAAAAAAAATGAATGTCTCGACGAGCTGAGTCGATCTGGCTATGTGTGTCCGTCCGTCCGTCCGTCTGTCCATCTAATATTTAGGGGTACGAATGGGCAAACAACTTATGTGGATAAAAAGACAACGTTTTTTTTTTCAAAGCGAATATCTCAGCTTCTATATGGGGTATACCAAAAGCAAAACCTGACAATGAAAGTAGAAAATATCACCTTTTTAATGATGGAAAGTAGGTTATTGAAGGTGATCAAACAACGAAGATATCACAATAGTAGCAAATAAACCCCAAATTTTCATGTTTGCGATTTTAGTTATAATGACGAATATCACAGCTTTGGCTGGGGACTTTCCAAAAGCAAAGCGTGACTATGAAAGTAGAAGATTCCACCTTTACAATGATGCAAACTAGGTCGGCGTAGGTGACCAAATAGCGGAGATATCACAATAGTCGGTAATTCATCCCATTTTTCAATTTTTTTGGAAATCACGCTACAGGCCGCAATTTTGATCGGATCGTCACGAAAATTTAAGAGTTAATGGGGATCTCAAAGAGGAAGAAGCCTATGGATTTTGGTGAGGGTCGAATAATATTTAGGGGTCGGAATGTGCAAAAAACTTATTTGGATAAAAAGACAAATTTTTCTCCAAAGCTAATATCTCAGCTTCTATAAGGGGAATAACAAAAGCAAAACCTGACAATGAAAGTAGAGGATATCACCTTTCTAACGATGTAAAGTAGGTTCTCGTGGGTGATCAAACAACGAAGATATCACAATAGTCGCAAATTAAACTCAAATTTTCATTTTTGCGATTTTAGTTATAATGTCGAACCCCGCAAACGTTTTTCATGGTCCTTGATCTGCGAATCTGCACCTGGAATTTTCGCACTCTTTATAGAGAAGGTGCAGTCTTCGCATTGGCAGACGTACTTGAAAAGTACAAGGCCGATATTACTACCATACAGGAAATACGATGGATTGGGAAAGGCGTCACAACAACACCTAAAGGTGACGCACTGTATTATAGCTGCCATGACGTAAAGCATGAATTTGGTTGCGGATTCGTAGTTAGTCGGAGACTAAAATATCTGGTATCCAGCTTCACCCCAGTGAATGAAAGACTTGCTGCAATTCGAATAAAAACTAAATTCTTCAACATCAGCTTTATTTGTGCTCATACTCCCACTGAAGAAAAGGACGAACAGACCAAAGATATATTTTACGAGCGCTTAGAAGAAACATATGACCGTTGCCCTGCCCATGACATTAAAATCATTCTAGGCGATTTTAATGCCAAAATTGGAAAGGAGAATATCTTTGGCCCAACAGTCGGGAAATTCAGTCTCCACAGTGAAACATCTGACAATGGTATGAGGCTGATAGACTTTGCAGCTGCAAAAAACATGGTAGTTAGCAGTACCAGATTTAATCATCTCGATATTCATAAGGGCACCTGGCTGTCTCCAGATCAAAGAACAAGTAATCAAATTGATCATGTTGTAATAGATGGAAGACATTCATCCAGCGTGTTGGATGTACGATCGTTCCGAGGCGCAAACATTGACTCGGACCACAACCTTGTTGCAGCAAAGGTACGTACCCGTCTAAACGTTGCAAATAAAGCACGAACAGACTCAACGCGGAAGTTGGACATCGATAGGCTGCAAACACAACAGATAGCCACAGCATATTCCACTCAACTAGCCCAATTGCTTAACGCGAGCAACATATTGCCCACTCCATGCAAACAGCCGCAAAATCCATACTTGGATTCCAGAGACCTCCACAAAGGAATTCATGGTATGACCAGGAGTGTCGTGCTGCTACCGAAGAGAAAAATGCGGCATATAGAGCTACTTTACAATCAGTAGCAACGCGTAGCGCACGAGAGAGATATCGGGAGAAAAGGAGAGAAGAGAAACGGCTTTTCCGCAAGAAAAAGAGAGAAATGGAAAAGCGGGAGTGTGAAAAATCGAGATGTACAGGAGACAGAATGAAGTCCGAAAATTCTACCAAAGAGTGAAACATCAAACAGATGGCTTTGGTACAGGCACATCCTCCTGTAGAGACCAGCAAGGTAATCTGGTAACAGATACAGATAGCGTGCTCAGGATATGGAAGGAACATTTCTCCAATCTGCTGGTATCCAATAGTAGTGAAGACGCTGATACCACAGATATAATCCCAGAAGATGGTATAGAATGTATACCGCCCGGCCAAGATGAGGTAAAAACAGCAATCAACCGGCTGAAGAATAATAAAGCAGCAGGAGCCGATGGCTTACCAGCCGAGCTGTTTAAAACCGGAGGAGACGCTCTGATAAGGTGTATGCATCAGCTAGTTAGCACCATCTGGCAGGAAGAACGCGTACCCGACGATTGGAACCTGAGCATCCTATGCCCCGTCCACAAGAAAGGAGATAAGACTGTATGCTCAAACTATAGGGGCATAAGTCTTCTCCCTATTGCCTATAAGATAGTGTCAGGGATATTGTGCGAACGACTAAAGCCAATGGTCAACGAAATAATTGGACCATACCAATGTGGCTTTATACCTGGCAAGTCCACCATTGACCAGATATTTACCCTGCGGCAAATCCTAGAGAAGACCCAAGAGATGCAGATCGACATATTTCACCTTTTTGTCGATTATAAAGCAGCATTCGACAGTCCCCTCCGATCAAAGGTATTCCACGCAATGTCTGAATTTGGTATCCCCGCAAAGCTCATCCGGCTTTGTAAGATGACTCTAACTGATACTAGGTCCTCAGTTAAAATTGGAAAGAACCTCTCCGAAGAATTTTGTACCAAAAGAGGTTTCAGACAAGGAAACAGCCTTTCGTGTGACCTATTCAACATTTTGCTGGAAAAGGTAATACGAGATGCAAATGTCAAAAGAAATGGCACAATTTACACCAATAGCCACATGTTACTTGCCTATGCTGATGACATAGACATCATGGAAAGATCAGTAAAGGAAGTAACTGATACCTTTAGGAAGGTCGAAGCAGAATCTGCGAAAGTGGGTTTGGCGGTAAACGGCGAAAAGACCAAATTGATGGTGTCGACGCGCAAAGCGTCCATAGAGCTCGAACCAACTGTAGAAGTTGGTACCTACAATTTTGAGGTAGTTAAAGACTTCGTCTACCTCGGCACTGCCATAAACACAACAAACAACATCAGTTGTGAAATAAGAAGAAGAATTGTATTGGCCAACAGATGCTACTATGGTCTAAGTAAGCAATTTAAAAACAAAGCCACATCTCGTCAAACAAAAATAACACTATACAAAACGCTGATACTACCCGTGCTAATGTATGGCTCCGAAGCATGGGTACTTGCGCAAGCAGATAAGGCAGTGCTTGGTGTGTTTGAAAGGAAAATTCTTCGAAAGATCTACGGGCCGATTTGCGTTGACGGTGAATATCGACGTCGTATGAACCACGAGCTATATAAGCTATACAAAGACATGAATATAGTTAAACGTATCGAGATGCAACGATTGCGTTGGCTAGGCCATATCATGAGAATGAGCGATGATGAACCCGCTAAAAAGGCGTATGAATACATGCCACATGGCGGTGCACGCAGAATCGGCAGGCCTAAGCTTCGATGGAGCAAACAAGTGGATGAAGAAATGGAAAGGCGCGGTATTCCAAAAAGTCAAGCGAAAAACAGAGAGGAATGGATATCTTTTCTTAGTTCGAGATATCGCAATATTCGATAATACATCCCATTTTTCCATTTTTTTTCGAAATCACGCTACTGGGCGCAATTTTGATCGAATCGTCACGAAATTTCGAGGGTTAATGAGGGTCTCACAGAGGAAGAAGCCTATTGATTTTGATGATGGTCGGATAATATTTAGGGGTCGGAATGAGCAAAAACTTTATTTGGAGAAAAAGTCAACATTTTATTCCAAAGCAAATATCTCAGTGTCTATAAGGGGTCTACAAAAAGCAAAAAAAAAGGGAATGAAAGTATAAAATATCACCTTTACAACAATGTAACGTAGGTTGTCGTAGGTGGTCTAACAACGAAGATATCGTAATAGTCGCTAACAAAAACAAACTTCTCATTTTTGCGATTTTAATAATACTGATGGATATCACACCTTTGGTTGGGGACCTTCTAAAAGCAAAGCCTGACTAGGAAAGTAGACAATCCCATCTTTGAAATTATGCAAAATGTTTTCGAGTGAAAAGATTATTCACAGAGGTAGTGGTGTGTGGTATCACATAGTCGGCCCCGTACCGACTATAGCTTGTTTTCTATTTCGAATGTTCCAGAATGACGTTTTTTGACCACTAAGAACACCAAAACCTAATTTTAGCTAACTCGGTACCGTTATATGGAGCTATTCCACAACGCGGGCCAATGTCCACAAGTTTTGGTGAAGAAGTTTCTGACCTCCCTAACCATAAATGTCAAATAATATCCAATCTTTCCTGAAAACTAAGATACAATATTAAAAAAACCTAACATCGGCAGTATGTCTTATGGCGCCATTGAAAAACATGGCCCTATGCCGGCAATTGTTTTTTTAGAAGTTTTGTCACCACTGGGAACCTAAAATGTCTAATTACAAGTAGTTCGACCCACAAATTTAAAACACATAGCTAAAACCCTCAGGATACAGAATATCGGGATATACCGTTATATGAGGTATTGTGTTCATTGTTTTTTTGTGTGGTAGGTAGGATTGTGGCCTTTAAAAATCGAGCTATTTTATTTTACCTCAGGTACTAAATTTTATGAAATTCCAAATTTAGTGGACTATAACTTTTGTGGAACAACATGGAACAAAGTTCCGTTTCCACAGAAAGATCCCCGAGAGTCTCTTCTTTTAGCCCATATATACTTTTGTACAGAAAGATCCCCGAGAGTCTCTTCTTTCAGCCCATATATACTTTTGTACCCGTCCCGTGCCGTCCGTTTAACACTTTTTTCAATTTATTGAAATTACATGGGTAAAAATGAGTGTTTTTCTATACTGTTTCCATATGAATTACAACTTTTTGACACAAATTCACATTTTTGTGAGTATATGGGTTTTTATACGAGTAATATAAGTCTTATGAAAATCCAAAGAGTATTTTTTTTAATTTTTGAAAAAATTTAAATTTTTTTGTAATTTTTTTTACAAATTTGTGAAAAAAATTTTTTCGACATTTTTTCGAATTATTTGTTTAGTGTTTTGGTAATTTTATTGTTTATTTGTTTGTTTTTGACATAGGAAAATACAAACACACTCATATCTTGATGAAAAATAGTTTAAAAAAACTCTTAAGTTTAATTTTGACCATGATTTTCTCTGCAACTACCAGACCGAATGTGACCGCTTATTACTCGTCTGAAAGCTGATTGTGTTATCTATCTAACAAAAAAAGAATTATGAAAATATCTCTATCCGTTCAAAAGTTACAGAATTTTGACCAGGAAAAAACGATTCTGAACCACTGTGCCTCGTACAAAAAGTTGACAGTATTGAACTATTACTGCGACATATACATAGCTTGATTATGTTTACACTTTCAACAACTAAAATTGTGGGATATCTGTATATATTAGGCTGTAGCTCTGTTATCTGACCATGTACATCAACATAATTGGCTTCAATGGAAAGGTCAAGAGTTCCTCTTCTGAACGTGTGTGGAACATATCTACCAGGACTACAGTTATAGTCATTATACTAAAAATTTTACAAATTTTCACCCAAATTTTCAGGTCCATTTAACCCGCTAAATTTTATCTGATCATCACGTTAAATTGCAAGGTACTTCTTTGTCGTACACCCATACCTTACATAAAATTTCGGATCCGAAAATTGCCGATCAGATGCCATAAAATTGGATATACATTTTTTGTTTGGTCCACTTCAACAAAAGAAGTATATTCTGCTCTGAACCCGACCTCCATACAAAATTTCGTCAAGATTGATCAATGATTGCGGCCTGTAGCGTGAACAGACGGACGGACACACATCTCAAAATCGTATTATTTCGTCGAGATATACATTTTGATATACCACATGGGCAGGGACGTACGCAGGGGGGGGGCACGGGGGGCCCGGGCCCCCCCCAAAATGGTTTGGTCCGACAAAATTTTTTGAGCTACTTTAACAAATTATTACGATTTTTTCTCTAGAATTTTTTTTTGAAATTTAAAATGAAAACTGATATTGTTCTGAAGGTTCTGTACTGAAAATGTACTTTATCAACAAGCTGTCTGAAGAAATATTTAAAATTGTTTGTTTGAGTACGCTCTTTGAGAGAAACTTCCAGTAAAACTGAATTCCTTATGCCATGCCTGTGTTTTAGAATTCGTATTCAAAAGGATTACAAATTCATTATCGTGCGGATTAGAAGTACATAAAATGAAGTGTCTATTGGACAATATGTACGACATATCAAGGATTTTACGTGGAGTATATCTCGAAACCCAATTAGAAAATTGATTTAATGCCTTAATCAATATTTTGTATTCCTATTTTATATTAACTTATTGCTAAATAGTGGGAGAAAATAATAGAAAAAAATTTATTGTTGTGCATCATAAAGTGATAATAGGTGTGTTCGTTTACTCAATAATTTGTACAAGTCCAGTAACTTCTTGTAAACGACCAAGGTCTTTTGTATTGGCCTGTAGAGCAAACAAACAACATCCAGTAACACTTCCCAGCAAAAATTCGGATCCAGTAGTCATTACGTAACCCATTACAAAGAAATGTAAACAAGCTTCTTTTCCCATTACAAGTAATCTGAAAAGTAATGGGATACTTCTTAAAAAAATTACAAGGCAAACCTACTTACTTTGTTCCTCACTAAGTAATGAGGACGGTGGTACAGTGAGTGTGTGTCCGACTATAAATCCTAGGGTTGTGTGTTCAACGCTCACTGTCGGCAAGCGAGTTTTTTTTAACTAAAAAATTACAGTTCGTGGTGCACATGTGTACTGCACATTTAAGTTCTTAAGCAACCCTTAATGTTCGTGTGCGTGGCATAGTATGTAGTGTCTTTGGCTAGAAATCAGAGGGTTCGTGTGTTCAACTCGCACAGCAACCGAAATAAAATAACGTAAAATAAAAGTAAGAAGTGTAATGAAATTAAAAAAAATCTCTACATCAACTGTTCTAAAAATAGAATTTTTTTCAACTTACTTTTCAACTTCTGGTGGCCACAGAATAACTAGATATTCTAGTGGTCTTAAAATAACTACAAACTGAGTGCGACATGCCCTTGTAAAAATAATGGGGAAGAAAGGGGGTTTGCGAGTAGTTACGGCTGCCAAAAATCCCTTACAAAACCCATGATTTTGGGAGGACTTTTTTTGCTGGGTTGGTACACATTTTGAGTAAACGAACACACATAATATCTGCTATAAATAGCATGCCCATCTGAATTTTTCCTATCAGTATTTGTAGCTGAAAACAACCGTAAACAAAATTAATGTTCAAACTTTGGTTATTTGGTATTGTATTAAAATCTGCTGTTATTTGTATTGTATATCACGGTGCTCTTGAAACAACTTTAAACGAATGAAGCTTACACCTGGGTTCATATATGAAAAAAAAAAATAAAAAAACGCATTTTTAGGGTATTTCAGGTTTTGACCGTTTTGCAGGAAAACCACAAGCCCTATCCAAATGGAACTAAAAAAATGTTTTAGCAGTGAAAACTGTTTTTGAGATATAGAAATTCAAATTGGGCAATTCACTGACTGTATTGTCTCCTTATAAAACAATGTCATGACTGCAATTTCCCAAACCATTATAACTCTCGAACAGATCTACAGATTTTGTCCAAAATTTGGATCTCGCAATATTTTGGACACTTCCCTTGCCAGACTTCAAAATATT
This sequence comes from Musca autumnalis, assembly GCF_047663935.1. Classification (NCBI taxonomy): domain Eukaryota; kingdom Metazoa; phylum Arthropoda; class Insecta; order Diptera; family Muscidae; genus Musca; species Musca autumnalis. The sequence goes on from NW_027411644.1 coordinate 222,244,660, forward strand.
TCTCTAAAATCTTGAGCAAAGTCCAATTCGATTTTTTCGAGACCTACAGTAAGTTCGAATATAGATCGATTCACTTGAGGTCTTGTTTACAGCGATATTGTATTTTTCGTGGGTAAGTCAATGGTTATAACAGGATTGGTCCAAAAGCTCTAAATCTTACGCCGACCAACTAGTTTGACATCCAAAATTAGCTCCACTTCAAAAATTGACTATATCAGTCTATCCTTTCAGGTATCGTATGTACAAAAGTGCAAAACTTTTGCGCTTTCATCGATGTCACATTTTTGATCATACCCAGCAAAATGTTTGTAGCCAAAGAAGTAGTTGAATCATGAGTGCAAGTGATTTCGGACTACATCTTTTTACGTGAAAGAAGTCTTGATTTTTACAAGGGCATGGTGCAGTGAGGATACTGTCTAATTTGCTTCTTAAGTACACATTTTGCATTAGTTCTTTGTAGTGGATATACATTTCATGGAATGTATTTTGTATTGATTTTTCGATTAATTTAAAAATTGATTCACAAGCATGCATTTTGAGGATATGGGAGACGTTAAAATCTATTAAGCGCGGATTTTTCATTGATTTGAGACCTCAGGGCCATTTGGAAAAGAGTATTTAAAAGTGTTGTGGTAACTTCTAATTTATATTTATGGCCTCTTTCTCTAATTTCATTCAAATTACTAACAATCTCATGTTTTTGTAGAACATTTTTGTTTGAAAAAACAGTTGTTTGATAATAGTTCGATAGTCTTAATGAAATTGAAATACAATGAATATAAAACAATGGAATATCTCAAATAAATCATTTTAAAAAGCGACTGAGTGCAAATAAAATTCAAATAATTTTATTCTAGAAAGTTAGCTTTTATTACTTAAAAATACCCAAAAACATCTTAAAACGCTTCTTGCATAGAGTCATGCAAAATAGGTGATAAATATCTAAAATTGATTGCATCCTAGCTGCACCATGCCCTTGTAAAAATCATGACTTCTTTCACTTAAAAAGACATAGTTACTTGCACTCATGATTTAACTAATTTAGGCTACAAACAAATATACAGTCTGATATTTCTTGCACCTATGATTATCTTTTTGGATACAAACATTTTGCTGAATAATTAAAATACCATGAAATAAATTGATTCTTGTGTTCTTGAGAATTTTCTTTTCAAAAAGTTATTATAAATCTAAACCAAGGCGAATTTAACAAGGTGATCCAATAGTTGACGTTAGGTTGTAGTCTTCATTTGCTGTCAAATTTTTTTTGCGCGAAATATCCACAAAAGTTAGAAGAAAACGTTAAAATATTATTCGCGAAGCTTAAACAAAGATGTTGTACACAGATATTTTTTATAGAAGCGAAATATTTGTTATTTATTTTTGATTAAAAATATGTTTTGACAGCAAATGAAGACATAGGTTGTTATTATTGTATCACCTTCTTTCTTACACCATGATCTAAACATTGCTAAAATGTGAAAATTTTATGAAATGGATTCAAATCGGACATTGTCAAAATGTGAAAACCGGAATGCATTTTTCATGACTCTGCGTAGACTGCTTCTAAAAAATCTATTCAATCTTTACTTCACATAGAACAACTTCAAATAAATGTTGCTGGGTAACGCCAATAATCGAGAAGTTGTACACTCCAAATATTTCGAAGTAATGTCGAAAAATTTATACGTCCAAAAATGGAGACAAAATTCGGAAACTTCCTGGCTTTACAATTTACAGAACAAAAATTGGCTATGTAGTCCGTATTCTACATATATGCCTACGAGTATATATATGTAGGCAAACCCGACTGCTACTTTTTCCTGTTTTCCAGAAATCAAAAATGATGAATTTTCATAACTTTGCCTCCTCTGTGCCGACAGAAGTGATTGGTTGTTGGAAACCATTGATGTATCTGACGGAGTTTTTCGACTCAACCTATTTATACCCTATACCACAATATGGAAAAGGGTATTATAAGTTTGTTTTGGTAAAAATTCATGTAACACCGCGAAATATTCGTCGGAAATCCCCAATGTGGTATACCAATCTTCATATCTCGACGAGATAAAGCGATTTTGAGATGTGTGTCTGTCCGTCCGTCCATTATAAATTGTAAACACGCTCCAGGCCGCAGTTATGGACCGATTATAACTAATTTTTTTTAAGGAGGTTGGGTTCGGGCCAGAATAGAAATGATTAGTTTTTGGTGATGATCGTGAAATGTTCAGGGGATGAAATGGACCAAAAACAAAATAATAACCCGTAAAATTTTAAACAAAGTTTGAGTTTTTGATGAAGAGGAAGCGTACAAACTAACTTGAAGATCAGATAATACTTAGCGGGTTAAATGGACTGAAACTTTTGTGTGAAATTGGTAAAAATGTCAATACCGTAGCGGTTAAACAACGGAAGTAGTAGTACTACATAAGTGGGTTTCATTACATTTTAGTTTGTGTGAACTAAATTTTCCTTTCCTGCTACAAAAATGTCTTTGTCATGCTAGATAACTTTTTGGTTTTGGTCATAAGTACTATACATTACATCTCTGATATTTGATAATTCAATTTTCACAATCATTGAAAATAAGTTCCGTGGAGAACGATTGTCCATGGATAGTGGTATAGGGTATCCCATAGATACCCTATAGACTTTTCTTACTTGTTTTTTTCAGGATATAGCTTAGTTGGCTTTCATTAACTCTATCACTTCTGGTAAAATAGTAACCCTTTGGTGTTTTTTTGCAAGTAACGAATATTATTTTCTTACAATAATACAAAACTTTTTTAATGGCACGGAAATTAGTGTGTAATATATGCACTTTAAAGAAGAAACGGTGTTATGTTCGGGTCAAACTGTTTATATCCTCCAAACACAGTATATATCTATTCGCACTTTTTGCATGGAAGTTCTTTCACCAAATCCATATTAGTGACGATATTTTTAAAACTTATGCTAATAGCCACAACAACAAAACACATGGTCGTAAGTCAAACTGTCCTGAGTATGCTTAGGCTAAACACTGACAAACTTTCCAAAAAAATGTCAAATGACGTTTGGCGACACTGCGTGTTGCCTAAACCAGAAGGTTTTTAGTGCCCCTCGTGCATAAAATCATCAAAAAACCCTTTAAAATAGCTTTACGTAACGATACCCAGCAAAAATACTCATTACAAATTGGCCTACTTTCTCATTATTTTAACACGGGCATGTCATAGGGGGTAAGTACTTATTTTTTGGCACTTAAAAGTAAATAAATAAGTATTTAAATAAGTAGTTACGACTTGAAGTAACCAGGCAGTAATTACTTATTTATCTACTTTTTAGTGGCCAAAAAATAAGTACTTACTCCCTATGACATGCCCGTGTTAAAATAATTAAAAAGTAGGCCAATTTGTAATGAGTATTTTTGCTGGGTACATAACATTTTTAATTTTCATGATTTTTGGTCATGTTGGGCCCCCCCCGAAATGAAATCCTGCGTACGTCCCTGCACATGGGGGTCCACCATGAATATTTCGCGGTGTTACATGCATTTTCGAAAAATATGCTTATAATAATCTTTCCACATTGTTGTGTAGGGTATAAATATTAAACAATTGATCAACTGCAACTGTGTTAAAAATGAGTTACCAGATTTGAACTAAGCGGACCAAAGCAAGTTAAATAAAACACTGTAAAAAATATACTCACCTTCCCTATTAAGGACGAGTATATATAGTCAAACTTCAGTTTTTTCATATTATTTGAAAAGTAATATTCACTCGCGAACCGAATTGTTTTTAAAATACACTTCGACATTTTTAGCGTTTTATTGACAATTCATTTTCCACTCGCTTATTTTCTAAATCATATTATTATCCACTCAAACTGGTAAACGTTTATTTATTTATCAATGTTGTTTTTACTTTGTATTTTTTTCATTTTAATTTTTTACAACACTTTTGAATACTCGTACAAATGTATTAAAAAACACAATATTAGAAAGCAATATTAAAAAAAATGTGGTTATAAGTTTTTCATTAACTTTTCACCCTAGTATTTTGATACATACCCCCATTATAATAAGTCTTCTTTTGTTGAAGTTTGGATTTTACGGACAAATGTATAACGTTCCGATAAACTTAAACTTAAAAGTGATCATTAAATTTCAAGGAGGACATTCTTGCCCTTAACTTTTAATGTCAAACATATATTTTTAATGCTCCCAAATTGGTTTATTTTGCGTTTTTAAATCCATCCAATAGTAAAAGAAAACATACCTATTATAATGGCCCTTATTAAAGTAAAGTTTACGATATCAAAATAAACACCTATATCTACTCACAAACTTCAAACGAAAGTTTCTGTTGTTATTGTTTGCATTTTCTTATAATTTCACTTGCACCTTCGTTTTATTTTTGATTGTAACCCTTTTTATTCATTTCTATTAATTGTATGCCCTTTTTACTCCATTGCTCTTTTCCCCATCTGTTACCCTCCAATGCATTTCAAATTCCATTCATTGAAAAAAGCAAAACAAAAAAAATGATTTTGTTTGCTCCACTTTTTATGACGACACACGACCAACGCGCTGAGATTAATTTGTTTACAAATCACATACACTCGACAATTTAACACTTATAATTAACACATTTTAACCAACCTTACACAAATAATAATAATTATATGTTTAAATAGTAATTTTATGTTAAATAATTGCAAATAATAAACACAAACAAAATGGAGCCAACGAAAGAACGTGCGAACGATTTTAAAGTCTAACAAAAACTAATAACATCAACAAAAACGAAACAATGGGGAATAGAAGAAGAAAAAGAAGTAAGTCATGCTCTGAGAAAGAGAGTTATCGAGACAATATTACAGAATAAAGAGCTTAGTTTATGTTGTTATGATCAAGAGTTTTTCTTCTTTTTAAGAGATTGCAAAGGGATGTGCTTCAGTTACAAACATTTTAGTTACAATAGAAACAAATTAACAAATCAAGGAATGTAAAAGACTAAAATTATATGGGTTTCTATATTTGTAGGCAATAATGATATTTATTATAACTTCAATAAATTATTATACTTCTGAATATTTGGGAAAATCTAATTAAACGTTTTTTGGAAGTTTCTTTCGATATTTATTCAGTTTTAAACTTTATTGTAATTAAAACCAATTCTCTAAATTAAACAATTAATTACGTTTTAAGGTCTAAAAGTTCATACTTTTGATGTAACATGAAGAATATTTTTGTAAAAATATATTAAACCTAATACGAATAAATGAAGAGGATTTGTTACCCAGTTTTACTTGTAAGGAAGAAATATTATACATCCGAAATGGGAACACAAAATTAAATATATCGGAGCTATTAATAATATCAAAGCTTCAACCCTTTTTCATTCGAAATTTACCCTGAATTGCCATAAGATTCAAATCCTTGAGTTAGTGTCAGACTACCATTTGTCTTCTACCTCTCGGTATTTTATAGAAAGACCTTTTGATTTTCTGTAGGATGACCTTTAAGACTTCTATACAAAGACCCTAAAGTCCTTTATAGACCTTCTAGTTTTCTATAGGAAGTCCTTTTGGGTTCATGTGGGAAGATCTTCATGTCTTCTATAGGAAGATCTTCTGGTCCTTTATAGTAAGACATTTTGATATTTTATAGGATGGGCGACTTTAGAAATACCAAAAAATATTGGGTCTTCTGCATGAAGACCTTAGAACTTTTATGGAATCTTTTATAGGAATATAATAAGGATCTTTTGGTCTACTCTAGGAATAACTTTCCGTTTTCTATATTAAGACAGGAAATTCGCTTGATATCCTACAGAAGACCATGCTGATGGCCAAAACGTCTTCCTGTAGAGAACTGAAAGGACTGGTTTTGTGGTCTTGGTCTTCTATACGAAGACCTTTTGGTCTCATATAGCAGGACTTATTGACTTTTATTGGAAAACCTACTGGCCTTCTACAGAAAGACCTACTGGACTTTTATTGAAAGACTTTTGGTCATCAGGAGAGTCTTTTATAGAAAATCAAAATATTCTATACGACGATCTGTTGGTCTTCTATAGGAGGACTTATTGACTGGAAGACCTACTGATCTTCTATAGGAAGACCTAATGATCTTCTATTGCAAGACCTTTTAGCCTTCTTTTGAAAGACCCGTTGGTCTTCTTTTGAAAGAGCTTTTGGTCTTCTATGGGAAAACCTTTTGATCTGCTATAGCAAGACCTATTGGACTTCTATAAGTAGGCCTATTATTCTTCTATAAGTCTTCTATTGAAAGACCTTCTGTCTTCTTCTAATGGAAACAGTTTGGTCTTCTAGAGAAAGTGTCTTCCATAGGAAGCCATATTGCTCTTCTATTAGAAGACCTATTGGTCTTCAATAGGAATGCCTTTTGGTCTGTTGTTTTTGGTTTTCTATTGAAAGAGCTTTTGGTCTTCTATGGGAAAACCTTTTGATCTGTTATAGTAAGACCTATTGGACTTCTACAGGAAGGCCTATTATTCTTCTATAAGTCTTCTATTGAAAGACCTTTTGTCTTCTTCTAATGGAAACCGTTTGGTCTTCTAGAGAAAGTGTCTTCCATAGGAAGACATATTGTTCTTCAATTAGAAGACCTATTGGTCTTCAATAGGAATGTCTTTTGGTCTTCAAAAGAAAGCACTTTGGACCTTCTATAAGAGGGCCTAGTGATTTTCTATATGTCTTCTACTGAAAAACCTATTGGAAACAGTTTGGTCATCTATAGGAAGAGTGTTAGGTCTTCTATAAGAAATCTTTTGGTCTTCTATAGAAAGAACTTTTGATCTTCCATAGAAGGACCTTTTGCTTTTCTATTGGATGGTCCATTGGTCTTTTACCTTCTATAGGAGGACTAATTGATCTTCTATTGGAATATACTGGTCTTCTATAAGAAGAACTATTGATCTTCTATTGGTCTTCTATTGAAAGACCAATTGGAAAGAGTTTGGTCTTCTATAGGAACAGCTTCTGGTCTTCTATAAGAAGACGTTTTGGTCTTCTTTATGAACAACTTTTTGTCTTCTCTAGGAAGACCTTTTTGGCCTTCCATAAGAAGGCATATTGATCCTCTATTCGTAGACCTACTGAAGCCATATTGGTCTTCTATGTAAACGCCTAATAATAGTCTATTAAAGCACCTATCGGCCTTCTATTGGAAGACTTATCGTTCTTTTATTGGAAGACTTATCGGCATACTGTTGGAAGAACTATTGGTTTTCTATAGAAAAGCCTTTTGATGTTCTAAGAGAAAACCTTCTGGTCCCTTATAGGAATTACATTACAGCTTATTTAGGAAAATCTTTAGATCTTTTGTAGGATGTACTTTTGGTAATCTGTTGTCTTTTTAGGAAGACACTTTGGAACTCTACATGAAGTTATTTTTGTTTGCTTTGGGAAAGTCATCATCATAGCAGAAAGTATGGACTTGACCAGAAAAAAATTGGACTCCAAGGGCCCCTGTATAAAATGATGAAAAAAAAAATAATAAACTATTCTGGGCATGCCCTTAAACCAGATTGTATGGAAATTTTTGAAATTATGTGTTGGAGGCACCTAAGGCATGGACCTCTATAGACCATATTTGACCCCGATCTATGTCTCAAGTAATTTTACGATGAATAACTTTTGGATCAAATCGGTTAATTCGTTCAAAAGTTATGCACACCATTTAAGCGAGAAGTAGTGGAGTAGCCAGGAGTAGTAGTGGACCTAAATTTGGGCAAAATATTCGGGTATGTTCTGTGACACACTTCACATCTCACTTCATGCCTCAAGCATTTTGTTCACCCCATTTACCCCTATTTTTGGCGAATTGATTGGGGCTAAGCTGCATTAGTGTATTTAAAAAGAAGATTACCCTCTAGTCCATACAATACTCGCAAAATAAGCGTAAAGGCTGTCGAAAAAAATCCTCTCACTTTACACGAGAGGTGAAGTGTGTCACAGAACGTACCCGATTAAGAAGACTAGAGACTGGTCCGAATCGATGATCCGTTGGAAAATTGTTGTGCGCTGCAGCCAGACAGCTGGTCTAAATCGACTCATAATTGTCTGAAATAGATTTCGTTCAAACATATCTGTTTTAACCTCAGCCTTTAGGCTAGAAATGGTATATACACTTCAATAGGGGCAAAATGTGCCTTATCGAAATAATGGTTTTAGACCCCAAGTATGTTTGGACGAAATGTGTTTCAGATAATTTTGAGTTGATATAGCAATGTCCGTCCGTCTGTCTGGCTGGCTGGTGCGCACGATAACTCTCGAACGGATGAACCGATTCGATTCAAATTTTGGCTTTCGTAGTATTTTGTCCAAACTTAGTTTAAGTTCGAAGATAAGCTTATCGGTCCATTCCTTCCGGTACCCCCCCCACAAAAGTTCCAAAATGTTCGGAAATTTTGTGGGCATGATAGCTCTTGAAGGGAGCAACCGATGTGGTCCATACTTTGCTCATCGTGAAATTTCTACCTAGATGAGGTTCTAATATGGACTCAATCGGCCCACTCCTTCAGGTACCTCCCACACAAAATTTCGGATAAGTTCAGTTTAGGACCTGCTCTCGAATCGCTTTGATTTTTGTTGAAGCGATTTGCATTCGCTACCTCCATTACGACGGTAAAAGTTTCATCAGGGGCAAGTCCACACTTCCTGAGAAAATGACCGGAAAGGTGCAAAAGCCTCTATGACACCTTGTGTAGTGGTAATCTATACTTTGTACATCCTAATATATCTACCAGATATAGATCAGGTTCGAATATGGACTATATTTGTCTACTGCTTCTGGTACCTCTCACACAAAATTTCTGATAAGTTCACTTTAAGACCTGCTCTCGAATCACTTTGATTTTTGTTGAAGCGATTTGCATTCGCTACCTCCATTACGACGGTAAAAGTTTTTTCAGGGGCAAGTCCATATTTCTTGGGAAAACAGCCCGAAAGGTGTAAAAACACGCTATGTCACCATATGTGGCGGTCTGAGAGCACGATAACTCTCAAACTGTTCAACCGATTTGGTCCAACATTTGGTCTTCGTCATATTATATCCAAACTTAGTTTCATGGGCAATACCGGTCCACAACTTTCGGTACTTCTCCCCAATGTTTAAAAAATATCACTAAAATGCTAGGACGATATCACTTGAATGGGGCAACCAATTTGGTCCAAACTTTGGATCTCCTAATATTTTATCAACATTTAGTTTAACTTCTAAAATGGCCAATATCGGTCCTCCCTAAAGGTACCTGCCCTACAAAAGTTCAACATTTGTGTATTGGTGCAGTTAATTCCTAATCCACGTTTTTGTCGGCAAGTTCAAATGTCTAAAAAGGGCCGCAAAATTCTGAAGAGACCTTAAATACATTCGATCTGTCCGGAGGTAAAAGTTTCGCTTCACTTGTTCAAAAGTGTATTAACTCTAAATTGTGAAATTTTCACGTTTTTATAAAATACGATGAACGCTGATCAAGTCTACCCTCTGTAAAAATCATCCATTATTTTATCTGATCTTTCCTCAAAAATACCGTTTATGTCACTTTTCATGTCTTCAGAGTAACTACTATGTATGTCTTTTGGCAGACTATGAAAATTTTCATTAACATGAAAATGAGTTTATTGGTAAGAGGCGTGAAGAGGGTGAAACTCTGTACACAAGGTTCTGTAATCTGAAATTATTCTTTGTGTTTAAATTCTTAACTCTCAAACCAATACAAAGCAATGAAAATTTTCATATGATTTAATGTATGAGAATTACAAAGAAATTTCTAATGAAAATTTGCATAGTCTGATGAGTTTTTACCTAAGATTACATAAAATCTTAATTATAAAGTTATTGGAAACAAAACGCTTCCGCACAAAAAGTTTTTAATGTTTTTATTTTTCAGAAATGTTGACATTTTTTTGAAATCACTGTAAGCAGACATTTTACTGAAAACAATGTATAGGGCCACAGGGCATAACCGGTTGTTTCCCACTAATTTTATCATCGTATTATAACCTATATATCATTTTATATTATATATAACTTTATTTCATATATCATCAAAATTAAAAGTGATTTGTGCGGGAGCTCTTTTAATATTTAAATGGAATAAAAGTTATTTTAGTCATTAATAGGCAAAACGTCAGTCATTCGTGCAACAGGAAATATTTTTTTGAGATTTTTTTTTAATGTCATAGTATTTTTTTTCAAATAAAAAATTTTTTTAAAATTGCTTGTGCGGCACCTTTTTTATTATAAAATGGAATGAATGTTATTTTATTATTATTTTATTTCATTCTCACTACAAGAAAGCATTTTTGTGAAAAAATGTCGAAAATTCATAACCCTAATGTACATATCAAACTAAAACATAGAAAATGTGAGTTATTACCCGTTTGTTGAACAGAAGCGATAAAAACATTGTTTTGATGATGAGGCACATTTTAATCATATCAGAGGTATATACTCTCGGTACCCTAAAGGATTATGTATGAGAAGAAATTTGGTCTTTCGTAAAAAGGCATTTACATATTTTCTAGGAAGCTCACATGACAATGTTATCCCTTTCTTTGTCCTGGAGGTAAACTTTTTAAGATAATATGGGATATATTTTTGGTCTCCTAAAGGAAATCTGTACTGTTTTCCTATTAAAAGTAATTGTATTTCAAAAAAAAAAAAAAAATATTTGAGACTGTAATAGGAAATATTTTCCGTCTTCTCAAAGAAGTATTACGGTGTTATAGGGATTTGTTTTTCCTTAATAACGCAATTGTTTTGTATACAAAAATATGTGTTATGGCTGAGCAGGACTTTTTGCTCATATAAAACAAAATTTTGGTCTTTAAGAAGTTTGTGTTGTTGTTAAATTAAATATAGCAAATTTATTCCTAATCATTCATATATTACCTGCATATCTTTCAATTTTCTATAAACTACACATTCGATGGATGATAAACACTCTTAAATGACGAATTTAGCAAATCTTCACTAAACCATCAGTAACGAAATAAAAAAAAAAACATGAAAACAAATATAACCTACTGATTAAAATATCCTTAAATCAACAAATCAAAAATTCCTTCTGATGATTGCATGTTATTTATTGCCTAATTTATTACAACTGACAATGGCACAAAGTGCGGTTTTGAGCCAACAAATAAACCAAAAATAAATCAGATATTTTCACAAGGCTTATTGTTGTAATAACATAAATACAAATTGATTCTCAGTATTTTTTGTTCAAGGATACACAAGGAATTTATGTTTAAAAAGCCTTGAACTTAGCATTCACCTAAAATCAGATTATATTCACATTTCCTTTTCTTTCGTTTTCAGCACATCGCGGTTTGGAAGTGTTGGTATGAATGGTTTTTATTGATTTTTTGTTGTCGTTGGGTGTTTGGGCTTCTACTGTTGTTTGCTGTATTTTATTTATGCGACATCGTTGTCATAGCCATGTAGTACTTGAGGTCGTGAGCATGTGAACAATGGAATTGCCTATAAAATATATGGCCCAGTCATTACGTGTTGGATGGGAAGTAGGAGGGAGGTCACCCATACGTATACACATAATTACATTGAAACATGATTTGCAGCCATGTTTATTGGCGATATATATGTATGTGTGTATATTGAATTTACTGTCATAGATTCCGGGTATAATTCTTGCTAAATAATGTATCAAACCTGTTTTAAAACAACATTTTCTTCCAGACTTACTTTAGCAGATTCTTTCTAGGCATTTGGAAAGTTTGTTTTGCAAAAAAAATCATGTAGCATCGTGAAATATTGTGGTATGTATATTAATTTTCATATCTTGACGAGATAAAGCGATGTAGCGATTAGTGTCTGTGGGGGTGAACTGCTCCAAAAACATAATTTTTAATTCGATTTTGGAGCTTTTCTGATTCTTTACCTTTATGACATTTCCGTAGGTTTAACCATTTCTAATATATAGAAGTTGAAATTGGGACAATGTCATGCACGGTGCGTTGTCCCAATTACAATTTCTATATCTCAAAATGGTAAAACCTACGAAAATATTATACAGATCAATTTTGTAGAGAATTTTCAGAGTTAAGATTCTTTCTCTAATCCACCCTAAAATGTGAACTTTGATCGCGATTTATTTAAAAAGCGCTGCGGGATTTTTTTTTTTTTTTTTTTTGATATTTCTCATCTATGAACATTGTAGTTTAAGAATCTGTAAAAACTTCCACCCATTTAAAGTTATTTCAGGCACACCGTGATTAGTTAGTCTCAAATTCGTCCCAAAGTTCCCAATTGTTCTTGAAAATAATACGTACGATTAATACTGGTCCAATGATTTGGTCCAAAATTTTTCCTAGTGATATTGGGTGCCACCTTGGTGCAATGGTATGCACCACCGCCTTGCACGCTGAAGGTCGTGGGCTCGATTCCCATGCCAGGCAACATAAACAATTTCAACGGTGGCAAAATACCTCTCAGTAATGTTGGCAACATTTCCTGAGTATTTCAGCCATGTAAAACTTCTCTACAAGTGGTGTCTTAAGACACGCCGTTCGGACTCGGCAGTAAACAGTAGGTCCCATATCATTGAGCTAATATGAATCGAGGTGCACTCATTAATATGAGAGAAGTCTCCCTTGTCCCGTATGGGATGTTTGTGGAACAATTACACATTATGATATTTCCAGATCAGGTTTGAAATTTTCACACATTCAAGAGTTACACCCACAAATTTTGAAAATTTTCGAAAAAGTGAACGTTTTGGATTGTTTAAAGTTTTTTACAACACTTTGTCCTCGTCGACTGTTTTGGGCAAATCCATACTTCCTAAGACAATGACCGAAAAACTTAAAAAAACCCTGCCGGCATCAACTAAAATTACTGAGCACGATTACATACGACTTGAAAATTTGATTTAGCCGAAACTTCACTCTCATTAAATTTCCTCTGAACACACATCAAGTTCCAAGAACGTCTTTACCGGACAACCTTCGGGTACCTCCCTTACAAAGATTCAGAACTTAAGTGCAGTTAAAGGGGTACAGGAGAATTGTTTTGAAGACTTCATCGAAGGTAGTCCATGTGATACTGATTACAACAATATAATGCATTTTTGGTAGGCAAGTATATGCTTCCTGGGCTAATGACCCAAAAGCCCAAAAATATCCTACTGTGACCAACTAAAGATAACACAGGCAAAATCACAAATGAAAGGAAACACACCAGAATAAGATCCAGTTCCCACATGTACTTTGGAGATTGGAAATTTAAAATAATGACTGTAATCATGACTACATTATACTTTTTTCTGGAGGAAGACAATGCTTTCTAAGATATAGGCCCAGAAATGACACAAAATTTAGGGCTAATCTTTAAAACATCTCACGCACTAATGCTTTTAGCAGTCTTTTCTACAATGCACAGTGGTCCCACTTGTTTGGAAAAGAGTGCCAACAATAGTTCTAAGCGAGCTACAACCTCCAAATTTTAAACGTAGGTTTATAACAAGCCAAAAAAGATAGAAAACCATTTTAAGTGGATGTAGGTCCATATTTGGGTAAAGCTTCCATAGAAAGATACCGCCCAATTTTTGATATTTTGACGATTTTGGCCAAATTTACCAACCGATGTGGATGTTATTTTGCATTTTGAATTCTGAGTAAATAAACCACCTCCTTGTAAAAATATATTCAATATAGGTCCACGTTTAGGTATAGCCGGTATATTGACAATTTTAGCGAAATTTTCCAACTGATTTGGCTGTAATTTAGAATTTTGAGTTCTGAGTGAACCAAGTACCTCCATGCAAAAAATGGTCAATATCGGTCTTCGTTTAGGTATAGATCCCATATAAACGTACCTCTCGATTTTCGGAATTTTGACGATTTTACAGGCGTGGTATCAGAGGAATAACTTAGCGGGTGGCAGATGGGGGTAGCTGGACTTTTTTTAATAGTAAACTAGGGACTATCCCCTGCATTAAAAAAAAACCGAGACTCACAAATGCTCACAACATTAGTAAAATTCAACAAAAATTAATAGTAATTATATTAAAAATAGCGGGTGTCGTAGGGGATGGAAGATACCACGGAACGGTCCTGGCCGGTTTTAACATGGCAAAGCCCAGGATTTATCTTGGTCCCTCTTTCATCTCAAGTGGACGCTGACCTCCCCGTGGTGTCACCTGGGGAACTGCCTTTAACACCCGTTAAAGATAGTGAGCTAACATGTGCCGCGCGTTCACCCATAAGAACGTTAAAAACTTAGGTTTGGGGGTCGGGTTAGTAACTCTTCCTTAGAAAAAACAGCCTACTATGAAAAAACGAAAGAAACGAAAAACTAACCCCTCTAAAGTTAACGAACCCCGCAAACGTTTTAAGGACTATGATCTGCGAATCTGCACCTGGAATGTTAGCACCCTTTATAGAGAAGGTGCAGTCTTCGCATTGGCAGACGTACTTGAAAAGTACAAGGCCAATATTACTGTCATACAGGAAATACGATGGATTGGGAAAGGCGTCACAACAACACCTAAAGGTGAAGCACTGTATTATAGATGCCATGACGTAAAGCATGAGTTTGGTTGCGGATTCGTAGTCCGTCGGAAACTAAAACATCTGGTATCCAGCTTCACCCCAGTGAATGAAAGACTTGCTGCAATTCGAATAAAAGCTAAATTCTTCAACATCAGCTTTATTTGCGCTCATGCCCCCACTGAAGAAAAGGACGAACAGACCAAAGATATATTTTACGAGCGCTTAGAAGAAAATATGACCGTTGCCTTGCCCATGACATTAAAATTATTCTAGGCGATTTTAATGCCAAAATTGGAAAGGAGAACATCTTTGGCCCAACAGTCGGGAAATTCAGTCTCCACAGTGAAACATCTGACAATGGTATGAGGCTAATAGACTTTGCAGCTGCAAAACACATGGTAGTTAGCAGTGCCAGATTTAATCATCTCGATATTCATAAGGGCACCTGGCTGTCTCCAGATCAAAGAACAAGTAATCAAATTGATCATGTTGTGATAGATGGAAGACATTCATCGAAAGTGTGGGATGTACGATCGTTCCGAGGCGCAAACATTGATTCGGACCACTACCTTGTTGCAGCAACGTCTAAACGTTGCAAATAAAGCACGAACAGGCACAACACGGAAGTAGGACATCGATAGGCTGCAAACACAACAGATAGCCACAGCATATTCCACTCAACTAGCCCAATTGCTTAATCAAAGCACTCCTCATCGCGATAACATATCAGCGCAATGGCAAAACATTGTCCACTCCATGCAAAGATCCGCAAAATCCATACTTGGATACCGAAGACCTCAACCAAGGAATCCATGGTATGATCAAGAGTGTCGTGCTGCTATCGAAGAGAAAAGTGCAGCATATAGGCTACTTTACAATCCGTATCAACGCGTAGCGCACGAGAAAGGTATCGGAAGAAAAGGAGAGAGGAGAAACGAGAGAGATGGAAAAGCGGGAGTGTGAAAAAATCGAGATGTACAGGAGCCAGAATGAAGTCCGAAACCTTCACAAACTGATGGCTTTGGTACAGGCACCTCCTCTTGTAGAGACCAGCAAGGTAATTTGGTAACTGATACAGATAGTGTGCTCAGGATATGGAAGGAGCATTTTTCAAACCTGTTGGTATCCAGCGAAGACGACGAAGATACCACAGATCCAATCCCAGAAGATGGTATTGAATGTATACCGCCCAGCCAAGATGAGGTAAAGACAGCAATAAACCGGCTGAACAATAATAAGGCAGCAGGAGCCGATGTCTTACCAGCCGAGCTGTTCAAAACCGGAGTCGACGCTGATAAGGTGTATTCATCAGCTAGTTAGCACCATATGGCAGGAAAAATGAGTACCCGACGATTGGAACTTGAGTATCCTGTGCCCCGTCAACAAGAAAGGAGATAAGACTGTACGCTATAACTATAGGGGCATAAGTCTACTCCCGATTGCCTACAAGATCATGTCAGGGATATTGTGGGACCGAATAAAGCCTATGGTCAACGAGATAATTGGGCCATACCAATGGAGCTTTAGACCTGGCAAGTCCACCATTGACCAGATATTTACCATGCGGCAAATCCTGGAGAAGACCCAAGAGATGTAGATCGGCACCTACCACCTTTTTGTCGATTATAAAGCAGCCTTCGACAGCCCACTACGTTCAAAGGTATTCCAGGCCATGTCTGAATTTGTTATCCCCGCAAAGCTCATTCGGCTTTGTAAAATGACTTTAACTGACACGAGATCCTCAGTTAAAATAGGAAAGGACCTCTGCGAAGAATTTTGTACCAAAAGAGGTTTCAGGCAAGGAGACAGCCTTTCGTGTGATCTCTTCATCATCCTGCTGGAAAAGGTTATTCGAGAGGCAAACGTCAAAATAAGTGGCACGATCTACACCAAAAACCACATGTTACTTGCTTATGCTGATGATATAGACATCATGGGACGATTAGTAAAAGAAGTAATAGATACCTTTAAGAAGGTCGAAGGAGAATCTGCTAAAGTGGGTCTGGCGGTAAACGGCGGGAAGACTAAGTTGATGGTGTCGACGCGCAATGTGTCCATAGCCATCGGGCAAACTGTTGACGTTGGTTCCTATAATTTTGAGGTAGTAAAAGACTTCGTCTACCTCGGCACCGCCGTAAACACAACTAACGACATCAGTTGTGAAATAAAAAAGAAGAATTGTATTGGCTAACAGATGCTACTTTGGCTTAAGTAAGCAGTTTAAAAACAAAGTCACATCTGGCCAAACAAATATAACGCTTTACAAAACACTGATGTATTGCCTGGGGTACTTGCGTAATCAGATAAGGCACTGCTTGGTGTGTTTGAGAGAAAAATTCTTCGAAAGATCTACGGACCAATCTGCGTTGACGGTGAATATCGACGTCGCATGAACCACGAGCTGTATCTGCTATACAAAGACATTAATATAGTTAAACGTTTCGAGATCCAACGATTGCGTTGGCTAGGCCATATCATAAGAATGAGCGATGATGAACCCGCTAAAAAGGCCGCTTGGCGGTGCACGCAGAATTGGCAGGCGAAAGAATAGATGGCGCACACTAGTGGATGAAGAGATGACAAGGCGCGGTATTCCAGAAAGAGAAGCAATAGAGAGAAATGGAGATCTTTTCTTAGTTCAGCCTATAGAACAAATGTACTGTAATGGGCCAGCTAAGTAAGTAAGTAAATAATATGTATTTTTGCATATTTTTATTAAAAAAACACATGTTTTTTTTCTTATTCATATTTTTGTTAACACTTGAGCAAAATTTCGACAAAAAGATAAACATTTCATAATTTTTTATTTTCAAACTAACATCTGCCCGCTAGTTCGTTAGCCAAAAGTTTTCATTTATACAAAAGAGCTTGCAACAAATTTTTTATTAAACCCGTTCTTCCCTGCCTTACATCTTAGCGAACAACGCTAAATTGTCTCCACTTATAAATTAGTTGTTTTTAAAATATTAAAACAACAACATTGGCATTAAGCCAGATTATTTTGAAAAACAAAAAACATATAGAATTCATAAAGTAAAATGTGAAAATTTTGTTCAAATTACCTAATTCGATTCCTAACCTTCCCAATACTAACGATATACAATTATTACTTTTCGCTCAGTTATGGCCGGTTTCTGCAATACGATTCGAATTCAAATTGGTTCAAATTACTACCAAACCAAACGGATCAATAGTGCTCTCATTCCAAATTTCAGAATTCCAATTCTATGCTTTCACCCAATACCAAGGTTTAGCAAATTTAGTACTTTTTGTACATCTTTAGTACTCATTTCCAAAGCAACCTTTTATCTTAAGCCTACGCACCAGCGGTGACCCTAATATCAGAATTACAGTTTTATTCTTTCATCTTGTACCAAATTTAGTACCATAAAGTACGTTTGATACGCTTATATTTCCAGTGTCCAAAACCACCTCCTCATATCAACCCTACAACAATGACCATTATGCTTCTTAGTACTTTTGGTACACTTATAGTAGACATTTCTAAAGCAACCTTCTTATCTTAATTCTACACATCAACTGTTACCTTTGTACACAATTTAGGAATTCCAAAAAACGCAATACCAATTTTTTTACAATTTATTATTTCCGTACAATTAGTGTGTGTTTTGGTGTCTTTCGTACGGTATGTATTTCCAAAACCGCCTCAACATCTCAATCCTACACACCAACAATGACCATAACACCAAATTCAGAATTATATCTCTGTCCGTAAACCCTATTGTATTGGGTGTACTATATAGACAATTTTTCATATTTCCATCTGTATTCCTAACCAATACCAAACTTAGTGCAATTTGGTACCAAAACCACTTCATATCTCAACCCTACACACCAACAGCGACCTTCATACCAACTTTCAGAATTACAGCCTATACAAAATTTAGTACCATTTAAAACTTTTCGTATACTTTCGGTACGTATTTAAACATTTCCTCCATATCGTAATTCTACACACTTCTGATTCTAGTACCAAAATTCAGAAATCTACTAACTCTATTCGCACACACACTACTAAATTTAGTACCATTTATAAACTTTTGTACCCATGTAGTACGTATTTCCAAAACACCTTTTATCAGCCATTCACACCAACAAAGACCCTAATACCAAATTTCAAATCCCAACTCTATCCATACAACCAATACCAAATTAAGTACCATTTAGTAATCTTCGTAAACATAAGTACGAATTTCCAAAACTACCTCCATATCAAAATCCTACATTCAAAAATTAATTATACCAAATTCAGTATTCACGATTGCAGCTCTTTTAATTTACTCAAAACCAAATTTAGTTCTATTTATTTCTTTTCGTACACATACGATCGAATTTCCAAAACTACCTCTATATCTCAATCCTACACTCCAACAGCAATCTTAAATTCAAATTTCAGTATTCCAGCTCTATCGGTTCACCCAAAACGAAAATGTACCAAATTTAGTACGTTTCGTACACCTAAGTTTGAATTTTTCAACTACATTCATATCCCAATCCTACACTTCAACAGTAAATTTCAGTAAATAAATACAAATTTCAGGATTCTAGCCCTATCGGTTCACTCAAAACCAAATTGTACCAAATTTAGTACTTTTCGTACACATAAGTTCGAATTTCCAAAACGACCTCCATATCTCAATCTTACATTCCATCAGTAATTTTAATTCCAAATTTTAGGATTCCAGCTCTATCGGTTCACCAAAAAGCAAGTTGTTCCAAACTTAGTACCATTTAGTACTTTCCGTACACATGAGTACTTATTTTCAAAAACACATTCATATATTAACCCTACTTCTTAACCTTGATTCCCATTCCAAATTCCAAACTTGTAGCTTTATCCGTCCACATAATACCAAGTGGTACCAAATTAAGTACATTTTAGTTCTTTTCGTACACCAATTCAAATTTCGAGAAACGCTCTAGTACATCTATCCTAACTTTTAGTACTTTTCGTGCCATTCTAATTCGAATTTCCAAAACCCCAGCCTTATCTGACCCCTTCGGACCAAGAGTGATGTACACCCAAAATTTCAAGATTCTAGCTTCAGCCGTTACTTCTGGGCGTTGATGAATCAATCAGTCAGTGAGTCAATCACTTTACTCTTTTATTAATATAGATTAATGGTGACGACAAATTAACGATAATATAGATAGTAATCAATTTTTATACCCTACACCACTATGTCGGGAGGGTATTATAAGTTGGTTTTGGCCAAAAAGTTTGTAACGCATCGAAATAATGGTCGTAGACCCATACTTATATATATCAAAATGAATGTCTCAACGAGCTGAGTTGATCTGGCTATGTGTGTCCGTCCGTCAGTCCGTCCGTCCGTCCGTCTGTCCGTCTGTCCGTCTGTCCGTCTGTCCATCTAAACCTTGTAATCACGCTACAGGTCGCAATTTTGATCGGATCGTCACGAAATTTTGGGTGTTGATGGGGGTCCCGGAGGGGAAGAAGTCTATTGATTTTGGTGATGGTCTGATAACATTTAGGGGTCGGAATGTGCAAAAAACTTATGTGGATAAAAAGACAACCTATGTGTGTCCGTCAGTCCGTCCGTCCGTCCGTCTGTCCGTCTGTCCATCTAAACCTTGTAATCACGCTACAGGTCGCAATTTTGATCGGATCGTCACGAAATTTTGGGTGTTGATGGAAGTCCCGGAGGGGAAGAAGTCTATTGATTTTGGTGATGGTCTGATAACATTTAGGGGTCGGAATGTGCAAAAAACTTATGTGGATAAAAAGACAACCTTTTTTTCCAAAGCGAATATCTCAGCTTCTATATGGGGTATACCAAAAGCAAAACCTGACAATGAAAGTAGAAAATATCACCTTTCTAATGATGTAAAGTAAGTTCTTGTAGGTGATCAAATAACGAAGATATCTCAATAGTCGCAAATAAACCCCAAATTTTCATGCTTGCGATTTTAGTTATAATGACGAATATCACAGCTTTGGCTGGGGACTTTCCAAAAGCAAAGCCTGACTAAGAAAGTAGAAGAGTTAATGGGGATCTCAAAGAGGAAGAAGCCTGTTGATTTTGGTGAGGGTCGAATAATGTTTAGGGGTCGGAATGGGCAAAAAACTTATTTGGAGAAAAAGACAACGTTTTTTTCCAAAGCGAATATCTCAGCTTCTATAAGGGGTACACAAAAAGCAAAACCTGACAATGAAAGTAGAAAATATCACCTTTCTAACGTTGTAAAGTAGGTTCTCGTGGGTGATCAAACAACGAAGATATCACAATAGTCGCAAATTAAACCCAAATTTTCATTTTTTCGATTTTAGTTATAATGACGAATATCACAGCTTTGGTTGGATACTTTCCAAAAGCAAAGCCTTACTATGAAAGTAGAAGATCCCATCTTTACAATGATCCAAAACAGGTCGGCGTAGGTGACCAAATAACGGAGATATCGCAATATTCGATAATACATCCCATTTTTCCATTTTTTTGGAAATCACGATACTGGGCGCAATTTTGATCGGATCGTCACGAAATTTAGGGGTTAATGAGGGTCTCACAGAGGAAGAAGCCTATTGATTTTGATGATGGTCGGATAATATTTAGGGGTCGGAATGAGCAAAAACTTTATTTGGAGAAAAAGTCAACATTTTATTCCAAAGCAAATATCTCAGCGTCTATAAGGGGTCTACAAAAAGCAAAACCTGGCAATGAATGTAGAAAATATCACCTTTACAACGATGTAACGTTGTCGTAGGTGGTCAAACAGCGAAGATATCGCAATAGTTGCTAATAAAACCCAACTTCTCATTTTTGCGATTTTAATAGTAATGACGGATATCACACCTTTGGTTGGGGACCTTCTAAAAGCAAAGCCTGACTAAGAAAGTAGAAAATCCCATATTTGAAATTATGCAAAGTATGTTGGCGTAGGTAGTCAAATAATAGAGATATCGCAATCACACTACAGGTCGGAATTTTGATCGGATCATCACGAAATTTTCTCACAGAGATAGAAGCCTATTGATGTTGGTGATGTCGACAGTAAACAAATATAAAATTAAATATTAATTATTTTGGTTCAGTTCGCCTTAAGTCATTTGGTATAAAAGCCAGATAGGTGAAAACTTTCGTATCTCCATAAACGAAATGTTTTCGAGTGAAAAGATTATTCACAGAGGTAGTGGTGTAGGGTATCTCATAGTCGGCCCCGTACCGACTATAGCCTTTTCTCACTTGTTTGAAATGAAATATCGAAAATATGAAATGGTGGGAATATCGATAGTTTACCAACTCCATTACAAAACCGAAACCAAACCGTTCTCTACCTTTGACGGCTGTTAAAGGTAGTTCCCCAGGTGGCACAACTGGGAGATCTGTATCTCCTTGAGATGAAAAAGGGATCATGATAAATCCTAGGAAAACTTTTTTCATCTGTCATGACAAATGACAAATTTCTCTTCCATTATACAAATGTAAGTCAGACACAAAAAGTGCATTTCACACACACACACAACCTGACCCAGAAAATTTTAATTAAATTCCTTTTCAATTCCATAAATATTATTAAATTAAAAAAATCAATTTTTTTCGCTACTCCATTAAATCATTTACAAAATGCAGCTGTGTCGTTTCAAAGCAAAAAACACAAATTGAAAAATAAAATAAATATTTTTTGGCCAAGCCAAATATTCCATACATTCTTCGTTCTTGCAGATATTTTTGCTGAATTGAGTAGGAAAAATTGAATGATGTTTGTTTAGTTAGTAGCCTATGCAACGCGCGGGGGAGGGCGTATTCAAGTGTGCTTTCGTTTGTTTTGTCATCATCGTGGACACCACACCAACATGGTGCAATTGAAAATTTGTTGACAGTTTGCCTTACCTAGGGGCCTTTAAAACCGTTCCATGCATGTGCTGCTATTGCCGTTGTTTTTGTTGTATTTATTGTAGTATTGCATGTCAACTGATTTTGTTGGTGTTTGGAATGAATATTTCAGAGCAATTTCTTTTTTCTTGTTTTTGTTGGTCTTCTTCGGCTACGTTCTGCATTATTGTGTCATGTCATGTCGTGGGCGGGGGCGTTTGTTCATATTCGTGTCATTCATATTTATAATTCATACGTTGTGGCGCTCGCGTATGTGTATTTTGCAATTAAGCGTAAAAATTGCTCCCCTGAAATGTTGAAATGCTATAAATGTCTGGCTTTTTTATTTCTACCGTTAGCTTTTCCTCAACGGCCTCAAATTATTTACTTTTTTGTGTTGCAACGGCGGCTTGTAATCTGAAAATAATGAATGTACATTCTTTGCCGCAATTGTTGGCGGTTTTGTGAGAGTGAGTGTGTGTGTTTTGTGTGCGTGCACCATATCTGCATTTTAAATTCAAATGGAATTGTGGTTGACTTGATGAAGAAATAAAAAATCAAAACAAAAAACAAACAGAATAAATATTTAAATGAATCAAATAAAATACAACGATCATTTTTGTCCACAATTCATTAATCTTCAATGAATATTGTAGAATATGTGTGTCGTTTTATGCAAATATTAATTTTGCAAAATTGCAATTTTAAATGCAAATGTGAATGAATGTTCGTTCGTGTTAAGTTATTTGAAGATTTGTTTTATGCAATCATAGGATTTTGTTTTAAATTTTATTAAACAAATTGCATATTTCAAGAATTTTGTCAGTTTTTTTTTTCAATTATTTATGTGGAATTTTTGGTTATTTTTATGAACGTAAATGTGTCACAGAATGAATGGAAGTGTAATGATTTTATTTATAAAATGTATAAAAATTTATATAAGCGATAGGAAACATATGAAAAATTGAAAAAAAAAATATAAAAACAAGTAAAAAAGTCTCAGTCGACTTTGCCGACAGAGATATACCCTCAGCCTATGTGAATTGAAATACTTTTTCCCAAAAAACTTATGTATTAGGGGGTTTTCAAAATTTTGGGAGTATGAACCGACAAAAATATGGATTTGGATTAAAGCACAAAAGTTCTGCGACGGAGGTACCTAACGGAGTGGACCGACATAGTCCATTTTGGAGGGAGTCATTCCTCTCGATAAATATTGCGTCCATTTGTCATTTCCATATAACCATATAATTTAGAGCTTTTGGACCATTATATCAGGAAACATGTGTTTGCCTGCAAAAAGCATAATATCGCTGTAAACAGGACCCCTAGCAGTACCTTCGGCAAAAATTTCAAAAAGATCCTCCAACAGACCCTTAACCACATAAAAATGTTGAACATTTGTGTAGGTCGTACCCTAATGAGTAGATCGATAGCGCCAACATTTGAACATAAACTTCTAAGTTATTTGAATTAATCGAGCTAACATGGCCTAAGGAGTTTGTATAGAAAAATGAATTCTAGCAAAGTACCTTACACTCAACCACTATGCTACGATCGTTTAGCTGGTGGTTTAAGGTTGAGTGTGTGGTACTTCGCTAGAATTCATTTTTCTATACAAATTCCTTAGGCCATGTTAGCTCGATTAATTCAAATAATTAATTAAAAACTTTCATAAATAATGGCCTTCGTCATAAAAATACTATAATAAATAATAATAAACTACTAAGTTTTTACAAAATGTTTCGAGATCCAAAGTTTGGACCAAAACGGTCGCTCCGTATTTAAAATATCGCTCCTATATTATATTTTCGAACTTTTGTTGAGGAGGTACCGGATGGAGTGGTTCCATCTTTAATATTTCATTTTTATCCGTTTTATTTAATATTCGAACAGTGTGGACCAACACAGTATTCGGTTCGAGAGTTGTCGTGGGCACCAGCCACAATACATATTGGACGTATGGGTTTTCTTACAGCTTTCGGGTCATTTTCTCAAGAATTATGGACTTGCCACTCAAAAAATGGGCTTTGAGTGTAACATGTTGCAAGAAAAATCAAAACAATTCGAGAGGACTTCCTAAACTGCACTCTTCCGAAATTTTGTATGGAAGGTACCCGAATATTTTGACATATATTGTCCATATCGGAACTATGTCTCGTGAAAATATTACGATGTGCAAAGTATGGATGACATCGGTTACTGCTTTCGAGAGTTATCATGCGCACCATTTTAGCGAAAAGTTTTGAACATTTTTGGGGGATGTACCCGAAGGAGAGGACCGATATATATCTTAGAACTTGTTTTGATTTTGCGCAAAATATTATACGATCGTTCGCTCCATCCACTACACATGGTGCCATAGTTGGTTTTTACAGCTATCGGGTCATTTTCACAGTAAGTAGGGACTTGCCTCTGGAAAAACTTGTACCGTCAAAATACAATACAAGAATACAAGTTGTTACAAGAAAAATCAAACCAATTCGAGAGAAGGTCTTAAACGGCACTTTTTCGAAAATTTGTGTGTGAGGTAAAATGTCTTCAATCGGGTGCTAAATTTATATGGGGGCTACATGAAAGAGTAGACCTACGTTGCCAACCTTTAGTGAAGAAGTTTTGTGTCCACTGGGAACCTTAAAAGTCAAATTAAAGATAGTTCGGTAAACAAATATAGGTAAATTCCTCAAAACACTTAAAATCTGCAGTTATAATTGTATGAGCGCTATAACAAAACAAGTACCTATGCTAACAATTAACGTGGAGAACTTTTTTGCAATAACTACCATTATAAAGTGAGCCCTAAGTATCAAAGTACATGTACTTTAGTCAAAAAAATGTAGCTAAAGCCTTTAAAATGCCGAAAATCAGGTTCTCCGTTATATGGATGCTATACCTAAACATGGACCTATGTTGAAATTTTTTGGTGAATAAATTTCGTGACTGCAGGGAATCTCATGTGTCACGTTTCCGGTACAGTCAAAGAATGTGGCTAAACCCCTCAAAATGCCAAAAATCGGGATGTACTGTTATATGAGGGTTATAACTAAACATGGACCTATATTGACCATTTTTATGGACGAAGTGTTGTGACCGTTATCAACCTCAAATGTCAATTTACAGCTAGTTCGAATAAACATTGCAGCTAAAATCCCAAAAATACTGAAAATCTGCAGGTACCGCTATATGGGGACTATACAATAAAATGGGCTGATGTAGGAATCTTCGAACTTGACCTACCTATGGAAAAAGGTACTCGAGTGCAAAAATATAGCACTCTAGCTCAATTTTTATGACAGACGGCCATGGCTAGATTTACTCAGAATTTTATCCTGATCAAGAGTATATGTACTTTATAGGGTCACAAATGATTACAATAACGTGTTGCATATATACCCTCCATACTATGGTAGAGGCTATAAAAATAGCATTATCTTAGGTGACAAAGGAAGTTTTGAAATGTTTAGGTGTGGGCCTACTTTTCCACTGACAGACCTGATCAACACAGTACACAAAGAGTCAAATTATAGCATTGTAACAAAGGCTACTAAAAACTTTATTGCGATAGATGTACATATCAGACTTGGCCTATTATTGTGTCATTTCGGGACTTATATCTCAGGAAGTATTGTCTTCCCCTAGCCAAAAACATATTGAAAATTCCATAGCCCATAATTCATCATGGAAGTTGATCTAATTTTAGGAATCATATCTTTCAATATTTATCGAAACATAGTTATAGTTAACGAGACATTTTACTTGGTCACCGTAGGATTTTGTGAGCTTTTGGGTCCACGAAAAAAAAATCCCAAAAAATATATCGTTGTAACCAAAACCACATGGTTCGATGACTGTGCGAAAGATGAACGAAGAGTGGCCCTTAATAAGGAGTCGTTGTCTCCCCCTTACGTTTGGGCATCATGTGAGGAGGCATGGACAATATTATATGGTTGTAATCAGTATAGCACGGACTACCTGCAATGCAAGTTTTTGACTTTTGGAAGGTATACAAAAGTGTTGTCCAATATAGACTCTCTGGGAACTTGATGAGCCTGTGACAGAAACATTACGATGCGCCACGTTTTGAAACAATTTCAGTCACTACTTTCCATAATCGTAACCACAATACATTTAATTTGATCACCATAGTATTTTTTAATGATAAATAAATATCATTGATAAAAATCTTAAAGAAAGGAGGTCCCAAAATGCTACCTTGTGTTACACCGGAAGTTTGGTAAAATACTACAGATTCATGTTGTCCTATTTACACTAAAAGTCAACAAATAAGCTGGAAAAATGTATCCTATTTTTTGAAGAACTCAGTGATGAGTAAATTAATAGTGTCGCCTTTTAAAAGTTTATTGACCTATTATTTTGGTAATACAGTACCCATTGTCCATTTCTACATTACTTCAACACATGTGGCTCCCTAATATTGTTGGCAAATGTAAACCAAAATATAGAATATTGTTTTAATTATAATACCCATAAACATGTGCATGCATCTAATAAGTCTAATTTGTATTTAATTCAGTTAAAATAATACTTCCCCTCTTTAGCCTTTGCTAATGCATTGACAACATCAACCGTTATTGCTGTTGTTTGCAATTAAAATGTTTTCACGTAACACAACATTTTCTCATTGGAATTTTTACAATATAGACACGCAACGAACAATATTTGAAATACTTTCTCTCGGTGGTTTTGCAATTAAAATTGCAACATTATCATAATTTTGGTAAAATAAGTAAATAAACTATTTACACAACATGTAATCAATTAATAGCAACGGCAGCGGGATGATAAAAAGCGTTGTTGCAGGTTGTATGTATGTATATTTGAAAATAACACTGTGCAACAAAATGGATCTCAAAGCCTGGGAGGTGGAAAACTCCTTTTGGGGATTAAAGCCCTCAGTGAGTACATACAGACCCCCGAAGGACAGATCCGCCGTGAGTCGAACTTCTGAGTTTTGGCGTGACAAATATTTTGCTGGATACCCTATAAGCTGCCTGAAACTAGCGTTATATCTTTGTTCGCAGTTACTTTAGCTTATTTTTAACTCGACGTCCTTTTCGTACTTTATTTCAAGAATATGGTCTCTAGAGATCCACTCCTTCGGGTACCTCCCACACAAAATTTCGGAAAAGTTCAGTTTAGGACCTGTTTTTGTAGCAACTTGTAGTTGCTGCCCCCATTACGACGGTGAAACTTTCCACTAAAATTGTGCGCACAATAACTCTCGAAGGCATTAACCGATTTTGTCCGTATTTTACACATCGTAATACTTCCACGAGGCATAGATCAGGTTTGAAAATGGCTGTATATGTCAACTTCTTCGGGTACCTCCCACACAAAATTTCGTAAAAAATTTAGTTTAAGACATGCTCTTGAATCGCTTTGATCTTTGTTGTAACAACTTGTATTCTCTACCCCTATTACGACGGTACAAGTTTTATCAGGGCCAAGTCCATACTTCCTGAGTAAATAGTCCAAAAGTTTTAAAACCCCTTATGGCACCATGTATAACCCTTGAACGGATCAGTCGATTCGGTCCAAAATTTTGACTTCGAACCCCTTTGGTTTTTGTTGTAACAACTTGTATCATGTTCTTTCAGCGGAATTCCTTACCTCTTGAGATAATGACCCAAAAGCTCCAAAAAATCCTGCCGGCACCAACTAAACTGAGTAGAATGTAAGTTAACTCTCGAAGCGAGAACGTGATTTTGTCCAAATGTTGAACTTCGTACTGTATAGACGTCAGAAGTATTGTGTTACTTATTTTCTTTAGCTCCGAGGTTGAGGGTATATCTCTTTCGGCCAAGCCGGCTGATATTTTTATACCCTCAGCCTTTAGGCTAAAGAGGGTATATACACTTTGATACGACCAAAAATGTGCCTCATCGAAATAATGGTTTTGGACCCCAAGTATGTTTGTACGATATACGTTTCCGACAATTTTGAGTCGATCTAGCAATGTTCGTCTGTCTGTCTGTCTGCCTGTCTGCCTGTGCGCACGATAACTCTCGAACGGATCAATCGATTCTGTTCAAATTTTGGGTATCGAAATATTTTGTCCAGATTTGATTTGTGTTCGAAGATCGTACTTTTGACCACTAAGTACCCTAAATGTCACATTTTATTTAATTATTTCTTAAAGGGTAGCTAAAACGCCAAAATACCTGAAATCGGACGGCAACGTTATATGGGGGCTATACCAAACCGTGCACCGGTATTGCCTATCTTCATACTTGCCCTGTATGCAGACAATATACGCAACTTTCCAAAATTTCAGCGTCCTATCTCAATTTTCTGGATGCTCGAGTAATAACCACAGACGGACGGACATACAAAGGAGATCTGCTCATTTATTAACCGTTATAACCTGATCAAAAACTTTCGAACAGGATAATTCGTTGGTCCAAACTTTGTAATAATATTTCTGCGAATCTTAAATCAAGTTAGAAGATGGTGGTTATCGGTACACTCCTTCTGGTACCTCCCCCCACAAAAGTTCAACTATTTTCGTTTAATTAGAGTTTAAGATTTAGTCGAGGATCCTTTGTAAATTTTTACCGAATTTATTCTTTACAACGATATTATGCAAAATTATATGGTGACGAACTGAAATAACTCGATATTCCAACAGACCCTAAACTGCACTTTGACATAAGTGTTGAACTTTTGTGGGGGAGGTACCCTGAGGAGAGGACCAATATGGGTCACTTTAGAAGCTAACTAAATTTAGACAAAATATTAGGAGATCCAAAGATTGGACCAAATTGGTAGTCCCATTCAAGGTATATCATGCATACCATTTTAGTGACATTTTTAAATATTGGGGAGTACCGGAAGTTGTGGACACTTATTGCCCGTCTTCGAACTGAAACTAAGTTTGGACAAAATATGACGAAGGAAAAAATTTTTGACCAAATCGGTTGATTAGTTCGAGAGTTATTGTGCTCTCCAGCCACTTTATATGGTACCATACGGGTTTTTTATACATTTTGGACTGTTTTTTCAAGAAGTATGGATTTGTTTCTGAAAAAACTTTTACCGTCGTTGTTGAGGCAGCGAATGCAAGTTCTTTCAACAAAAATCAAAGTGATTCGAGATCAGGTCCAAAAGTGAACTTATCCGAAATTTGGTGTGCAAAGTTCCCGAAGGAGTGGACAAATTTAGTCCACATTCGAACCTGATCTATATCTGGTAGATATAATGGGATGTGTAAAGTATGGAACAAATCGGTCACCCTCTTCAAGAGTTATCGAGCGTACAATTTTTCCGAATGTTGTTGAGCTTATGTTGGGGTGGTACCGGAAGGACTGGACCATATGGCTTCTCTTCGAACTTAAACTAAGTTTGGAAAACATATTAAGAAGGCCAAACTTTGGACCTAATCGACAGATTCGTTCGAGAGTTATCTTGCGCTCCAACCACAACACCGAAAGAGTGGACTGATTGAGAAAATATTGAAACTTCATCTAAGGCTGGTAGAAATTTCACGATGTGCAAAGTATGAACCAAATCGGTTACTCCCTTCAAGAGTTATCGTGGGCACAAATTTTCCGTAATTTTCGAACTTAAACTAAGTTTGAACAAAATATTTCGAAAGCCAAATTTTGGACCGTATCGGTTGATCCGTTCGAAAGTTATCGTGCGCTACAGCCAGACGGACGGACATGGCTAAATCCACTCCAAATTGTCTGAAACGGATTTCGGCCAAACATACTTCGGGTCTAAAACCATTATTTCGATGAGGCACATTTGAAAGGGTATATATACCCTCGTTATCATAAATGCTGATTGTATAATAATGGAAAAATGCTCTGCATCTATTCATTGCGAATTAACGAGATCCAACTGTACAGTAAACAACTTTAACGATGGCACTCCGCTTCTATTATTATAAGAATTTTAATAATAACAAAGTCTACGTTTTTCTTTCTATGTTGAAGTAAAATAAAAAGAAGAAACATCGTAAAAATTGTAACACATGTGCACCACCTGCTCAAGAAAGTAGAAGAAGAATAAGTGGAAGAAGAATATGCCAAAAAAATGCAATAAAACCGAAACACGCGTTTTATCCAAAATTATGTTTTATGCTTTATGTGATGATGTATTAATTACATTTTCTAGACATGCGTTTAATGTGGTTTCGTGTATCTTTCTCCGCATACCGGCACGGACCATTAATATTTTGCTAATGAAAAGATTTCCACTCAGACAAGAAAATGTCATTTGGTTTATCACAGCAAAAATTTTATAGCAATACATGAGGTGTCAACGCAATTCAGCAAGAGTAATGAGTGATAAATTGCAAAATGTAAAATTTGTTTTACGGAAATATAAAATTTTGTGAAAGCAAAATATAAAGATAAGAACAAAAAAATTGTAGTAATGTAAAATTGTTGTAATAATGTTGGATGTATAAAATATACGAGGATTTTGAATTATCATAAAGACATCGCTATACAAATCCAGAAGCATAATTGAATTTTCAATTACAACTAATACAGTATGACGTATGGGCCTTGAAAAACAGGGCAGTTTATTCGTGAAAAGCTTATTCACATGGGTAGTAAATTAGGGTATCACATAGTCTGTCCCGCCCCAGCTATAGCCTTTATTTACTGTTTTTTAGAAATTAGAAAAGAATGAATTTTTCAAATCGCCCGGTTGATAAGTTGCGGCTCAATGTGTTGTTACATATTCAACCAGACACCTGGCCCAGAGAAGAGAAAATAAGTTATGATCCCTAATCTCCAGCCTTATTGCACACTAAATGCATAACACTTTATCAATTATACATACTAATTATGTATGTATGTAAGTATAATCCTAATTGAATTTTTTGCATATTGCATAAATAATCCTAATTATGAATATAAAATATATAAAATAAATATTATTTTGACCTTAACCCATATGTTTGCCAAATGAAAGTCAATAGATAACCTCTAACGTTATTCACATTTCCATAACAGAACAAAAAAAAAATATTTCTCTATTTGTTTAAAAAAATAAATAGAGATTAAAAAAGCCACATGCTATCCAAACGAAAATCACAACAATAACAACAAAGAAATAACACAAAGAGATTTCGAATTTTGGGGGACACAAAGAAAATAAATCAAAACAGAATAAAATGAATTTAAAAATTAACCGCAGCCCTGGTTTTGTTAACAAATATTTTACAAAAGATTAAATTCGTTTAACGAAGCTACCGACTTGGCGAAGAAGAAATACAGTTGCGGAGACATGTCTAGCAACAGCACATGGAGAATGGTATGAAGATAAACGCACATTCAGTTATGCATTTTCTACACCAGTTCACTACGAAGTAAGGGATCTGGCATTTAAATGAATTTGGTATGTTTTCAAGGCATCTACACTTTGATTCCAAATTATTATTATTGTTTTTCTTTTATAGGGATCGTAGTATTGGTACTCCTGTTATAATCCTTCGCTGTTACACACTTTACTTAGTTGCCCTCTACAGAACATTTATCCTATAGGCCGAAAAAAAGACTTCCATTTCTCACCATTGGTTGCTTTGCTTTTCCAAATAGGAATACCGCGTTTTTCGATCTCGTTTTCTTGGTCCACACTCATACGCTTTTTAGCGGGTTCATCATCGGTCATTTGTATGACATGGTCTAGGCTATCGGTATTTTAAACTGCTTACTTAAGCCAAAGTATCACCTGATGTTGTTTGTTGTGCCGCGGTAGACGACGTCTTTTGTTAACTCAAATTTATAGTACCCGTTTACCGCCACACCCACTTTAGCAGAGTTTCCTCCGACCTTCTAAAAGGTAACAGTGACTTCTTTTACTGATCGACCGATGATGTCTATGTCATCAGCATAAGGTACTACTACCTTATGTGATGTTATGTGACTAATGATGTGTCATTTTTTACCTTTGCATCTCGTTCGAGGTCTGCAAGAAAACTATCTGGCCTAGGCAACCGCCCGTGTCGTTCGTGAACGGATAATGCAAGATCGTCATGTTATACACCGTGAGATAGAGGCATCCTTGGGCAAATTGGACAATCGCTCAAAAAGAGGCTCTTGTGTATTGGTGCAAAGAAATCGTTAATAAAAACGATCGTTGTGGTTCAAGCGACGTTTATAAGATCTTCATAGACGACGAATCTTGCAGCTATGCTTAGGAGCCCGAAATAAAACAGGAATCGACCGTTAACGTCTTCGAAAGCGAGCCAAATCCGACGAAAATTGTTAATGTAAGAAGCACTTCGAAGCAAATGGTAGCCCGTTTCTTTGGCAAAAATGACCGTGTGCCGACTATACGGCTTCAGAAATTTTAGACGGTTAATTCTGAGTGGTCCCCTACAATTTGTTTGATAGAAGTCTCCTGAGAAATCTGAAAAGCGAACAAGAGAAGACTAATCATTCTGCAACATGATGATGCGAGCTCTCACACATCGATTCAAAACAGCGCCTGTTAGACCGGACAAAACGTGGAATTGATTGATGGATCATCCGCCGTACAGCCCTGACTGGGGATCCAAATGACTTTATTTGATTCCAGCATATCAAGAAAAAAATGCGTGGTCAACGATTTTCGTAGCCAGAAAATGCTATAATAGCGTTCAAAAACAATTATGGAGGTGTCTAAATCGGAGTAGAAAATGGGATTCAATAAAGCCTATAATTCATGCTGGTGACTACTAAATTTCATTGTTAGACCAGATAGTTATCGTTCAGCCCTCGTATAATTTTTCCAGCAGGATATTGAAGAGATCACACGAACGGCTCCCTGTCAGAAACCTCTTTTGGGACGGAAATATTCAATTAAAGTCAGCTTATAATTATTTTAGTGTCATAGGCATGGCAATTGTCATATGTTTCTTCTAAGCGCTCGTAAATATACCTTGATGTTGTAGAAGCATAGAAACCTACGTAGCCAATAAAAATCGAACTATATGCAAAATTGCCTTCAAATCTATTTTAAACGCACAATTCTGCCTACAGCAAAATATAAAGTAAGAAAATATTTTTTTTTTTTGTTAAAATACTTTCTGAAAAACGAAAAGCGCCGCAGCCAAAAATATTTAAAAAAATAGCGCCGTTTTTTACATAAATATTTTCACAATTTAAGAAGATAAAGAGTTTTGTAAAAATATTCAAATACTTTCTGAAAACCGAAATGCGCCACAGTCGATCGCGCGATTTTTTATAAAAATATTTTCACAATTTAAAAATATAAAAAGTTTTTGTAAAAATAAATACTTTCTGAAAAGCGATAAGCGCCACAGGCGGAAATATTTTTGAAAAAAATTGGGCCTTTTTTTACAATAATATTTTCACAATTTAAGAAAATACATTTTTTTTGTAACAATATTCAAATACTTTCAGAAAAAAGGAAAAGCGCCATAGGCAAAAATATTTTTGAAAAAAATCGCGCGATTTTTTACAAAATATTTTCACAATTTCAAAAGATAAAAAGTTTTTGTAAAAATATTCAAATACTTTCTGAAAATCGAAATGCGCCGCAGACGAAATAATTTAAAAAAAACACACTTTAAAACTTCTCCGAACTGCTATTTACATAATTTCGGACATGATTTCGTTTCTAAATTAGGCCTTCCCGAATGTATAAGTCCGTTTAAATTCTAACTTCTACTCTTAAATTAAAAAAAAAAAAAAACAAGTGAGCAAAGGCTATAGTCGCGACGGGGCCGACCATGTGATACCCTACACCACAACCCCTGTGCATAAGCTTTTCACTAGTTAACATTTCTTTTAGGGAATATAATCCGACTACCACCTGTATTGCAAAAAATGGAAGAATTTGATGCATTGTCGACTGTTTTCCCGTGTTTGGCCACCTTTGCCAACCTACTTTACACCAATGTAACGGTAATATTTTCTTCTTCCATTGCCAGGCTTTGCCGTTAGAACACCCTTACTAGAAGGCATTATATCCACACAGAATTTGTCTCCACCTGAGTTCTTCCGCATTCCGACCCCTAAATCCGACTATCACCATAATCAATAGGCTTCTTCCTCTGTGAGCCCCCATCAACCCCCAAAATTTCGTGACTATCCGATCAAAATTCTAATCTTAGCGCGATTACATAAAATATAAAGATAGGATATATTACTGAATTTTACGATATCTCGGTTGTTGGGCCACTTACGCCAACATACTTTGCATCAATATAAAGGAGATCTTTTCTTATTCCATTAACGGGCTTTCTTTTTGGTATACTCCTACCAGAAGCGGAGATATTCCCATAAGAAAAAAACGTTGACTTTTCTCCACATAAGCTTTTTGCTTATTCCGACTCCTGAACATTATCCTACCATCACCAAACTTAATAGGCTTCTTCCCGCATCACCTCCCAAAAAATTCGTGACGATCAGATCAAAATTGCGACCTGCAGCGTGATTACAAAAAAATCGGAAAATGGGATGCATTACCGACTATTGCGATATCTTCGTTGTTTGACCACCTACGACCACCTACTATACATCGTTGCAAAGGCTATATTTTCTACTTTCATCTGCATGTTTTTGCTTTTGATATACCCCTTATAGATGCGTAGATATTTGCTTTGAAATAAAACGTAGACGTTTTCTCCAAATAAGTTTTTTGCCCATTCCGACTCCTTAATATTATCCGATCATCACCAAAATCAATAGGCTTCTTTCCCTCCGGGATGATCCGATCAAAATTGCGACCTGTAGCGTGAATACAAGGTTTAGATGGACAGAGGGACGGACACACATAGCCAGATCGACTCAGCTCGTCGAGACTTTCATTTTGGTATATATAAGTATGGGTCTACGACCATTATTTTGATGCGTTACAAACTTTTTAGCCAAAACCAACTTATAATACACTTGCCACATAGTGGTGTAGGGTATAACAATTATAACTACAAATTTCAAAATTAAGCAAAAAAATAATTTATAAATTAAGAAAAACCAGTAAGGAAAGGATCAAAGTCGTGCAGGGCCTACACCACTGTGAATATGTAAAATATAAATCGGAACTCTATCCAGATCTCAACCGATGTTGATATAATTTGGCACATTTATTTCCAGACCGAATTCAGTCACACATTCCAAATATCATTGAAATCGGACTTATATAGCGTGTTTGGAGCAGCAAATACGCGAAATCGGCCGAAAATATATATGGGTGCTATATCCAAATCTGAACCGATTTCGATATAATTTGGCACATTTATTTCTAGACCGAATTCAGTCACACATTCCAAATTCCATATGTAGCGAAATCGGACATATATAGCGTGTGTGGTACAGACAAAAAATGCAATCTGTACGTTGCGAACAAAAATACTTGGACAGACGGACGGACAGGCATAAATCGACTCGGAAAGTGATTATATGTATATATGTATATAACAATGGGTCTATTTCGTTTCCTATTGTATGTTACATACAAATGCACAAAGACATAATACCCCTTACCACTGTGTGGTGTAGAGTATAAAAAGTCTTTGGGAGTTATGTCCGCGATTTTTTTGGTTGTTATGTCCGCTTGGCTTCACGGACATAACACCCAACGAATTTTTGGGAGTTATGTCCGCAAAGGGCAAAGCGCCCAAAATCATTTTGGGAGTTATGTCCTGGCACCACATTCTAAGTACAAATTTGTATTTCATGGTCCTTGAAACATTTGCGGGGGTCGTCAACTTTAGTGAGGTTTGTTTTTCTTTTCCTTTGTTTTTTCATGGTATGCTGCTTTTTGGAGGCATGGGTTACTAGCCCAACTCAAGTTTTTAAGGTTCTTATGGAACGCGCGGCACATGTTAGCTCACTACCTTTAACGGTTGTTGAAGGTAGCTTCCCCAGGTAACACCATGGGGAGGTCAGTGTCCACTTGAAATTAAAGAGGGACCAAGATAAATCATGGGCTTTGCCATGGTAAAGCCGATCAGAACCGTTGATTGGTATATTTCACCCCCAACGTCACCCTTCTCGGTTATTAGCTTGATTTATCAATGGTTTTGACTACACTTCTGCTCTTTCACATTTCATAACTGTAGAGCTTGCTCTTCTAGGAGGATCCTTTCATTCAGTTCCATATATCGACCATTAAAAACACATACAAACATATAATATGCATAGAAGTATAAAGTAAGGGCGGTCTATATATTTGGGGCTTTGCAAAAAAACCAAAGAAATAACAAACAAACTTTGTCAACAAAGTTACTTATTAACTTATCATGAGCTCTTTTGTTTATCTTAAGCTCCAAATGTATTAATATGTTTGTGTATGCGTGTTTGTGTATAAAAGTATGAATATTCCATTTTACGCTATGCCATTTCTTTTGTTCTTTGCATTGTTCATAATCTGGTTTTTGGCATATGTGGCGAAGCATATCATGGACAGACTTAAATAGAAGAATGCGAAAAAACAGCTGCGGTGCCTATATAAAATAACATTTATGATAAATGTTGTCTATATTGTTGCATTAAATTCTTCTAAGGCCAACAATTTGTAAAAAAGAAAAGACAAAACTTTAAAAGAAATGTTCAAGTATTTTATTTTGTTTTTAAACAGAAACAATTTAAACTTTGTTCGTTGGGCGTTTAGAAAGTACTTTACATATTAAATGAAATAAAAATCGTGAAAAGTTAAAATTTTTTTTTTTTAATTTTCCAATGGATTTGGGTAATGGCATTTTACGGTGAAAAGGACTTAAACAATAACAACTGTCGTGTAAACCCTAGAAAAAATATGCAACTTTTTTGTTTAATCAAGTAAAAAAGTTACCGGTGGCTTTGCCGACAGAGATGTGAATCACCATAAATCCCTTGACACTGAGCTTGACAATGACCTTGCCCAAAAAAAAGCTGTTTAAATATGTGTCTGGAAGCGAAATATAAAGTTTATGAATATCATTTGTTGTTAAGATTTACTTAAATAACAATATCACTGCTGTTCAGCTATTCTTGCTTTTTGGGGGGCAGCGACGTACATATGTATGTGTACAACAGTAAACATTTATCATGGTATTATCTGCAAATGTTGCCAACGTCACACAGAACTCAGTTGTGTTGCTTAAAATAGCCTTCTACAATCTACACTTTCACACGTTTCTATTTCTGCTATGAGGTTTGCTTCCATGTAGTATGTATGCGTGATTGTAGGATGTAGGAGAAGGATGTTTCGGTTATTTCGTACGTTGAGCAGCGTAACTTGCGCCACTTATTTTATGAAATGGTGGCAAATAGGCAAACAAACATAGTCATGGCAGCAGTCAGTCAACCAAACAAACATCTCAAGAGTCTAGACCTCCACTACTGTTCCAAGTACACAAACATACATCTGTATGTACTTCAACACTGATATCCAAGTACAAGTAACTCGTTCTCAATTGGTACTAAAATATGCAAGAACGGGGAAAAAACACTAACAGCAACGACAAGGAAAACAGAAAAAAAACTAATGGCAAAAAATGCAGAAAATGTTAATGATTTCAATGGCCTTGTGCGGACGCCATTTCGTTTTATACCTAACTGAGAAATTGCCTCAAATATGTACAATGTATATTAGGGTAGCTATAATGCAAAGGGATATGATGGTTAGGAATGCGGTTGTTCTTCTGCTTGCTCCACAGTGTTCGAAATCAAGGCACACTTTTCTTCCAAATTAATTGTAATTTGGTACTTAGGGTTCCTAGTGGTCACTTAACTTTTCAACCAAAAATTGCTGTTCAACGGCCCAGAAATGCATCATTCCTGCAATTCAGTTGCAACGTTGTGATGGTTACAACGTTTTGCGGAAGGATCGCACGAGAAGAGGAGGAGGAGGACTTGCCTTCCTAATACACCAATCTGTCTACTACAGAGCTATCATCCTTGGGCTTGACTCTAGTGACCCATACACAGTAAAGTGTGGTACTGCCGAGATATAGCTGCTTAATGTGTACATACCGCCGATGAATAGCTGTGCCTGGCGTTATATGTCCGATATTAGTTCGCTTTTAGAGGGCAATAACCGTCTGGTGCTAGGGGACTTCAATGCTCATCATGAACTTTGGCATTCCATCCTAGGTAATGACCAGGGGGTACAGCACTGGCCTAGCAAATTGATAGCTCCACGTTTTGCACGGTAAATGAGATTGCACAGCTCGCCAGATATCACCATTCTGAAATTAGGTCTGATAAATGACGTATCCTGACAAACCCGTCATTTTTCTTGGCTCGGACCACCTCCCTATCATTGTCTCTGTAAATAGACCACCCGATTTTATAACCTCTGAACGCCGTACTTTCCTGAACCATGGGAAAGCTGATTGGCAAGGGTTCAGAGATTTTACCAATCACCGCTTCAGAGAGCTGTCCATTCCCTCAGATCCTCGGGTAGCTGAGAGAACCTTCCAGGATATCATTACTGCAGCAGCCGCTCGCTACATACCTGCTGGTCGAATACCCTAAATAAGGCCTAATTTCCCAGCAGAGGCGACTATCAAATGAGCGTGATGAGCTTCGTCGTATTAACACTGAAGACCCGAGAGTTAGAGAGCTTACTCTTTAAGTCAACAGGTTAGTAGGCGAACATAAGCAGGATTAAGTAAATTGAGGGCAACAGTTTAATCACTCTCGAATCCGGGAAAGAAGGATGACAGAATGGCTGTTACTTTCAACGGCGTGACAGTAACTGCCCCAAAAGAGGTGCGCGTGTTATTTTAACCGGCACTTCATAGACCAACCCGAGAGTGATAGGGCGAAGATGAGTGTGCTACGTATAAGAAAAGCCTTCCCAGGCGAGGAGGAACCACCAAAATTTGCGATGCCCGATGTTGCAGATGCCCTCCGAAACGCGAAATCATCTAAAGCGTTGGACCCACACCGAATATCGATGTTTAAGCAACAGGATGAGCCCGGAGTTGAATATTTCACAAGTGTCCTCAACCTTTCGTTAGCCACCCATATTGTACCAGAAGCATGGAAAATTGGGAGGATGGTCCCGCTACTGAAGCCTGGCAAGGCCGTGCGACCGAACTGTTATGGTGGCTCTTGACCTATCGAAAGCTTTCGATACTGTCAACCATGCCAAGCTGTTCGAGGTTATATAGAGAAGACTACTCTCCAGTCGTGTTTGAAACGTTGGGTGATCAGCTATATGTGCGGACACCAGTCTTTTGTGGAATTCTGGAACAAGAAGTCCAATCCCCGTAGAGTTATACAGGCAGTCCCCCAAGGAGGGGTAATATCTACGGAACTTTTTAACCTCTAACTACCTGAAATTCCACACCCTCCAGACGGCATAGATATGGTAATGTATGCGGATGATTGTACGATCTTGGCGTCGGGTACTATCGTCGATGACATATGTGTCAGGTTAAATGTCTACATAGCTGACCTAGTGCAGTTCTTCCATTCGAGGAATATGAAAATATCCATTGTCACGCTATTCACCACTTGGACGGCAGACATCCAACTGAACATATTGGTCGGTCCCAAAATATTGGGTGTAACTTTCGATAGCATGTTTAAGTCGTCCGCACAAGCCACATCTATTTGCGATAAGATCAAAAGTATTAACAAGGTCCTCTAGTCGCTGGCCGGCAGCACATGGGGTGTTGACAAAGAAACCTTGTTGACATCTTATAACGCAATAGGACCTTCTGTGGTAAGCTATGCAGCGCCAGCATGGTATGCAAATGTTAGTGCTACGCAGTGGAAGAAGATTCAAACCCTGTAACGGGGTGCCTCCTCATGTCACCATCTTCATGAAGAGGCGAAGGTTTTACCCGTGCGTCTGCACAACTTGATGTTGTCGATGCAGTACCTGCTTGGGTGTTATCGCAGCGAACATCCCTGTCACGATTTAATGGACAGGCTTCCCCACCCAGGCACGTCAGGAGAGATCTTCACGATCTAGAGAGAGAGGCCCAAAGGTATAAAAGATAACCTCTAGATCAACGAACCTATCAGGCAGGCTCGGATAGCATTCACACAGACATGGTTGTGTAGGCAGTACAGAGATACAGTGTGAATGCTGTACTTGGAGACCACCCTCCATCCATCGCAGCAGAAGAACGCCAGCTGCCAAGGCAAACACAAGTGGTTTTAGCCCAGTTAAAATCCGGACGATGCAGGCGCCTCAATTCGTATTGCGCCTGAATTGATTCCACGATACCCAACACATGCCCGGCATCTGGATTGGGACCTCACGACACACTGCATTTGTTTAGCTGTCCAACTGTTTCTTGATTCTTTATGGACGCCACCAGTCCAGGTTGCAGAATTCTTGAGTGGAACCGGAACCTGATAATTGAAATAATGCACGAACGAACATATATGCGTTGCTGCAACAACAACCGAAATTTAGTATTTAGACTTCGTTTGCGGTATAAAATATCCCAGCGGAGAATTGTCGATATAAGTCCACATTCTTATATATCTCCCATAGAACTGTACCGCCCGATTTTCGGTATGGTGGAGGGTATAAAATGCCGAATATAACCATGTTGTTAGTAGTTATTTATTAGTGGGGCAATTTTGTCATTGTTCACCAAAGGGGGGAGGGAACTGAAAGAACGTAAGAAGAACTCGATGTAAGAACAAATTTAACATATATCGGAAATGTTGATCAGTGAATACATACTACACATACTACACTCCCTCCCAGCTTTTGTTTACATGTTTCGGAAACGCACGAAATCCATATTTTATCGGAAAGTTAGAAAGACGTAGTGACTAAGGATGGGCAATTAATTAATAACGAATCAGTTCATTATACCCTCAGACATTAGGCTGTATATACACTCTCATACGACCAAAATGAGTCTCATCGAAATAATGCTTTTAGACCATAATATCTTAGGACCACACTCAGGGACGTAGCCAGGATTTCATTTCGGGGGGGGGGGCCCACATGACAAAAATTTTGAAAGTTCATATTAGCGACAATTTCTTATTTAGCAATGACGTAAACCTTATTTTAGACATATATTACCGATGAAAAAATTTGCATTACTATTTTTTAATTAAAATGACGTAAGACTTCTTGGCCAATTTACCCTTGTTTTCAGAACTTTTTTGACAATATAATAATATGTTCAAAACAATGGATATATTAATAATCGCATATATTTTTGGGTGCATCATTTATCAAATAACTCACGACTACAGTGAATGTTATGTAATTCAGTGAAGAAAGATTATATTATCAGAAAATCTTAGAAATATCTTAACATTTCTTTTTTTTGTTTACATGGAATGTTGAGGACATTTCCTCTGTTTCCTACTTCACAAAAGTTCAAAATCACCGCTTCAATTTTCCACTCCAAATATTATTGAGTAATTTATAGATGGAAAATGGGATTAGTAGAGAATTGATTTATGCAGAGGAAACGTTGGATATCATGGCGTTATCCACTAGTAATTTTTATATATACAGGTAGAATTTAGAAGGAAAAAAACGACGAGGCGCATGTCTTCTTTTTTGGTCTCCTATCACGCTGCGATGTCAGAATATGCTCAATTTTTCAATCGGTGTCAGGTGCCCAATCGCTGTTATTGTCATAAAGAAATTGTAGTTATTTCCCTAAAGATATTTTGGTGTCCAAACGTAGATCTTATCACAAAGAATTTCTGAAGGCCGATAGTGGTTTTCTTGATAGAGAAATAATGATGAGCAATAGTGAATGTATCTATGATG
The DNA here is from genome assembly GCF_047663935.1 of Musca autumnalis. NCBI lineage: Eukaryota > Metazoa > Arthropoda > Insecta > Diptera > Muscidae > Musca > Musca autumnalis. The sequence goes on from NW_027411644.1 coordinate 222,286,716, forward strand.
AAATTTTAGCACCCAATCGCGAGTATGTAAATGACAAATTCTGTCGCCCAATCGTGCATCTGTCAATAGGCGTCCAATCGTCGGACTTCTCTTATAGAAATTCTGGTTTCCTCTTGAAATTGATCAGGAACTAGGAAAGCTCTGACAAACAGTCTTGAATTCTTTTAAACTGGAATTCTGGCGCTCAATCCAAGTTCTATACATGTATACATTCTTTTAACAAAAATCCACAAACACAATTTTTTCCAATCTACATTTTTTATACTCTCAACCTTTAGTCCTCATCAAAATAATAGTTTTAGGGCCAAAGTGTTTTTGGAAGAAATCTATTTCAGAACACTTGGAGTCCACTTAGCTATGTTCGTCGGTCTGTGTGGCTGCCTGGAGAACACATAATTCTCGAACATATTAACCGATTCGGTCCAAAATTTGGCCTTCGTGATATTTTGTCAAAATGTTGATCAATTTCGATCGACTATCGATCCACTCTTTCGGTAACCTTCCACAGAGTATTTCAAAAATTTTCAGAGAAGTGCAGTTTAAGACCTCTCTGGATAATTAGTAAATATATCTGTGTAAGCTTAAGACCTCAGTAGTCATGGCTTCACTTCCTTTATGCTAAGAATTTAGTATAAGTAGAAATATGAAATAAATAAAAATACCTCTCTGGAAAGGCTTTGCTTTTTTGCAACAAGTGTTCTCGGGGCCCCTATTACTATAGTACTATATTTTTTTCAGGGGCAACTATAGTTTTTTTCAGGGGCAAGTCCATACTTCCAGAGAAAATGGCCCGAAAGCTGTACAGAACACCTACGGCCATCATGTGTAGTGGCTGGTGCGCACTACAACGTTCGAACCGGATATTGCGTTGGTCCAAACTTTGTTTATCACATCTTTGTGTTTATTTCAGCTTGAGTCCATATTTTGTTGTATTCAAGTATTTGAATAACAACAAAATGTTTTACAGTGGATATGAAATTGATTAGTTGCGGGCGGAGGGTAGGGAATACTATAGGTTCAGTTGTCACCAAACAACTTCATCAGTTATCACAATATTTCTGCGAGCCTTATATAAATTTCGAAGATGGTGATTTTCCCCCAAATTTCAAGAATTTTAGTGAAAGTGGTATATGCGATTTTTCTTGAACGGAGCAACAGATTTGGTCCAAACTTTGGATTTAGTAATACTTTGTCCAGACTTAGTTTTAGCTTGAAAATGGACCATATTGTGTACATCCCTCACAAACCATCAAAACAGTTGTTTAATGTAGTTTAAGGTCTGTGCGAGAATCCTTAGAAATTTTTACTGAAGGTATTCCTTGTGTTTAGAGCGGTATTATGTTTTTCGTGGGTAAGTCCATATTTCATGAAAAAGAACTGAAAATTATACGTGACGAACTGAAATGACTGCTGGGCGCAATATCTTCTAAGAGAAATGATTCCCAAAATAAGATCTACTTCCGAAATAAACGATGTCGGTCCGGTCCATTTCTTCGGGTACCTCCACAGCAGCACTTGTGGTCAATGATAAAATCCATATTTTGTTGGCAAGTTCATACGTCCGAAAATGACTACACAATTCTGAAAATCTCCTAATATATAGCTTTGGGTTAAAGGATTTTGGTTGTGTAGCCGCTATTCGATCTGTCCATAGTTGAAAGTTTCAGTTCACACAGGCTCAGGGTATATTCCCGTCCGCAAAGACGACTGATACTTTTTGAGATTTTGACGAAGACGAATCTGTTTCGATAAGCTTTTTTTTGTTTGTCGTCAAAAAGTCCTTTGCCGAAGAAGGCAAAAGGAACATTTCTAGAAATGTGCATCCATTGAAATAACTTCCCAAAATACAACTCAAAGAGTAATCGACAGAAAAATCCCTGAAGATGAAATTCAATGTAATTTCGAAATATTAGAAATAATATGAAATAAATAAAATATAAACATTGACCTCAATCTCAATAACCATGATTTTATTAACATTCGAAAGGTCGAACAAAACATAGACATTTACTAATTTGTAGCATGAAACCATTTTTAAATAATCTCAACGGACGACACTGCGTTGGAACAGAAATTATATCATAAAAAATGGTTGATATAGTTTTTTTTGCAAATTTCAAACATAATAAAGAATTTGTAATTGTTATGATGTTCAAAATAGTTCATTACAAAAAGTTGTTTGAGACTCTATACAAAAGTGTAAAACCGCAAAGATTAAGCAACGATCTTTTATTGGTCTTATCAAAAATTTCAAAAGCAAAAGATCGGTAGAATTTTTTTCCAGATGTTGTTTTTAAGCCAAAGTATTGGACGTAATATTCTGCAAACGTTCAATAAATACAAATGAACGTCTTGTTCTGAACTCAGTAACACTTACAGTCAGCCTAAAATTACGATTAAACGCTTAAAAACGCAGAAAATTGCTCAAAAAGCCTAACGTGTTCCTTATTTTTATACTTTCAAATATGTTGGACAATAATGTATACCAATGTAGTTAAATAATTCTCCGTAATACTTCCTCCAAATACTTTACATATTTCTATAAAAATTTAAAAATGTTTATCATTTTACTCAAAAATTAAAAAAAATTGTAAGATAAGCTAATATCCTATGGGAACGAAAATCATTTCGGGGGGGCCCGGGGGGCCCGGGCTACGTCGGTGACCACACTCTTTACAGACAATTAGGACCAAACTCGTTACATACAATTATATTTCTGTGAATTTTAAATAAAGTTCGAAGATTGTGTAATATTTTTTTTTTCAGCTTTCGTAATATTTTGTCAGGCTTTTTAGGGCATTATCCTCCCTCACAAGAATTCAAAATTTTAATTAACCTTTGAACATGCATCCTGACATAATGAACTTTAATCCAACTCCATCTGTTTTGGTTCAAAAAGGATCACGAAATTCTTAAAACTGTTCAAAAATTTGAGGAAAAGGATTTCAGTGGTGCAGCCGGTAACAGTCGTCAACAGTCGTACACCCAATTTAATGTATAATTATAGTTCTAGTCTACGAACATTAACTAATTTGTACGATTTCTCTGTCCTAAATTATTGTAATTTTTTACACATTCCTTAAACTACCAAACTAACTATACACCCTAATCTGAGTCACATATGTATGTATGTACATGAGTGCACTACACAGTATGATGAAGGCATGTAGGAATCTCAGAAATGTACACCAAAGTATTAGCATACTAAGAAATGTTTGCAACTTTTTTTGTTATCGCCATAATGCTTAAATTTATATCCCTTCATTAACATTTTTAAATCATAACGTAATGTTGAAATACGTAATTCAAAATAAGTTTTGAAAATTGTTGGATGATTAGTATTAAATGTAACAATGATAGTAGCAGATGAATAGCTGAAAAATATATATTATTTTCATGTTAAACAGCAGAACAAGGAAGGATTGCTACTGTTAAATTCGTCCTTTCTCCACATTTGAAATCCAAGCAGTGCAATTGGGCCATATTTGTACCAGGCTTATTACAGGCAATTGAATTGAAAATTGCTGTGGTGTTCTGTATTCAAATTGGTTAACAAACTCGAATTAAAATGCAATGCAATTATAGTCGCCTTCTCAATATTTTACGTTGTAGCTTGTTTTACATGAATATTTGTATATAACAAATATGCATACAGATATGAATACGAGTTATATGTGAAAGCCATATAACCAGCACAGCACATTTGCCTATGCAACTGTAGAAACAAAAGCTGCAACAATGTATTTTCAGCATAACTTTGGATTACATTGTTGCAATGTCTTAATATCAATCCTTTGATTGAACTGTCCATTTTAATGTTTATTTGATAAGACCACCATCAGTGGCTAAATATAAAACCTATGCAACTTTAGAAATGAAAACTGCAACAATGTATTCACAGCTTAACTTTGGATTACATTGTTGCAATGTCTTAATATCAATCCTTTGATTGAACCGTTCATCTTATGAATTGTTTATGTTTATTTGAAAAGACCACCATCAGTGGCTAAACATTAAACCAAACGGCCACCATCAGTGGCTACTGTTTATTAAATTGCAACTGAGATTGTTTACTCAGCTGCATAATTAAATTCTGATTTTCCCACGTCAAACAAAGAACTTAAGATTCGATTCTTTGGAAATAAAGAGCGTATTAATTTTAAGAATTCAGTCTGTTAATGTACTCCTAACAATACGGTTGTATAATACCGCATTGAATAAAAAATAAAACGTATAAAAAAGTAAATTTTTTGTCTTTTTATTTAACTGGCGCAGTCGGTAGGATTCAGGGTAAAAAAACTGAATCCTTTACGAAAACTATCGTTCCGTTCCTTTGCTCGAAAAAAAGTGATAATTTTTTTTTTTAACAATTTGCTCGAAAAAAGTGACAAATTTTTTTTACAAAAAAAAAAAAAAATTATTGTGAAAAATAAGAAACACATTGATGTGACGTGAATTACAGCATAACATACATACAAACAGAAGTTAAATTGTTCAACATAAAACACAAAACTAGAATTGTGAATCAGAAAACAAAACGTTTAACCAAATTTTTATATACACCCAAATTAACTAAAGTTAAAACCACATATACTCACTCAACAAACTAAAATTTACAAATAGTTAAAAACTTGTTAATTTAAAACTTACATATTAAAGTGTTAAAACATAAAGTTGAAGAATTAAAACTTACGCCCAAATTAACTAAAGTTAAAACCACATATACTCACTCAACAAACTAAAATTTACAAATAGTTAAAAACTTGTTAATTTAAAACTTACAAATTAAAGTGTTAAAACATAAAGTTGAAGAATTAAAACTTACGCCTAAATTAACTAAAGTTAATACCACAGAGAATTGTGCCTAAAATCTACAGAATTAAAACTTAAAATCTACGATAAATAAATGTTAAAAACTAGAAATTATAATTGACCTACTTGAATATAAAAGTTGAAAAATCAAAAACATAATAAAAAAATCTCTCCACCTAAACCTAACCAAAAAGATAATTGCCTAACTGTAAAACAACATTTAAGAAGAATTAAATAAAACAACGACATGGCACTATCATTACCCGAAGCGCTCAGAGAAGCGCGCAATATTCCAGTGTTTAATGGTACCGGAGAGTACCTGTTATCAAACTATCTAAGAGATGTAAACATAGTACTCTCACTAATACAAGAAGAACATAGGCCGATAATTACAAACATCCTAGCTAACAGATTGCAAGGAAAGGCACTGCAGGCGGTGGAAACATTGATGCAACCAACATGGGATCAGATAATCACGAAACTGAAGGAAGAGTTCGGTATCAAGGAATCCTTTTTCAAGCTACGAGATGATGCAATGAATGTAAGTTCCGAAAATATTCATGACTTACACGAACAATTATTAAAAATCTTGTGTAAATTAAATACTAAATATACATTAAGCCCAGATAACGAATTATTTACACCTCTGGAAAATAAGAGGAATATTTTTAAAATTTATATAGACTACTTACCTTTGTACATTAGAACTCTTTTAATACAAAATAATATCGACGATATTAATGATGCGATTACTTATCTTACCGAAAATGATCTTATTAAAGACATTCGGCTAAAAAACCATGCTAAAAATAATAAAAAATTCAAACAAAAGAAATCCTATCAAAATGCTCATAATAATCATAACAATAATAATTATAATAATAATAATCATTCCAATAATAGAAGATTTAATTTTGATAATGACGGTAATAGGTATAACGATAATAATGAGCCGATGGAAATAGGAAATATAAATAATGGTGAAAATTTTCATTCACCGCCCCAAAATCCTACTTACCAATAATTCCATTAACTATCAATGGAATTAAAGTAAGATGCCTAATAGATTGCGGTGCTGCAACAACATTAGGTGATTACAGGATATTTGGGGCAACGGCTTCAAAACGTAAAATCAAATATAATTTAGTATTAAACACTCTAACAGGAAGTAAAAATGTAACTGAAGAAGTGATCGTAGATGTTCCGCTTGAATTTAACAGGGCTGGCGAAACCATGTCAGTAAAATTAATAGAGTTAAAAAACCGTAACTTCGATTGTATCATAGGAAACAATGTTTTATTGCCAATGGGGGTAATAATAGACCTTTTAAATAAACAACTGGTGATCGACAATACTAGGGTATCTTTAATAAATAATCAACCTCCAATAAATTATGAACAAATAACCATATTGGAGATTCAGCACCTGGAAACCTGTAGTATTAAAGTACCAGATTATATAAGTACCGAAGAGGGGAATAGGTTGGATAAGTTTTTATGTAAATTTAAAAACACGTTCTATTTAGAGGGGCAATCCTTACCTATGACCACGGAAGTAAAGCATACTATTGCAACAACATCAGATAAACCGATATTTTCAAAAATTTACAGATATCCAAAAATGCATGAGAAAGAGATAGAAAGACAGATTAGGGAAATGCTAGACCAGGGGATAATAAGACCGAGTAAATCGCCTTATAATTCTCCGCTTTGGATAGTACCCAAGAAAGTTGGAGCGGACGGTATTCAAAAATGGCGTTTAGTTATTGATTACCGCCAACTAAATTCCATAACTGTCGATGATAAATTCCCAATGCCCAATATCGATGCATTATTTGATAAACTGGGTAGGGCTCAATACTTCTCAACCATTGACTTGGCGAAAGGCTTTCATCAAATAATGATGGATGAAAGGGATATACCTAAAACTGCATTTTCTTCACCTATGGGACATTTTGAGTATATCAGAATGCCCTTTGGTCTGAAGAATGCACCTGCTACGTTTCAAAGAATGATGAACCATATTCTAAGGGACTATATTAATAAGATTTGTGTTATATATATGGACGATATACTTGTTTTCTCAACCTCGCTGGAAGAACACTTTGATAGTCTAACAAAAATTTTTAATGTTCTGCAAAAACACAATCTTAAAGTTCAATTGAACAAGTGTAATTTCTTAGCCAGAGAAACAAATTTCCTGGGACACCAAGTTACATCGGAAGGCCTAAAGCCATGTCCTAGTAAAATAGAATCCATAAAAAGGACTCAGATACCGGATACCCAAAAGAAAATAAAATCCTTTCTGGGACTTACTGGTTATTATAGAAAATTCATAGAAAACTACTCACATATAGCATCACCAATTATAAAGTACCTTAAAAAAGGAGCAAAAATAAACACTAACGACCCTTTATACATTAGAGCATTTGAAAAACTGAAACATATGATAACACATCCACCAGTTTTGGCTTATCCTGATTTCGAAGAAAAATTTGTAGTCACTACTGACGCTAGTAATGTTGCCTTAGGTGCGGTATTAAGCCAAAAAGGTAAACCAATTTGCTTCGCTAGTAGGACTCTAAATGACCATGAAAGAAACTATAGTGCTATAGAAAAAGAGTTGCTAGCTATAGTTTGGGCCACTAAATATTTCAGGCCTTATTTATTTGGCACAAAATTTTTGATTCGGACAGACCACCAACCCCTAAAATGGTTAGCCTCTCTAAAGGAACCAAATTCTAAGTTGATACGATGGCGAATCAAATTATCGGAATACGACTTTGACATTGAATATGTAAAAGGCAAAGATAATAAGGTAGCCGATTTTCTTAGTCGATTGGAAACAAGCGATGAAAATATGGGATACTTTGACATTAGTCCATTATTCCTGATATCTGAAGATTCCATGCCTTCAGAATCTGACTTTATTCTCAAAAGTGAAGGCATTGTTAATAAATATAGAACTCAAATTAGAATTCTGAATGAAAAACCTTGTCAGTATATTACTAAATATGGAAAATACCATATTTTATACCTAGATATACAAGACCTCCAAAACGCAGAATACTTAGGGAACATCCTAAAAACTCACATAAAAAAGGGAAAAATTGGCATATATTCTGAAGTAAGTAATGATCTATATATTTACTTCGAGACAATGATTAAGAGCCTGTTCGCTGATAATCAGCAACTAAAATTCGTTAAATGTGAAAAACTAGCTATGGACTTAGAAACAGAAGAAGAATTGTATGACGTTATAAATAACACCCATAAAAATACTAATCATAGAGGAGTCATTGAGAATTTTGAGGAAATAAGATATACATACTTTTATCCTAATTTGATCAAGTTTGTAAACAAGTTTATTAATGCGTGCAAAATTTGTAATGAAAACAAATATGACAGGAAGCCATATAAAAAATTATTTAATCATACGGTCACCCCTGATAGACCTAACATGATTGTCCATATGGATATATTCCAGGTCGAGAAAGTTGGGTTTTTAACCACAATAGATAGATTTACAAAAATGGGGTCAGTCCATAGGCTTCAAGACAAAAATATGTCGACAATTAAAATAAAACTCGAAGAGAGAATTGCTCTTTTAGGGAAACCTGAACTCCTTATAATGGACAATGAATTTAACAATGTACTAATCAAGCTATTTTGTGATGAAAATCGCATCGAAACTCATTTTACCACTCCTCATTCTCATACTGGAAATTCAGACATCGAGCGGATGCATTCCAGTTTACTCGAACACATTCGAATACTTAAAAGGGAAGATGAAAATATGGACATAGAAGAATTGGTAATAAGGGCAATAGGCTTCTACAATAACACTATTCATTCCACGACTAATCAAAAACCAATGGACTTTTTAAACCAATCTAATTTAGACTATTCTAAAATAGCCGAAAGAATGATCAACAAGAAGAAAAATGCCATAAACAGAATTAATGAAAAACGAGAGGATATTCCTCAATATGCGGGAAGAGTTCTGTATATGAAAAACCCAATAGCACAAAGGCAAAAAACGGCCAAACGTTTCGTTAAATACACTTTCACTAACCCTAATAAAGTCGACTTAACAAATATTAAAAGACCCTTAAAATCATTTACAGATAACACGGATAATATTCCTGGTCCTGTGGATGTTGGCATTAGTGTCTAATGTCGCATGTGTTGTGCAAATCAATAAAATCGAAACCGAAGCCGGATATACCATTCTCCAAGGAGAACCAATGAATGTCATCACCAATTTTACCGAATTGATACATATAATCCACTTAAATGACTTTCGTGATACTATTCAAAAGTTGAAACTAAGCGTTTCACAATCTTTTAATGTTAATGACGGATGGATTGTTTTGAATTTAAACAAGAAAATTAATGAATGTGAACATTTACTAGAAACATTAGGGAAGCATGTAAGCAACAAAAGAAGCAAACGTGGTCTGATAAACGTCGGCGGTAGGGCAATAAACTGGATATTCGGAAATATGGACGATCAGGACAGAATTCCAATTGAAGGTCATCTGGAAAATATAGATTTTAATCAAAAGAATATGATCAATAACTTGAATAAGCAAGTAAAATTTAACACAGAAATGCAATCATACCTGCAAAATATACGCTTAGTTTTGGAACAGAATAAATATTGGTCAATAAAACATATATTGGCTCGGTAGAAGAGTCTATAAAATTGACAAAATACAACAATTTAATGCTTCTGATTAACGAAGTTAGAAAGAAAATTGAACAAATTCAACAAAATATTATAATGTCGAAATTCGGTATTACAAACAATTTCTTCTTAACGAATGATGAAATTGACCATTTTAAAATTGATAATTTGAAGTTACAATATATGAAGAGTAATTTAGGACGTGTACAAGAGTCAACAATCATATTTGTTATATCAATACCGTCATTTTCAGAAACGACATATAAAACCCACATGTTGTTGCCTATCCCTGATCGGCATGGCTTAGAAATCAACGTCCCAATTACCAAAACAATTAATGTCAATAATATAATCTATATAGTAAAAAATGAAAATGTAATCAATAAGATGGAAATTGCGAATAAATGCATAACCAGCTTATTGAATTTTAAATATGATAATTGTACAAAAATAAAAATGAATATCAGAGAAATGTATGAAATGGATATAGGAAATTTGGTTATAATAAATGCTAATGACAGTTTATACGATTCATGTTCAAATTTCTCGTATCCATTAAAGGGACATTACCTCATAAGCTTTAATAATTGCGAAATTGCAATAAATAATTATAAAATTTTGAGGTTCGAAAGTCGATTTAATATAATAATACCCAACCTTAATGAGTTGCCAAATAATGTTACACAAATATTACCCAAAGTGAATTTTACAGATATTCAGGAAATAAAAAATGCAGTAGAAAATAAGAATTCTACTTATAACTTTTATATTATATATATTTTACTCATTATATTCATATTATAATACATATTACATATATATAAAAAACATATGCTAATTCGAAGGGACTCGAATCTTAACGAGGGGGAAGTTATATGTGAAAGCCATATAACCAGCACAGCACATTTGCCTATGCAACTGTAGAAACAAAAGCTGCAACAATGTATTTTCAGCATAACTTTGGATTACATTGTTGCAATGTCTTAATATCAATCCTTTGATTGAACTGTCCATTTTAATGTTTATTTGATAAGACCACCATCAGTGGCTAAATATAAAACCTATGCAACTTTAGAAATGAAAACTGCAACAATGTATTCACAGCTTAACTTTGGATTACATTGTTGCAATGTCTTAATATCAATCCTTTGATTGAACCGTTCATCTTATGAATTGTTTATGTTTATTTGAAAAGACCACCATCAGTGGCTAAACATTAAACCAAACGGCCACCATCAGTGGCTACTGTTTATTAAATTGCAACTGAGATTGTTTACTCAGCTGCATAATTAAATTCTGATTTTCCCACGTCAAACAAAGAACTTAAGATTCGATTCTTTGGAAATAAAGAGCGTATTAATTTTAAGAATTCAGTCTGTTAATGTACTCCTAACAATACGGTTGTATAATACCGCATTGAATAAAAAATAAAACGTATAAAAAAGTAAATTTTTTGTCTTTTTATTTAACTTACGTAGTTGTATACGCTTAGATTTGCATTCAACTGTAGGGTGTAAAAATGCAAAAGTCTCTAATTCGTTAAAAAACAAAACCTAAATTTTGTAATGCAGTGGTAATATTATGCTTGACATTATGACTTAAATTTTGAATTACTATATCTTGAAAAATTTTATTGTGAACATGTGTAGGCGAGCGAGTGTTTTTCTCTATGGCATACCATAGTATAATTACTTAGGTAGATGCATCAGCGAATCGCTACAACAAAGCAATTTTTTTTTGTAATGTAAAATGTCAAAATTTTCGCCAAATGGTCTCTTGTTGTCTCTTTTTATCGCATGTGTTTGTCTATAAAGCGAACTCATTCTATCTCTTACTTACCAAATCATGTGGTTTTTGTTTTGATTTTTCATGACGAATTCCCAGTTTTTTGACGAAGTGAATACATAAAAGGGGAATTATACAAGTTTGCAGCCTAGGCAACACGCAGTGTCGTCAGGTGTCATTTGACATTTTCATGGAAAGTTTGACAGTTTAGGGTAAAGCGTACTCAGGACAGTTTAACATACGACCATGTTTTGCGTTGTTTACAGTTACTGAAAAAAATCACTTTGGAATTTACTTGTGAACATTTTTGTCCTACAATTTTTCACAAATTTCGACATGGATAACCACGGCAAGAGTGCATCGATCAAATTAAATCTGTGTATGTCGATAAAGGGTCATTCTATATTACTATGAAAGACTGGCTTAATGAATTCAATCGTGGCCGACACTCGCAAAAAGACGAAGGTCGTGAGTGTGGCCTAAAATCGGCGTTATGTCAGAAAAAAAAGAAGCCGTGCGTGAACGGATATTGCAAGATCGCCATGTTATATACCGTGAGATAGAGTGATCCTTAGGCATTTCTTCCACCAACTAAGATTTGATATTGCATGAACACCTGGCCGCAAAAATGGATTTTTCACGCTGGATCCAGAAAAATTGTTCAATCGCTCAAAAAAAGCTCTTGTGGATTTGTGCAAGAAATTGTGAACCAAAACAATCGCGATGCTTCAAACGACATTTATAAGATCGTCACAGACGACGAATTTTGGATTTATGCTTGGGAGCCCGAAACAAAACAGGAATCGACCACTTGGATCTTCGAAATCGAGCTCAATCCAAGGAAAATTGTTCATGGAAGAAGACCTGCCAAGTAAATGGTCCCCTCTTTCTTCAGCAAAACTGACCGTGTGGCGACTATACCACTTGAGATATGTAGGACGGTTAATTGTGAGTGTTACACTAGAATTTGTTTGCCTGAAATCTCCTGAGAAATTCGAAAAACGAACAAGAGAAATCGAATCGTTCTGCATCACGACAATGCGAGCTCTCAAACATCGACTCAAACCAGCGCCTTTTTGACTGGACAAAGCGTGGAATTGATGGGTCATGCAACGAATTTCGTCGTCAGAAGATGCTGTAAAAGCGTTCAAAACCCACAGAAAACAACCCAACACATAGTCGCATGTCAAACTGTCCTAAGTACGTTTAAGCTAAAAACTGTCAAACTTTCAAAACAAAAAACAATGTGAAATGACGTCTGGCGACACTGCCTGTTGCCTAGGTCAGAAGGTTTTTAGTGCCCCTCGTATGCCCTTCAGGAATTAAAATATGGACCAAAATTAAATGTTTATATCTTTAATACAAAAGTAATGGTCCCTTTTACGCGCTAAATAATATCATATCATCGTCCAAAATTGTAGGCATTTTCTTCGACCTAAACTCTTACCTCGTGCAAAATTTCGTGACTATTGAGCTATAATTGCAACCTCTAGCGTCTTTATGATTACACTACAAACAAAAATCTGTGTATATTAGGCTGTAACTCTGTTATCTGACCTCATACATCTACATAATTGGCATCAATGGAAAGGTCGAGAGATCGTCTTCCAAATGTTACTAACGTGGGCGAAATGTGTCTTCGAGGAATAAAGATATAATCTGTATATTAAAAATGTTCACAATTTTCACACAAAAGTTGTGGTCCATTTAACCCTCTAAATATTATATGATCATCGTCTCAATTTGCAAGCTTCTTCTTGGTCATATACTCTTACTTTACTTAAAATTTCGAGGCGATCGGACTATTATTGTGACCTACAGAACCGCTACAAAATTGGATAAAATTATGTTTTTGGTCCATTTCACCCGGTAAATATTTCACGATCAATATAGGTGTCTATTCTGGTCTGAATCCGACCTCCATGTAAAAGTTCGTGACGACCGGTCCATAATTGCAGCCTGAAGTTTGATTACAATTTATAATGGACAGACAGACGGAGGGACGGACGGACACACATCTCAAAATTGCTTTATCTCGTCGAGATGTGAAGATTGGTATACCACATTGGTGGTCTCCGACGAATATTTCGCGGTGTTACATGAATTTTTACCACTACAAACTTATAATTGTGTTGAAATTGATTACAAATTCCGCCATCTCATGTCAACACTATGTGATTTTGGATAGGAAAAATTTATTTCTGAATCATTGCGCTCCGCCAATATTTGACAAGAGTTTAATACACAGAAAAAATATTTCAAGATTTTGTACATATTTTCGTTCGTGATGTAGTTTTTTTCATACTGTACAGGTACCTTACATAAGATACATGTGCAGTTGTTATTTCCATCCGAAAGACACTATTTTTTAAAATATATGTAAGATTTTCATGAGATGTAAAATAACTTTCCTATTTTTCCCTACATTCCCTTTATTTCCTCTTGTATTTCCTATCTTGTTCGGTAAATACTCTCAACTTTGTTCGCTTTTTCTTTTGAATGCTCTCACCATCACATTTACAATGTATCAACAAACCACAACATCCCCCACCATCGTCTCACTATCACATTCATCGTCTCACTATCAACATTCAATGTAGGAAGTAAATTTCCCTTTAAATTTCGGTACGAATTCGGATCGATATGTCGGAATCAAATTTCCCTTCGCACAACAGCCACCTTAGATATTCATATATCTAACCTCATTTTAGTTTGGTTCGGAAAAACATAGTGGTTGGTTATAAAATTCGCATATACAATTTTTAAAATTTTTGATTACGAGGGCAGTTCGGAAACTTCTTAGCCTAGCACAAAAAGCGCGGTATAAACAGAAAAAAGTTAAGTGTTTTGGAAGCTTCCATCTCTGTTATGAACACATGTTAAATTTTGTTTCGATCTGGCAACTTCTTCATATAGAACAGGTGTTCAAAAAAGACGCATCCGCAATACAATGGAAAAATTAGAAATGCGTGCTGTCATAAAATATTTACATAAAAAGGTTTATCGGGACAAGAAATTCATAATGATATGGTGAATGTGTTAGGTGAAAGTGCTCCTTCATATGCAACAGTAAAAAATTGGGTTTCTGAATTTAAACGTGGTCGTATGTACAAGCATTGAAGATGAACCACGTAGTGGACGTCCAAAAACAGCAAAAACAACAGAAATTGTAGCCAAAGTGCATGATATGGATTAAATAATCGACGAATAAAAGTTCCTAAAATTGCTAATATCATGGGCATCTCAAATGATCGAGTCCATTTAATTTTGCATGAAGAACTACAGATGAAAAAGCTTTCTGAAAGATGGGTGCCGCATTTGTTAAGAGTCGATCAAAATGCATAAGAATGAACATTTCTCAAGCTTGTTTGGATCGTTTTAAGCGAAATAAAATGGATTTTAAGCGTCGTTTCATAACTGTTGATGAGACATGGATCCACCACTATACTCCAGAGACAAAAGAACAATCTAAACAATGGACTGAAGCTGGAGGAAGTGCCCCAACGAAGGCGAAAACAATTCAATCGGCTGGTAAGGTTATGGCAACGGTTTTTTGGGACTTCAAAGGTATTTTATTGATTGACTATCTGCAAAAGGGTAAAACAATAAATTCAGAGTACTATTGCAACCTTTTGGATCAATTAAATGTACAAATTCGAGAAAAACGTCCTGGCTTAAAACACAAAAAAATAAATTTTCATCAAGACAACGCACCAGCGCACAAGAGTGTTTTAACAATGGCTAAAATCAACGAATTAAAGTACGAGTTGCTTGACCACCCACCTTATTCTCCTGATTAAGCTCCCAGTGACTTTTACTTGTTCCCAAATCCAAAAAATGCCTTGCTGGAAAGCGTTTTACCTCAAATGAAGATGCAATTACAGTTGTAAACCACTATTTTGAAGACCTTGAGGAAAACTATTTTAATCAAGGGATAGAATTGCTAGAAAAGCGTTGGTCTAAGTGCATTGAAGTTTTTAGGAGATTATATTGAAAAATAAAAATATTTTTGAAAAACTAAGTATTCTCTTTCATTGACAGGCTAAGAAGTTTCGAACCGCCCTCGTATAAATGCAACATATAATAATTAAGCTAGTTCTGATAGACTCGTGATAGATTCGCACATATAACTACAAAACGATAACAACATTGAAAATCATTAGAAACGTTTGAAATACAATCTTCCAATAAAAAGAATATCAATGAAAAAGAGGCGTTAGATGTTTACGAATATTCGGAAGGTGCCTCCGATTTTCATACGACATTCTTCCGAATTCGTTCAGAAATCTGGAAAAATATTCGGAAAAAATTCGCCTTCCGAATTTCCCAAGGATTTTCTTCCGATTTTAAGTTTATCCGATTTAGCTCCTATATTTCGTTCCGAAATTATGTCAACCACTTTATACAACTTTCGTTAGGTTATCGTTACGATATCGGATCCGACATCGGACGTAGTGTCCGAATTTTGTTCCGATTTCGCTACGATGTCGGTACGATTGGTTTGCTGGGTAAATTGCTGGGAACAAACGACAACAACACCAACCTGACTGAAATACAAATAAACCCTTTTCGTTAAACTACCACCGTCGTAACAATTGTCAGATAAATGACAAACTAAACAACTACATTGCGTTTGGCGTCGAATAAAGTGATTAGCTGTACGATATAGTTCGCATCTACAATTTTTATACCCTCCACCATAGTATGGAGGGTATATTAAGTTTGTCATTCTGTTTGTAACACATCGAACTAATCATTTGCGACCCTATAAAGTATATATATTCTTGATCAGGATAAAATTCTATGACGATCTAGCCATGTCCGTCTGTCCGTCTGTCCGTCTGTTGTAATAACTCTAGCGTCCGCAATAATTGAGATAGAGTGCTGAAATTTTGCACCCGAGGGTCTTTTTTCCATAGGCAGGTCAAGTTCGAAGATGGGCTATATCGGTCCACTTTTTGGTATAGCCCCCATATAACGGTACCTCCGGATTTGAGGTATTTTGACGTTCTTCGCCACATTTGCAGACCGAATTAGCTATAATTTGGCAATTAGGGTTCCTAGTGATCAACAAACTTACATCCCAAAGGATATGGGCATAGGTCCATGTTTTGGTATAGTCCCCATATAACGGTACCTCCCGATTTTCGGTATTTTGAGAATTTTAGCCACAATTTTTAACCGAACTATCTGCAATTTGACATTTGAGGTTCCCAGTGGTCATGAAACATCTCCACGAAACATCGTCAACATAGGTCCATGTTTTGGTATAGCCCCCATATAACGGTACCTCCCGATTTTCGGTATTTTGAGAATTTTAGCTAAAATTTTTAACCGAACTAGCTGTAATTTGCCATTTGAGGTTCTCAGTGGTCATGAAACATCCCCACCAAACATCGTCAACATAGGTCCATGTTTTGGTATAGCCCCCATATAACGGTACCTCCCAATTTTCGGTATTTTGAGAATTTTAGCTACAGTTGTTAACCGAAATAGCCGTAATTTGACATTTGAAGTTCTCAGTGGTCATAAAACATCTCCAACGAAACATCGTCAACATAGGTCCATGTTTTGGCATAGCCCCATATAAGGGTATCTCCCGATTTTCGGTATTTTGAGAATTTTAGCTGCAATTTTTAACCGAACTAGCTGTAATGATCGGTTTTTTGAGAATTTTAGCTACAATTTTGTCTATTCAAAAATAATCGTCAATATAGGTCCATGTTTTGGTATATCCCCCTATATAACTGTACCTCCCGATTTTCGGGAATTTTCAGTGGTCACGAAATTTCTTCACTAAAATTCGTCAACAAGGGTCTATTTTTGAGGGTCTACATTGTTTTGATGAAACTACCCTCAATTTGACTCTTGAAGTTCCCTGCAGCTATAAAACTTTTCCGCCAAAAAATTTAAAGATAGGTTGACTCTTTGATATAGCCCCGTAGGTGGTACCTTTCAGCTAGCTGAAAACATTTTTTAGATTAGATTAGATAACACTGTGCAACAAAATGGAGGTGAAAGTCTGGGGCACGGAAAATTACCCCGAAGGACAAATTTTTGTTAGAGACCCTGTGGGCCATCAGGAATTAGCGTTATATCTTTGTTCACTGTTGCTTAAGTGTTCTACAAAAACAACAAACAAAGATAAAATGCTAATTCATGATGGCTTACAGGGTCTCTTGAAAAAACTTCATCACGCCATAACGCGGAAGTTCGACTCACGGCGCATCTGTCCTTCGGGGTTTTAATATACACACACCAAGGGCTTTCATCTCCAAAAGGAATTATCTCTGCCCCAACATTTGTGTTCACAGTGTAATTTAAGCAATAGTGGGAGACAGTAGGAGTCTATCCATTGTCGAAAAGTTGTTCCACTTAAAATTGTAAAAGGACCCTAATTATTCCATTTTAATTAAGACTATTTTATGGTGGAGGGTATAAAAAGTTCGGCCCGGCCGAACTTAACGACTTTTTACTTGTTTAATTTCTTTAATATAAAGGCAACATCTAACATATCAACCTAGTGCTGATAGACTCAACATGTATGTACATATAACAACTACAGTGAAAATCATTAAAATAAAACGGTAAATTACAATAAAACAAATAAAAATAAAATTAAAGCATTAAATAAAAAGCAGCAAAACTTTTCTCTGGTTTGGTTGGTGGTGTGGGGGTTGTTAGTCAATAAAAACAAAATAACTCACCAAAATTGTTCTTTTCAATCTCTCAGAAGAAATCAATATTTTTTCGCTTTATGATAGGCGTTCATGAGATGCAGAAATTTGAACCTTGGCAAGACTTTATGAACACTATTCCTGAAATGCAGTAAATTTTTTCTGTGTAAAACCTCTCTCCAAACCATCAGCGCTCTATGTAAATCAGTTTTTAGATTTACTTTATTATCATTGCTGGAAAATGCATCTGCCGTATATATGTCTATGGGCCATAAAAGCGTTAGTAAAATGCTCAGACGCTATTCCAAATCTTGTTCACTTCGATTATTTAAATGTAACTTTTTCGTCGTACGAAGGTAATTTTTAGAGTGATATTTAAATTAATTATCTTTCGAGTTGAGCTTTTATGATCTAAGAGGTACCTCGAAAACTTGGAATCCACCTAAGCCCCACACATTCAACCATTATGCTACGTTTCACTGGTGGTTAGACCGATCATCAGGTATATAATAATGTTATTTTAGTGGGGGGACGAAGGCTAAGCTTGGAAACTAGCATTTATATCACAAATCATTCAAAAATTGTATAATCGAATTATTTGTTTTAATGTTAGTTATTTAATTCCAAACCCTTCCTTTAGTCCGACTTGGCTGGTGACCCTATTTTTCAATGCAAACATTTCAAATACTAAGTCAGCTTTTTTCCGCCTTTTTTTGTGTTTGTCCTTCTGTATCAGAAGATTTTGATAATCAATATTTGTCGTCGGAATCATTGGCAAGTTGATGATGCTTAGAACGCTAAGAAGTCGGCAAACGTGTCACTTTGTTGTCGGAGTTCCAGGTTCGTATCCCAGCCTGGCTCATGCTGAAGTCATTTTTATACCCTCAGCCTTTAGGCTAAAGAGGGTATTTACACTTTGATACGACAAAAAATGTGCCTCATCGAAATAATGGTTTTAGACCCCAAGTATGTTTGTACGATATCCGTTTCAGACAATTTTGTCCGTCCGTCTGTCTGTCTGTCTGTCTGTCCGTCTGTCTGTCTGGCTGGCTGGTGCGCACGATAACTCTCGAACGAATCAATCGATTCGGTTCAAATTTTGGGTATCGAAATATTTTGTCCAGATTCGATTTAAGTTCGAAGATGGGCCATATAGGTCCACTCCTTCAGGTACCTCCTTCACAAATGTTAAAAAATTGTCGCAAAACTTGTGCACACAATAACTCTTGTAGGGAATAACCGATTTGGTCCATACTTTGCACATCGTGTAATTTCTACCAAACTTAGACGAGGTTCCAATATGGACTCAATCGGTCCACTCCTTCGGGTACCTCCCACACAAAATTTCGGAAAAGTTCAGTTTAGGACCTGGTCTCGAATCGCTTTGATTTTTGTTAACGCAAGGTGAATTCGCTGTCCTCTATACGACGCTGTAAGTTTCATTAGGGGCAAGTTCATACTTCCTGAGAAAATAGCCTGAAGTTACAAAAAACCCTATGACACCGTGTGTAGTGGTTGGACGCAAGATAACTCTCGAACGGATCTGCCGATTCGGTCAAAATTTGGCTTTCGTAATATTTTGTCCAAACTTAGTTCAAGATAATAGATGGATTATATCGGTCCACTCCTTCCGGTACCTCCCCACAAAAGTTCGAAAATGTTCGGAAAATTTGTGCGTACGATAACTCTGGAAGGGAGTAACCGATTTGGTCCATACTTTGCACATTATGAAATTTCTACCAGACTTAGATGAGGTTCCAATATGGACTCAATCGGTAAACTCCTTCGAGTACCTCCCACACAAAATTTCGGAAAAGTTCAGTTTAGGACCTGCTCTCGAATAGCCTTGGTTTTTGTTGTAACATCTTGTATTCACTGTCCCCTATACGAAGGTACAAGTTTCCTCAGGGGCAAGTCCATACTTCCTGAAAAAATAGCCTGAAAGTTGAAAAACAAACCCTATGACACCATGTTTATGGGTGGAAGCGCAAGATAATTCTCGAACGAATATGCCGATTCCGGCCAAAATTTGGCCTTCCTAATATTGTTTCCAAACTTAGTTTAAGTTCGTAGATAAGCAATATCGGTCCACTCCTTCAGGTACCTACCCCACAGATGTTCAAAAATATTCAGAAAATTTGTGTGCACGATAACTATTTATGGGAGTGATTTGGTCCATACTTTACACATTCTCAAAATATCTACCAATATAGATCAGGTTCGAATATGGACTATATTTGTCCACTCCATCCCGTACCTCCCACACAAAATTTTGGATAAGTTCACTTTAAGACCTGCTATTGAATCACTTTAATTTTTGTTGAAGCAACTTACATTCGCTGCCTCAATTACGATGGTAAAAGTTGTTTCAGGGGCAAGTCCATAATTCTTGAGAAAACAGCCCGAATGGTGTAAAAACCCGCTATGGCACCCCCATGGTCTATGACGGTCCATTCCCTTAAGTACCTTTTCAGCAAAATTTTTGAACTTTAATCCTAATCAACATTTTTGTCGGTTCATACGACCAACATTTTGAAACCCCCTAATTACATAATTTTTTTGGGAAAAAAGTGTTTCAATTTGCACAGGCTGAGGGTATATCTCTGTCGGCAAAGCCGACTGATACTTTTTTACTTGTTTGTTTTGCCTTATCTTCTGATACAGAAGGACAAATAGAAATAAAGGCATTGAAAATAGGGTTACCAGCCAAGTCGGACTATAGGAAAGGTTTGGAATTAAATAACTAAAGTTAAAATAAATAAATAAATAATTCGAATATACTATTTTCGAATGATTTGTGGTATAAATGCTAGTTTCCAAGCATAGCCTTCGTCCATCCACTAAAATAACATTCTAATATGCTTGATGATCGGTCTAACCACCCGTGAATCGTAGCATAATGGTTGAATGTGTGGCGCTTTGGTGGATTCCCAATTTGTCTATGTACATACCTCTTAGGTTATAACAGCCCAACTCGAAAGAGAATTAATTCAAATAACATATTCTAGTTTGCTACACTTGTATAGTTTTTTTCTGTGTTAATATTTATATTTATTCTTGGCGCCTATTATGAAGGGTGAATGTAAAAATATATGTAGTACATTTTATTTTCACTCATCGCACCCCAATGCACTTATTAGCTATGCAAATTACTATATAACAAGTGATATTAAAATACAGAATGGATGAGCGATAATAATTCAAACTTCAATACAGCAATCTTTATATTATATATGTAGTTAGGGATTATGATTATTTTTTCTTATGCATACTTTTGTTTTTTTTTTTTTTTTTTTTTTTTTGTTTAAGAATAATTGATAAATATAGATTAATGCCAGTGGAAAAAATAATTGTAATCATACATTTTAATCCAGCGTAACATACAACATATTAAAGGAATGGTTATGATTGATACATAAAATGATGGTTATATGGTTGAGTATTTATAATCGTGTGCGTGGGGGTATGTGAGTGTGCGTGCGTGTAAATTAATGTTTGATTTTCATTTCAGTCTTCCCATCCATGTGTGGTGTATTTTGTTGGTTGAGTACGAGAATATTATTCATGATAACGATAATTGAATTGACTTTGATTTATATGGCTTAAGATATTTAATTAAAATTATATATCGTTTTATCATTTCTCTTTTTCCTCTTCTTACTATATTTTCAGTTCAACAAACAATCGTTTAGAAATTAAGATTAGCGAGCAGTACAGTAACAATTTGAAGGTGAGTGAGTAGCTGTGAAATTTAAGATAAGATTTGAACAGTCTTACTGGGGTCACAATAAAAATAAACACTATTTTATATGCCAAATAATAAAAGAAAACTTTGGATAGCGGTGAATCATAATGGCGAAGTGAATGTTTGGGGTGTTTTCCACAAGCAATGCAAAGAACAATTGGCAAACATTATATATAAGGTGTGATAAGAGAAACGATCTTGCAAAAATCCTCTTTCTCTCTTACGATCACTCGAGACTTTTCTTTTAGATTGTATGAATAGCCCTCAACTCCTTAATTTATTTGCAGGTACTCAAAACATCTTCGGACAGTTCTATATCAGAAATTGTGGATGTCCCCGCATTCTGTACACTTCCCTGAAGGCCCACAACATTTCTGGTGCATTAATTTAACTTGTATAACAATCCATTCTATTTTCACAGTGTTACATTGCAACCCCAACGTATATGGTAAAAACTAAAAATCTTTTACAATCGATGGATCCAAACTGCACCCTAATAAAATGACTGAAATTCTTTAAAATTAAATGTTTTACGAGGGAACCCATAATGTCGACCATTAAAATTAATTTACGTGGAAGCTGTGTTGACATCAATGTAAAAAATGGGTAAAAATCCGTTGAAGTCAACAAGTTTGTTTATGCTCTCTTCCGATTTCTGGCTTAACCTTACATTATATAGACATATCCCCAAAGAAAGACTCAAAGAAAACTCCATGGGCAATACGATACTATTGCATGGTTTTTCGATATATCGACTGCATCCACCTAAAATTTCTGCTGATATTTTGACGTCCAAATTTAGGAGTTTCTTGAATTTTTTTTAATAATCCGGACGCGCCACAAGGTAATGTTCAAAGCTCATACTAGGATTATAGAACTCGTGATTTTATATCGTTTAATGTACATCTCATGAGTGAGCTCCTTACATCATCCTAGTAATTGGAGTCTAAAGGCCAAAATTTTATGCTTGAATTTTCTTAAAAAACCCTATTTTTTGCGTGTAAATTTCCTTTGAACCCCGCATGAATTTTGTTTTTAAGTGACGGATCTAATGAGCCCTTCCGAGTTCGAAACCATCCACTAAAACGGTGAATACAGATACCTTAAAAAAGGAAAATCTGCAAAAATATATTTTGACGTGTGCCATAAATTACAGAGATACGCGAGTAATATGGGTATTTTACACAAAATAGAATGTGGAGGCATATCCGCGGTTCTTGAAGAATTTATTTGTAACAAGCAAACCCCGGTACGCGTTGCTGGCCCGTCGTAATGAGCTTTAATGACAACTTTTTATGGACTTTATGCTTGACAATTCAAAAATATATATTTTCTACCTCACTTCTTCGGTTCATTGTTAAACCGAGGAGGATTTTAATTTTATCAACATATGTTGTCCGTAATCTTTCTTTTCTCTTACGGTCTTTGTGAATTTATGCTTTTTAGGATTTATTATCGTCCATGTCCCTGTCTTTATCCTAAAGCGATCTAATTATAAAAGTTAAAAAAATGGTTAAGTCGAATTCTCCCGCTTATTGAGACTTATATGTTTTAGTTTTTCACGGCTGATGAACCGTTGAACCTCCCCATTTAAAGAAATTTGTAAATATAAAGTTTTTTTTGATCGGGGGCGCAACCACCGTTGTCTCGAAAATTAAATTCCAAGCCCATGCACTCATAAGTTTAGCAAATATAGGGACATTCCACATTCCACTTGAACACTTTCTGAAAATTGCATGAAATTAGGTTCAGTAGTTTTGGAAAAATAAAGTATTGAAAAGAGTGGGCGTGGTCATCAGTTTTCAAGATACAACCTATTTAAAAAAAGTGGAAGTGGTTTCGTATTGTGGCTCCATCGGGGGCCATCCCTGTACAATTTCAGGAAAATCGAATAATCGAAATAATGGTTTTAGACCCCAAGTATGTTTGGACGAAATGTGTTTCAGACAATTTGGAGTTGATTTAGCTATGTCCTCCATCTCCTGTCTGTGTGTCAGCCTGGCTCAGTGCAAAAATCTCTATGAAACCGTGTGTAGTGGCTGGAGCGCAAGAAAATTCTCGAACGAATCTGTCGATTGGGTCCAACATTTGTACAATCATAGTTAAAGGTCGAAGATAAACCATATCGGCCCATTCCTTCAGGTAAGTTCCCCAAAAAATATCAAAAATGTTCGGAAAAATTGTGCTCACGATAACTCTTGAAGGGAATGACCGATTTGGTCCATACTTTACACATCCTAATATATCTACCATATGTATATCTTGTTTGAATATTGACTATATTTGTCCACTCCTTCGGGTACCTCCCCCACAAAATTTCGGATAAGTTCACTTTAAGACCTGCTCTTGAATCACTTTGATTTCTATTGAAGCAATTTGCATTCGCTGCCTCAATTACGACGGTAAAAGTTTTTTCAGGGACAAGTCCATACTTCTTAAGAAAACATCCCGAAAGGTGTAAAAGCCCCTAAGGCACAATATGTAGTGGCTGGAGAGCACGATAACTCTCGAACCGATGAACCGATTTGGTCCAAAATTTGGCCTTTGTCATATTTTGTCCAAACATACCGGTCCACAAATTCCGGTACTTCTCCCCAGTATTTAAAAAAATTCACTCATGCCCGATATCTCTTGAACGGGGCAACCAATTTGGTCCAAACTTTGGATCTCCTAATATTTTGTCCAAAATTAGTTTAACTTCAAAAATGGCCCATTTCGGCCCTCTCCTTAGGGTACCTCCCCCACCAAAGATCACTATTTGTGTTTAAGTGCAACTTAGGGTCTGTTCGAAGGTCTCTGAAAATGTATACTGATGCCGTTCGTTGAGGTCCAGTTTACAGCCATATTATGTATTCCGCGGACAAGTCCTGGCATTTACACGATGACCCACTGAAATGACTACACCGTTTTTAAGATGTAATTTGAATTATTTTAATGGTAATTCGAGAATTCTATTTGTAATTCGTAACATTTCATTTGTAATTCGAGAATTCCATTTGTAAATCGAATTCTTCCATTTGAAACTTGAATTATTCCATATGTAATTCGAATTATTCCATTTGTAATTCGAATTGTTCCATTTGAAATTTGAATTATTCCATATGTAATTCGAATTATTCCATTTGTAATTCGAATTCTTCCATTTGAAATTTGAATTATTCCATATGTAATTCGAATTATTCCATTTGTAATTCTAATTATTCCATTTGTAATTCGAATGATTTCCTTTGTAATTTAAAATAAAATAATTCGAATTACAAATTGAATAATTCGAATTTCAAATGGAATAATTCGAATTACAAATGGAATAATTCGAATTTCAAATGGAATAATTCGAATTACAAAGGGAATGATTCGAATTTCAAATAGAATAATTCGAATTACAAATAGAATAATTGGAATTACAAATAGAATAATTCGAATTACAAATAGAATAATTCGAATTACAAATGGAATAATTCGAATTACAAATAGAATTCTCGAATTACAAATGAAATGTCACGAATTACTACTTAAATTACATCTGAAAAAATTTAGTGGGAGCGAAAGACCCACTTCAATAATGGACTATGTGGGTCCATTCCTTGGATTAGAATTAGTATTAGGATTAAAGGAGGTGCTTACTCTGCAATACTTTTGTACTTTAATCCTAATTCACATTTTTGTCGGTTCATACCCCCTAAATAATTTTTTTTTTGGGAAAAGGTGTTTCAATTTACACCGGCTGAGGGCATATCTCTGTCGGCAAAGGCGACTGATACTTTTTTACTTATTTTTATTGACTTGTCTGAAGAGAATTTTAAACAGAAAAATTTGACACACAAACATTTTTGTACCTGTTATTGAAATATTTGTTGCATTTTCAATAATTTTGCATATGTCATAGTTTCGATTGTGGGTATTCTCGTTCTATTTCAATTGGATACTACGTACAGTCACAACAGGTATTTACAAAAAATTCTCCCACCTTAAAATAGAAAAATGCACTTTATTTTAACTGTGGCAAATTTGAGCAAGAATTTATTTCTCAGTTTATTAGTTCAGAACCCCAGCGATGTTCCAAAATCAAATTGGAGGTGGACAAACTTGGACATTTTTTAAAACTTTAAATATATTTTAAAAATATTTGTGAGAATAATTTTCAATATACATACAAACAGGGATTTTACTACACTAATTTTACAAAGTCTTTAGTTCTTTTTTTTATACCCTCCACCATAGTATGGAGGGTATATTAAGTTTGTTTTTCCGTTTGTAACGCATTGAAATACTCATTTGCGACCCTATAAAGTATATATATTCTTGATCAGGGTAAAATTCTAAGTCGATCTGAGCACGTCCGTCCGTCCGTCCGTCCGTCCGTCCGTCTGTGGTAATCACTCTAGCATCCACAAAAATGGAGATAGGACGCTGAAATTTTGGGAAAATGCGTCTTTTGTTTGCAGGCAGGTCAAGTTCGATGATGGGCTATATCGGTCCACGTTTTGGTATAGCCCCCATATAACGGTACCCCCCGATTTACGGTATTTTGACGTTTTTAGCTAAATTTTCAGACCGATTTGGCTATAATTTGACATTTAAGGTTCTTAAGTATCAATAAACTTATATAACAAAAGTTGTGGACAAAGGTCCACGTTTTGGTATAGCCCCCATAAAACGGTACCCCCAGATATACAGTGTTTTGACGTTTTTAGCTACATTATCAGACCGATGTAGCTATAATTTGACATTTAGGGTTCTTAAGTGTTAATAAACTTATATATTAGAAGTTGTGGACATAGGTCCACGTTTTGGTATAGCCCCCATATAACGGTACCCCCCGATTTGCGGTATTTTGACGTTTTTAGCTAAATTTTCAGACCGATGTAGCTATAATTTGACATTTAGGGTTCTTAAGTGTCAATAAACTTATATAACAAAAGTTGTAGACATAGGTCCACGTTTTGGTATAACCCCATATAACGGTACCCCCCGATTTACGGTATTTTGACGGTTTTAGCTACATTTTCAGACCGATTTGGCTATAATTTGACATTTAGGGTTCTTAAGTGTCAATAAACATATATAACAAAACTTGTGGACATAGGTCCACGTTTTGGTATAGCCCCCATATAACGGTACCCCCGATTTGCGGTATTTTGACGTTTTTAGCAACATTTTTAGACCGATTTAGCTATAATTTGACATTTAGAGGTCTTAAGTATCAATAAACATATATGACAAAAGTTGTGGACATAAGTCCACGGTTTGGTATAGCCCCCATATAACGGTACCTCCCGATTTGCGGCATTTTGACGTTTGTAGCTACATTTTCAGACCGATTTAGCTATAATTTGACATTTATTGTTCTTAAGTGTCAATAAAATTATGTGACAAAAGTTGTGGACATAGGTCCACGTTTTGGTATAACCCCATATAACGGTACCCCCGATTTACGGTATTTTGACGTTTTTAGCTACATTATCAGACCGATGTAGCTATAATTTGACATTTAGGGTTCTTAAGTGTTAATAAACTTATTAAATAAAAGTTGTGGACATAGGTCCACGTTTTGGTATAGCCCCCATATAACGGTACCCCCGATTTGCGGTATTTTGACGTTTTTAGCTACATTTTCAGACCGATGTAGCTATAATTTGACATTTACGGTTCTTAAATGTCAATAAACTTATATAACAAAAGTTGTGGACATAGTTTTGGTATAGCCCCCATAAAACGGTACCCCCTATTTGCGGTATTTTGACGTTTGTAGCTGCATTTTCAGACCGATTTAGCTATAATTTGACATTTATTGTTCTTAAGTGTCAATAAAATTATGTGACAAAAGTTGTGGACATAGGTCCACGTTTTGGTATAGCCCCCATATAACGGTACCCCCCGATTTACGGTATTTTGACGTTTTTAGCTACATTTTCAGACCGATATAGCTATAATTTGACATTTAGGGTTCTTAAGTGTAACTAAATTTGTATAACAAAAGTTGTGGACCTAGATCCACGTGTTGGTATAGCCCCCATATAACGGTACCCCCGATTTACGACATTTTGACGTTTTTATCTACATTTTCAGACCGATTTAGCTATCAATTGACATTTAGGGTTCTTAAATGTCAATAAACTTATATAACTAGTGGACATAGGTCCATGTTTTGGAATAGCCCCCATATAACGTTACCGCCCGATTTCAGGTATTTTGAGAATTTTACCAACAAGTTTTAACCGAATTATCTGTAATTTGAACATTTGACATTCTTAGTGGTCACCACACCTCTCCACCAAAAATTGAAATTGAATTGAAATTGAAATGATTTTAGCTACAATATTAATCCGAACTAGCAGTAATTTGACATTTGAAGTTTTTAGTGGTCACAACACCTCTCCATCAAAAATTGTCAACATAGGTCCATGTTCGGATATAGCTCCCATGTAATGGTACCTCCCAATTTTCAGTAATTTGGCCATTTTAGCTACAATTTTTAACAGAACTAACTGTAATTTGACATTTGAAGGTTGTAGTGGTCACCACGCATCTGCATCAACAATTTTCAACATAGCCCCAATATAACGATACTTCCCAATTTTCGGTACTTTGAGGATTTTACTTAAAATGTTTAACCGAACGTAGGTCCATGTTTTTGTATAGCCCCAAAACAAACCTCCCGATTTTCCGTACCTTAGCTTTATTTTTGGACGAACTTTCTGTAATTTGAAATTTAAAAGTCAACAAAAATTCTGCAACAAAAATTGTTTATTTAAGTTCATATTTTCGTATAGCCCAGATACCTCCGAACTAGCTGTTAATGACATTTGAAGTTCCCACGTTATGTACCGATTTTCGATATTTTGAGGATTCTAGCTAAATTTTTTAACCGAATTAGGAGTTATTTGACATTAAAGGCTCCCATCAAAAACTCTCAACATAGACCCATGTTTTATTATAACCCCTATATAACGGTACCTCCCAATTTCTAGCCCACCAAAAATTGTCAACAGTTAGATATAGACACCATAAAAAAGGGCCTCCCGAATGAAGCATTTTATGTACATTATCTGACATTTTAACGTACTCACTTAAAGTTGGGGACAGGAATGAATATTTTATGGTGGAGGGTATGAAAAGTTCGGCCCGGCCGAACTTAATGCTTTTTTACTTGTTAATATTATGAAAGTACTCACCACCAGCTTCTCGGTTCATTATAACTTTGGTCTCACTTCTCTATATTTATGCAGCGACACAGCACAACAAAAAGAGTCTATTTTACACAAATTTTATGTTTTTTTTACAATTAAGTGCCGACCTTGACACTGCTCCAACTAACGGCATCTATCTGTAATTACAAAAACTAATTATTTTCACATGACTTGATGTGTTTTTTATTATTCTGTGCAAAAAAATTAAAATTTCGAAACTTCAAAAAAAAAGGTTTTGGCAAAAAATCTCCTGATTGAAACCTATGTGCATTGTCTAGATTCTGTAGATATTTTTAATATAATTCTTAAGCTTTGTACGTACTCTGGGGCAGGATAATTTGGATTTATTTCAAGATTTTTTATTATTTGTCGATTTTCCGGGAAAATAAAGACACATGTTTAAATACTTAAACATCTACAAATAGATATGGAAAGCTGTTAACGATTTATATAATATAATTGTTGCACAAACAGGGAGACTTCTCTCATATCAATGAGTGCACCCCGATTCATATTAGCTCAATGATATGGGACCTACTGTTTATTGCCGAGTCCGAACAGCGTGTCCTAAGACACCACTTTTAGAGAAGTTTTACAAGGCTGAAATACTCAGGAAATGTCGCCAACATCACTGAGGGGTATTTTGCCACCGTTGAAAATTTGATGTTGCCTGGCCTGGGAGTCGAACCCACGACCTTTAGCGTGCAAGGAGGGTGTGCATACCATTGCACCACGGTGGCAATTTATGCACACATATTCTCATAAAAACAAACAAGACATTTTTAAATATTTTCTTCTTTAAGTGAGAATAAACAACGCTATAACATTTGCGCGCACCGACCAATTTTGTGAACGCGAACGGATTTGAAACCAAATTTTTCCCTTATCACTATAACAAAAGTGCTCGCAAATCAAATCTTTAAAATTTTAAAATGGAATTGCAAAAGAAATTTGGTTTTTACTATATATCTATGAATTTAATAAAATCGGAATATTTAAATATGAAAACATTTTGAATATCATATCTATTGTAAACATTTAGTTAAAAACATATCTCAGCAAATATTTGTAGACAAAAAAATGTGATAGCACCAAAGCCAACTGCCAAAAGTCACTGTCATAGAAAGTTAATAATTCACATACAGAAAGGGATGTCATGACAGCGGAAATAAACTAAACTAACAAAATAAACGTACTGTTTTCATTTATACAGATTTCATCAGGTTAGTTTCCCCCTCCCCCAAACTAACAGCAGCACAAATTTTTTTGTTTGATATTTTTGGTTAAAACAATGAAATATCCCCAACATGACATAAAACCCAAAGCAGCAACAAGACTATAAAAATCCATGTAAAAATACATACACATCTCCAAATACTAAAAAATATATGTTCGTTATTTTTCCCCGGAAGTACTACCAACTACGACCATTAGGTCGAATGTTTTAAGCCAATACCAAACTCAGTGAATGAATGAAATGAAAGGGTATAGAGAACACATCCCAAAGTATATAAACTAAACTATTTAGGATCTTAGGTAGGTATGTACGTGTGAACCAAAAGGAAAGAGATTTCCCAAAAACCAAAAACTACAGCACAATTGGAATACAATACCCAGAGGAGCATTGGAAAAAAACAAACTACGGTTAAGCTTAGATATTTATGAGTTTTGGCGCATTGGCAAAAAGGATACTCTCAACGAAGTCCAGAAGAATATTTGGAAAAGCTGGGGATTTCAATGTTTTTTTTTTTTTTTTTTTTTTTTTTTGGTAGGCTCTTCTATAGAATTGTGATGGAATGTGTTACCTAATGGAATGACATATCACACGTTTGAGAGTGCAATTTTGTTGAAGTTTATGGCCATTAAAAAAGTGTGAATGAATGGAATATCGTCATAAAAACTAGGTGAGAAGTGAATTAGACAGAATTGGGAATAGTGTAACTGAATGGATGATGATGGGTTGCAAAGAGTCAGAATTTGATTATGCAGCATAAAACGCCCATCTTTTGTACTGATTGGTTTTAGGGCTTAACGCAAAATTACAAAAGTACCAAAAAGTACCGCGGGGCCGAACTTTTTATGCCCTCCACTATAAAATATTCTAAATTATATGGAATAATTATGTTCACAATTTTATGTGGAGATTTCTTGGGACATTTTGCCCGAAAATGTAGACAAAAAAAAAAAAATACTGAAATCAGTGATATCCGTTTTATGGGGCCATACGAAAATTTTGTCCTATGTTTACAATTTTTATACCTTTAGGCTAAAGAGGGTATTTACACTTTGATACGACCAAAAATGTGCCTTATCGAAATAATGGTTTTAGACCCCAAGTATGTTTGTACGATATCCGTTTCAGACAATTTTGAGTAGATCTAGCAATGTCCGTCCGTCTGTCTGTCTGTCCGTCTGTCTGGCTGGCTGGTGCGCACGATAACTATCGAACGGATCAATCGATTCGGTTCAAATTTTGGGTATCGAAATATTTTGTCCATATTCGATTTAAGTTCGAAAATGGGCCACATAGGTCCACTCCTTCAGGTACCTCCCCCACAAATGTTCAAAAATTGTCGCAAAACTTGTGCGCACGATAACTCTTGTAGGGAATAACCGATTTTGTCCATACTTTGCACATCGTGTAATTTCTACCAAACTTAGATTAGGTTCCAATATGGACTCAATCGGTCTACTCCTTCGGGTACCTCCCACACAAAATTTCGGAAAAGTTCAGTTTAGGACCTGGTCTCAAATCGCTTTGATTTTTGTTTACGCAAGTTGTATTCGCTGTCCTCTATACGACGCTGTAAGTTTTATTAGGGGCAAGTCCATACTTCCTGAGAAAATAGCCTGAAAGTTACAAAAAACCCTATGACACCGTGTGTAGTGGTTGGAGCGCAAGATAACTCTCGAACAGATCTGCCGATTCGGTCCAAAATTTGGCTTTCGTAATATTTTGTCCAAACTTAGTTCAAGTTCAAAGATGGATTATATCGGTCCACTCCTTCCGGTACCTCCCCCACAAAAGTTAGAAAATGTTCGGAAAATTTGTGCGTACGATAACTCTTGAAGGGAGTAACCGATTTGGTCTATACTTTGCACATTCTCATAATATCTACCAGAAATAGATCAGGTTCGAATATGGACTATATTTGTCCACGCCATCCCGTACCTCCCACACAAAATTTTGGATAAGTTCACTTTAAGACCTGCTATTGAATCACTTTGATTTTTGTTGAAGCCACTTACATTCGCTGCCTCAATTACGATGGTAAAAGCTGTTTCAAGGGCAAGACCATACTTCTTGAGAAAACAGCCCGAAGGGTGTAAAAACCCCCTATGGCACCCCCATGGTCTATGTCGGTCCATTCCTTTAAGTACGTTTTCCGCAAAATTTTTGAACTTTAATCCTAATCAACATTTTTTTTCGGTTCATATGACCAAAATTTTGAAACCCCCTAAACACATAAGTTTTTTGTGAAAAAAGTGTTTTAATTTGCACAGGCTGAGGGTATATCTCTGTCGGCAAAGCCGACTGATACTTTTTAACTTGTTGTTGGAGAAGTTTCGTGACTGCAGAGAACCTCAAACGTCAAATGACGGATAGTTCAGTCAAAACAAATAGCTAGAACCCTGATAATACATATATCTATATCTTCGAACTTGGCCTGCCTATGGAAAAAAACTCGGGTGCAAAATATTGCGCTCTAGCTAAATTTTTACGGTCGCTGGAGCCTAGATCGATTCAGAATTTTATCCTGATCAAGAAAATATGTATATGGGGATTTATGAGAGAAATCGGACACTTTTTCAAATAGTGGTGTTTGATTTCCTTTATTTTTTGCTGTGGTGGCAATAAAACAAATTTTAAAAAAAAATAATTTTTATTTTTTTTTTTTTTTAAATATTTCACACTGGTATAACGGAAAATTGTATTGACAAACTACAAAAAAACAAGTACAAATTACGTGGAGTTACCTTTCTCTTCGAAGATTTGCTGCAGTCGTACTACAACTCCTCTATTTTTTATCACAATTGAACCCAGAAGTTGAACTCATCTAACTCATTTTAAAGTACATCTGCGATTGTTTGAACTTCCATCTTTCTGTAGATTCATTCTTGATGACCACGGTCTGATATTCTTAGTTCCCAAATTATTGGTTGTCCATGTACATGCTCCACTTCTTCAGATAGAGTGTGCTTACCAAATACTCCATTACTGCAGCAGCTTCCCCTGACTGCCATGGGACGACAGCTTGGAGCATGTAACAAGGAGTCTTGCAATGTATGTGGGATTATGCTTGATTCTGTTCGTTGCTGTTGAATTGTCATCCCTCTAAGGGCTATCAGTACCGAGGTCGGATGAGTCCGTGTTACTTCTAGAACAATCAAGTATCCATGAGCTCTTTCGCTTTGAGAGGTGGATGGTTTGGCACCACCAGGTTTGCATCTGGAGTAATCAATGCGGCTTTGCTCTCAGTTTGTAGTTTGTAGATGTATAAAGTAAAATATAGGTTTATGCGACAAATGTTTGGGGTTGTGGCTAACATACAACAAACATTCTGACTTTGACATCGGCACTTGTAGGACCTTTTCCAGATTTTTGTCTTAGTCTCATATGTCCACAAACCTTCCGGTGATGTCACCTAATGAGTTAACTCTATCACCCGTAGTAGGCTATAAGATAAAATGCGACGCGCTATCGGCAAAGCCAACTTTTTTACGTTTTCGATGGAAAATGTATAAGCAGTAGTAAAAAGGCTGTGATAAAAACCACCGGAGTACCAAGTTGGTAGATAGGGTATAGAGAGGCATTTTATATTCAAACATATATAAAAATAATGCTTCCCTTTTGACCGACAACAACAATAACAACTTTCATTGCTAGGACTTTTAAAATTATATTTTCAAATTATAGTTACCTTAACAAGTATATCCTCTTTTATAACATTTAATGGCGTAGCTTTGACATGTTACTGAGAAACTTAAAATCCTCACAACTACCAAAAAAAAAAAAAAAACAAAAGTTTTTTGTTCGTTAAAAAATTAAAAGAATATTTCTGGCTAAAACCATTATGTGGACAGAAATAATGAATATTTTAGAGAGTCCAAACGATGTCATAATAGTAATCCAACATTTGTATACCGTACTCTGTCGTAATTTAAAATGTGTGTACATTCATTCACATCCTTTCCCTGTTCGTTTATTTATAAATGTGTAATCATAAAATAAAAAAATATATGAAATTTAAATGAAATGCGTGGGTTATGCTCTATAAAATGTCTAATATCCCATTAACATATGCAAAGGCAAAAGCAAATATTGTTTTTAAACCCTCTCTCCCCTACCCAGCCTGCTCTTGCTTTACATGTTTAACTGTATTGTCCAGGAAACAAAGGCAAAAACGGATGGATGTTTAATAATGCTGACCCTTTTCAAAATATGTTAAACGAAATTCTATAGACAGTTTTAAGGTTTTGTTATTATACCATTTAATAACTTGAAA
This sequence comes from Musca autumnalis, assembly GCF_047663935.1. Lineage (NCBI taxonomy): Eukaryota > Metazoa > Arthropoda > Insecta > Diptera > Muscidae > Musca > Musca autumnalis. Next base: position 222,321,121 of record NW_027411644.1, read on the forward strand.
TATGTTGAGTGGAGGGAATTGAATATAAAATATGAAAAAACATGGAAATATTAATTTAAGTACCAAACGAAAGTTGTTTATTTACACATAATAACATACATAACAGATTTTCTATATAACTGTACGGTCTTGAATCCTTAAAACTCTTTAAAAATTCCTTGTCCCTTGTGTCCAAAAAATTTTTTTAAAAACACGTCTCTTGTGCCCAAATTTTTTTTAAACAAGTAAAAAAGTATCAGTTGGCATTGCCGACAGAGGTATACCCTCAGCCTGTACATATTGAAACAAATTTTTCCCAACATACGTATTTTTGTAGGGGTTTTAAAAATTTTGATTAGGATTAAAGATCAACAGTTTTGCGGAGGACATACTAAAAGGAATGGATAGACTTTGACCGTTATGGAAGTGGATCTCCAGCCACAACATATGGTGCCATAGGTGGTTTTTACACTCTTCGGGCTGTTTGCTCAAGAAGTATGGACTTGCCCCTAATGAAACTTGTACCGTCGTAAGCGGGACTGTGAATACAAGATGCTATAACAAAAATCAGAGAGATTCGAGAACAGGTCCTAAACTGAACTTTCCGAAATTTTGTGTGGGAGGTACCCGAAGGAATGGACCGATATAATCTATATTCGAACTTGATGTATGCCTAGAGGTAGTATTACCATATGCAAAGTTTGGTTCAATTCGGTTACTCCCTGCGAGAGTTATCGTGCGCACAATTTTTGAACATTTGTGGGGGAGGTACCGGAAGGAGTGGACCTATATGGCCCATCTTCGAACTTAAATCAAATCTGGACAAAATATTTGGATACCCAAAATTTGAACCGAATCGATTGATCCGTTCGAGAGTTATCGTGCGCACCAGCCAGACAGACAGACAGACGGACGGACATTGCTAGATCTACTCAAAATTGTCTGAAACGGATATCGTACAAACATACTTGGGGTCTAAAACCATTATTTCGATGAGGCACATTTTTGGTCGTATCAAAGTGTAAATACCCTCTTTAGCCTAAAGGCTGAGGGTATAAAAACCACGTCTCTTGTACCCACAAATTATTTACAAAACTCTTGTATCCAAAAAAATCACTTATTTTGTATCCAAAAAATTCATTACAAAATTCAAGTCACTTGTATCCAAAAAATTCTCTAGAAAATTCACGTCTCTTGTGCCCAAAAATTCTTTAAAAAATCAGCATGTGTTGTATTAAAAAAAATTCTTTCAAAAATTCACGTCTGTATCCAAAAATGTCTTTACAAAATTCTCGTCTCTTGTGTCCAAACATTAACGTCTCTTGTACCCAAAAACTCTTTAAAAAATCACGTCACTCTTATCCAATAAAAACTTAAAGAAATCACGTCTCTTGTGTCCAAAAATTCACGTCGCTTGTACCCAAAAAATTCTTTGAAAAATCTCAATGTGCTGCATCCAAAAAAAATCATTAGAAAAACAAGTCTCTTGTATACCCAAAAGATTCTTTTGAAAAATCTGCGTCTCTTGTATCCAAAAAATTCTTAAAAAAATCCATATCTTTTGTATCCAAATAAGTTCTTGAAAAATCCATATCTCTTGTATCTCAAAAATTCTTTAAAAAATCCACGTTTCTTTTATTTAAAAAATCTTTAAAAAATCACAGTCTCTTGTATCTAAATTTTTTTTAAAAAATTCACGTCTCTTTTGTCCAAAAAAAAAAATGTTTAAAAAATCCACGTCTATTTTATCTAAAAATTCTTTGAAAAATCTAAGTCTCTTTTATTCAAAAATTCTTTAAAAAATCACAGTCTCATGAATATAAAAATTTTTTAAAAAATTCAAGTCCCTTTTATCTAAAAAAAATTAAAAAATTCACCTTTATTTTTTCTAAAAATTCTTTGAAAAATCTACGTCTCTTTTATCTTAAAATTCCTTAAAAAATTTACGTTTCTCGTATCCAAAAATTCTTTAAAAATCCACGTTTCTTGTATCCAAAAATTCTTTAAAAAAATTAATTCCCTTGTATCCACAAAATTCGTTAAAAAATACATATCTCTTGTATCCAAAAAATTCTAAAAAAATCAACATATCTTCTACCCAAAAAATACATTAAAAAATTCACGTCTCTTGTAACCAACAAATTCTTTACTACTCTAGGTCTCCTATATCCAAAAAATTTTTTAAAAAATCCACGTCTCCTGTATCCAAAAAATTTTTTAAAAAATCCACGTCTCCTGTATCCAAAAAATTTTGTAAAAAATCCACGTCTCCTGTATCCAAAAAAGTTTGTAAAAAATCCACGTCTCTTGTATCCTAAGAAATTTTTTAAGAAATCCACGTCTCTTGTATCCAAAGAAATTTTTTAAAAAATCCGCGTCTCTTGTGTCCAAAAAAATTCCTTAAAAAATCCACGTCTCTTTCATCCAAAAAATCTTTAAACAATCCCCATGTGTTGTTTCCAAAAAATTCTTTAGCAAATCTACGTCTCTTTTATCCCAAAATTCTTTAGCAAATCCACGTCTCTTTTATCCCAAAATTCTTTAGCAAATACAAGTCTCTTTTATCCCAAAAATTCTTTAGCAAATCCACGTCTCTTTTATCCCAAAATTCTTTAGCAAATCCACGTCTCTTTTATCCCAAAAATTTTTTTAAAAAACCCACGCCGTTTTGCTCCAATTTTTTTTTTAAATCCACGTCTATTTTATCATTTTTTTTTTTTAATCCACGTCTCTTTTATCCAAAAAATTCATTAAAAACTCTACGTCTCTGTTATCCAAAAAATTCATTAAAAACGACACGTCTCTTTTATCCAAACAAAAAAAAATTATTTAAAAAATCCTCGTCCCTTTTATCCAAACAAAAATTCTATAATAAATTCATGTATATTTTATCCAAAAAAATCTTTAAAAAACCACGTCTCTTTTATCCAAAAAATTCTTTAAAAAAAATCTACGTCTCTTGTATCCAAAAAAATCTTAAAAAATCAACGTCTCTTTTATCCAAAAAATTATTAAAAAATGCACGTCTCTTGTATCCAAAATATTCTTTAAAAACACCATGTGTCTTTTATTCAAAAAATTCTTTAAAAACCCCACGTCTCTTGTATCCAAAATAATCTTTAAAAACTCCATGTGTCTTTTATTCAAAAAATTCTTTAAAACCCCACGTATCTTTTATTCAAAAAAATCATTAAAAATCCACGTCTCTTTTATTCAAAAAAATCATTAAAAATCCACGTCTCTTTTATCCAAAAAATTCTTTAAAAACTCCACGTCTTTTTATCCAAAAAATTCTTAAAAAAATTAATTCCCTTGTATCCACAAAATTCGTTAAAAAATACATATCTCTTGTATCCAAAAAATTCTAAAAAAATCAACATATCTTCTACCCAAAAAATACTTTAAAAATCCACGTCTCCTGTATCCAAAAAATTTTTTTAAAAAATCCACGTCTCTTGTATCCAAAGAAATTTTTTAAGAAATCCACGTCTCTTGTATCCAAAGAAATTTTTTAAAAAATCCGCGTCTCTTGTGTCCAAAAAAATTCCTTAAAAAATCCACGTCTCTTTCATCCAAAAAATCTTTAAACAATCCCCATGTGTTGTTTCCAAAAAATTCTTTAGCAAATCCACGTCTTTTGTATCCCAAAATTCTTTAGCAAATCCACGTCTCTTTTATCCCAAAATTCTTTAGCAAATCCACGTCTCTTTTATCCCAAAATTCTTTAGCAAATACAAGTCTCTTTTATCCCAAAAATTCTTTAGCAAATCCACGTCTCTTTTATCCCAAAATTCTTTAGCAAATCCACGTCTCTTTTATCCCAAAAATTTTTTAAAAAACCCACGCCGTTTTGCTCCAATTTTTTTTTAAATCCACGTCTATTTTATCATTTTTTTTTTTAAACCACGTCTCTAAAAACTCTACGTCTCTATTATCCAAAAAATTCATTAAAAACGACACGTCTCTTTTATCCAAACAAAAAAAATTATTTAAAAAATCCACGTCCCTTTTATCCAAACAAAAATTCTATAATAAATTCATGTATATTTTATCCAAAAAATTCTTTAAAAAACCACGTCTCTTTTATCCAAAAAATTCTTTAAAAAAATCTACGTCTCTTGTATCCAAAAAAATCTTAAAAAATCAACGTCTCTTTTATCCAAAAAATTATTAAAAAATGCACGTCTCTTGTATCCAAAATATTCTTTAAAAACACCATGTGTCTTTTATTCAAAAAATTCTTTAAAAACCCCACGTCTCTTGTATCCAAAATATTCTTTAAAAACTCCATGTGTCTTTTATTCAAAAAATTCTTTAAAACCCCACGAATCTTTTATTCAAAAAAATCATTAAAAATCCACGTCTCTTTTATCCAAAAAATTCTTTAAAAACTCCACGTCTTTTTATCCAAAAAATTCTTAAAAAACCTACGTCTCTTAGATCCAAAAAAAAAATCTTTTATCTGCACTTTAAATATAAGATTTTAATCTTGTTGTGTAGACATTAAATAAATAAATACATAAATAAATAAAAATAAAAAAAAACATTAAAAATCCATGTCACTTTTATCCAAACAATTCTTTACAAAAATCCACGTCTCTTTTATCCAAAAAATTCTTAAAAAATCTACGTCTCTTAGATCCAAAAAAAAAAAATCTTTAAACATGCACGTCTCCTGTATCTAAAAAAATCTTAAACAATTTCCCGTTCCTTTTATCCAAATATGCTTTAAAGAATCCACGTCTCTTGTATCCAAAAAAAATCTTTAAAAAATCCAATTCTCTTGTATTCAAAAAATTCCTTAACAAAATCCACGTCTTTTGTATCCAAAAAATTCTTTAAAAAATCTACATCTCTTGTATCCAAAAAAAATTAAAAAAACACGTCTCTTGTATCCAAAACATTCTTTAAAAAATCCACATCTTTTGTATCCAAACAATTCTTTAAATATTCCCCGTCTCTTTATCCAAAAATTTTTAAAAAAATCCTCGTCTCTCGTATTCAATGAAATTCTTTAAAAAATCCACGTCTCTTGCATCAAACAAAAAAAAAACTCTTAAAAAATGGAAGCCTTTAGCATACAAGATTCTTTAAAAAATCCACGTCTCTTGCCCATAAAAATCCGCGTCTATATCTTAAAAATTTTTTCAAATCCGCATTTTTAGGTTATAAAAATTTTTCTTAAAAATCCGCTTATTTCGCTTATGAAAAATTCTTTAAAAAATCCACTGCTCTTGTCCCTAAAAATTCCATTAAAAATCCCCGTCTCTATAAGCAATTTAGAATCATACAAATACATAAAAATCAAAACTGAAACAGTAGACAAAAAGGTGTTAAAATATTTTGTTTGTTCAACGCTTAGCATTCATAATAAAAATTAACAAATAAACGTGTAAAAAGTATTATTTGTTTGTACATTTATGCGAGTGACTACAAAAAGTAATAATACAACAAACAACGACAACAACATAAATTGGGCAAACATTGTTGTTTTTGTAATTACATATGCATAATCGGTTGGGTCGGTCGGGTGGGTCTTCTCCCAAGTCATCAAACACCAAATGATGTGTTAATACTTTTGTTTGTTTGTCTAGTGTTGTGGTCGGTGGTCGGTGCTTGCTTCAGTTCGGTTATATCTACATATTTATTTTAGTTTTATTTCTGTTTATTTTTGAAAACATTTATGATTGTAAAAACTATGGATAAATGTTATTTTAAGTACCTTGGGCAAGCAATAAAAGCCGTAAACATTTTCAGTTTCTTTGGAGTAGGGGCAACATTTTAAATGTTTGCCACTAGATCGAATATCGAAAGAGGTATATGATGTGACTTAAGTCAGGCGTACAAGTAAAATAATGGAACTGAAAATATAAAGTTCAGTAAAAAACTACTAACGAAGCGAATTTTTTATATCCTTCACCAAGAACTATATTGAAGTGAACACGAACAATTAATATCCTTTCGTTTATGATATTATTAAGCTTTTCCTCTTGTTCCTTGCAAGAGCAGAATATCTTAACTAATAAAACGCTCATATGGTATGTCACGGTTGTCCTTTCCAAAAAAGAAAAAAAATGGAAAATAGTGACTAGACTAAAACTCGAATATACGTGGATAGTAGTTTTGCGAGTTAGTTTTCTATCTTCTGGGAACACAAAATTTCAATTAACAACCAAGTCGGTAGAAAAATGTTACTAGGATCTTAAAAATGCTTAAATGGGGGCACACTTATATGGGGGCTATACAAAAACGTTGACCTATAATGTCCGATTTTTGCTCAAGTGATGGTTTGTGTCTGTAAAAATGTTTTGCACCTCTAGCGAACACTAAATACCAAATTTCAGTTATTCCAGTTAAATAATATAACTAAAACTTTCAAAATACCGAAAATCAAGGTGTACCGTTCTATGGGGGCTATATGAAGTCGTGAGCGTATACCGACAAATATATGGTGGAAAGTTTTATACCCTCAACCAAGACCAAATACCACATTTAACCCATTTCGGTGATATTGGAGTCAAAATGCCGGAAATTGCTAGGGACCGTTCTATGGGGGCTATATGAAGACGTTGAGCAATACCGAAAAAATCAGGTGAAAAGTCTTAAACGCCCAAGTACCAAATTTCAGTCATTTCTTTAAAATACCGAAAATCGGGAGATATGCTTCTATCGGGGTTATATGAAGATGTGGGCCTATACTGATAAATCTCTTCTGGAAGATTGTATACACCATTGGAATACTAAATAACAAATTTCAGTAATTTCGATGGGATTATGAGGTCACAACCTTCAAAATCCGGAGGTACCGTTCTATGGGGGCTATAAGAAGACGTGGACCTATGTCGAGAAATTTCAGGTGGAAAGTTTTATACCCACAAGGAAGACTAAATTGCAGCCATTTTGGAGGGATATTGGGTCCACAACCTTTTAAATACCAGAAATCCGGAGGTACCGTTCTATGGGGCTATATGAAAATGTGGACCTATACCGACAAATTTCAGGTGGAAAGTTTTATTCGCCCAACGAAGACCACATACCAAATTTTAGTCATATCGGTTGGACATTGAATCCTTTATCTATATAAAGGCTACATGAAGACATGAACCTTTACCGACAAATGTCAGGTGGAAAGTTTTATTCGCCCAACGAAGACCACATACCAAATTTCAGCCATTTCGGTGCGACATTGAATCCTACATCTTCAAAATACCGAAAATCGAAAGGCACTGTTCTATGGGGGCTATATGAAGACCTAGTCCTATACTAATAATTCTCTTCTGGAAGATTTTATACACCCATGGAATACAAAGTACCAAATTTCAGCCATTTCGGTGGTTATTTAGCGCACAACCTTTAAAATACCGAAAATCGGGAGGTCCCGTTCTATGGGGGTTATATGAAGGCGTGGACCTATAACGATAAATTTCAGATGCAAAGTTTTATATCCCCAGCGAAGACTGAATACCTAATTTCAGCCATTTCGTTGAGATATGTAGGACACAACCTTCAATATACCGAAAGGCGGGAGGTAGCGTTCTATGGGGGCTATATCAAAACGTGGATCGATATAGTTATAGGAGTAATAGAAACTTCTATACCAAATTAGAAAGCTCTATCTAAAAATTGTGAGCTGTATCTTGATTTCATGGTTATATCGACTTTGAATTTTATGCCGATCAAGAGCATATCACACCTTTTCAACAAAAATTTTCTTTTATACAGTAGAGACAAACAACTGTTGATACATTACTAATACCTCTGAAGACATGAAAAGCTACATAATGTCGATGAAAATTTTTACCAGTTCATTTTTGTGGCTAAAAAACGAATCCCACAAAAATTGTGAAAATTTGATCAGATTACTATATAGGTATATAGGGCCGAAAAAACCTAAAATCGGCCTATCGGAGCTATATCAAAATCCGATCCGCTTTTCATAATTTTTTGAAGGAATCGTTTTTTAGTCACAACAATGAAGTGGTAAACAATTTTCATCGATTGGACCGTATTTAAATACGGCTTTTAGAGAACTTTTGTGAAAATGCACCTTTGGCCCCATACAAATTACTATGCAACCAGAGACCGTGCGGGTGGCACGGGTTAACCCTAACCGATGGTGATAAAATTTCTTATATATGTAAGGTTTTTTGGTCAAATGGAACAAATATAGGTGGTAGGAGTTCCAATCAAAAAATTTTTGTTTTTTTTGGGTCTGTCTAATGTATATACATTACAGGGTCACCGTTGAATATTTATTTTTATTGTTGAATGAAGTAAAGGGAAGAATGGAAAATCTTATGTATTTGGCAAATACCGCGCAGAGAGAAATCCGACGGCATTAAAGTCAAATAGAAACAAGTAAAATAGTATCAGTCGGATTTGACGACAGAGATATACCCTCAGCTTATGTGAATTGAAACTTTCATCTACGGACAGATCGAATGTATTTAGGGTATTTTCAGAATTATGTGGCCCTTTTTGAAGATTTGAGTTTGCCGACATAAGTTTGGATTATGATTAAAGTTCAAAAGTGTTGCGATTCCGTCTCCGTATCGACTCCGTGGGTAAATTCCTATACCGCTAAAATGAATAAAATGTCGACAAATTTTTAATTTTTTCATATATTTGTTCCCATATAGTCTAATCTGTTGATTTTTCCTAACATAGTATTTAGAACGGGTTTGCCTGTTTTTTGCGTGAGAATATTCTGGAAGGAACTTTTATCAGTCAGAAAATATGTGAAAATGAAGGAGCAATACAAATCAAAAAGACTACACGCAGTAAAAATTATAAGCAATTCATGACCAGGTTTTAAAATGGATATAAGCCAACAGTTTAGAGTTATTCGAGTATTTGTATTCTGGATGAAACTTTTATCCGTCAGAAAATATGTGAAAATGAAGGCGCAATACAAATCATAAGCAACTAATGGCAAGAGTTTAAAATGGATATAAGCCAACAGTTTAGAGTTCTTGGAGAGCCTTAAGAGGTGAAACCCAGGCGAAAAAAGCCTAATAAAAACCTTTTTTCATGATTTTTTCGAAGACACCCAGTCAAAAAAAAAAAAAAAACATTTTCATGACTTTTTTCGAAGGAATCCACGAAAAATAACTTTTTTCCTTCATCTGAAAGACTTACTAACTTAATGTGCTTTCTAAATTTTTTTTGAATAATGTTATGTATGTCGATAAGAAAATGAATGAGAAAGAAACACTACCAAATTTGAGTGTGTTTTTCAAATTAGTTTTTTGTTTTGAAGCAAAAGCAAAGGAAATAAAATTTCGAAAACTAAAGTTTGGTTGTGTTTCATGCTCACACATTTTTGTTCTGAAATACATAAACAGGCTGCAAGAAGTTTTGTGGCAAATGACCGTCTACAGACCGTCTACACTCTTTCCAGTAAAGCGTTTTGCGGTGCCAACTCTGGCTCGAAAACTAATAATCCGATTGTCATATATTTTCGTGGACTTATCAAGGTCATCAAAATCTAATACTTCATCGATCGATTTTGTAAAAAATATTAGATTTTTAGGAAATGGCGGACCGAAAAAACAAATTTTCAATTTTTTGATGTACAAAATAACGTTTATGGTCATAAAATGGTCAAAAAAGATTAGAAATATAAAATCAATCGATGAATTACTAGAGGAACATTTCTGTAAAATTTTTTAACGTAGAAAGTGTGATGTTATGTTTCTTTTTCAGTTCAAGAACAACAAGGACATGGAAGGAACTAAGCTAGAAGGATAAAATGATCTACAAAAGTATTCTTCATTATATTTATCTGAAAACATTTCATCTCAAAATGATGAATCAATATCGCCAAACAAAGATATAAAGCTACTTGCTCAAGCATTGTTTGAGGTCAATACGAGTAACAAATCATTACTTCATAACTCAGAAACTTCTGCTATCGGTCCGTTAGAGTTCTTAATATATTCAATAGGGGCTTTCATTCCCAACGTGATTTTTTTAAATCCAGACCTTGACTTCCATTTTATGTCACAGTGTAATCAGTAAAATTTCCCATAGCGAACACCTTCATAGGAGTCCAACAGGTCCTTTAATAGAAGACAAGGATGACATCTCACAAAAGACAAGATAAGAAGATCAGTAGGTTTTCTTTTCTGAGAAGACCACTAGGTCTTCAGACAGAAGACTTCTGGGCTTATATAAAAGACGTAAAATGTACAATTATAATTCGATTGTCATAGAACTTTACTATTTCTTCCAAAAAAATTAACGGATCAATTGGACCAAAAAATATCCTGGACATACATTTTATAATCAAATTAAAGATGAAAATAATAGACTTCAAAGGACAGTAAATATCCTGTGATTCGTCCTCTAAATTTGTATAATATACCGTTTGCTTAAATGCTTTCTTCTAGCTCCTTTTTAAAATAAATAATGATTTTTGAAAAAAAATGGAGTCCAGAATTTAATGTTATATTTCTAATTGTAGAAAAAATTGCACAGATTCGGAGTCGAGTTATTTTTTTCGAATCAGACTCCGACTCCAGCAAAATTGCTCGACTCCGACTCCTAGACTCCGACTCCGAAACTCTGGTTGCACAGGAGGTAATTAAAGAAATGGACCGACTTGGTCCATTATGGAAGTGGATCTTATTTTGGGAGTCATTTATTTTCGATAGATATCGCGCCCAGTAGTCATTTCAGTGGGTCATCATATAACTTCTGGACCAGTATGCCAGAAAGCATGGACTTGTACACAAAAAACATAATATGGCTGTAAACAGCATCGGTATATATTTCCAAAGGATCTTCGAACAGACCCTACACTGCACTATGACACAAATGTTAAAAGTTTTTTGGGGGACCATAAGGAAAATATCGATATCGATCATTTTAGAAGTTAAATTAAACTTGGAGAATTTGGAGGAGTGGACCGATAAGGCTTATCTTCGAACTTAAATTATGTTTGGACAAAATATTACGCAGGTCAAATTTTGTACCGAATCGGCTGATCCGTTCGAGAATTATCTTACGCTCCAACCACTACACACGGTGTCATTGGGGTTTTGTGGCACCTTTCAGGCTATTCTCTCAGGAAGATGGACTTACCCCTAATAAAACTGGTACCGTCGTACCGAGCAGTGAATACAAGTTGTTACAACAAAAATCAAAGCGATTCGAGAGCAGGTCCTAATTTGAACTTATCCGAAATTTTGTGTGGGAGTTACTCGAAGGAGTGAATCGATTGTGTCCATATTCGAACCTCATCTTAATCTGATAGATATTTCACGATGAGCAAGGTATGGACCAAATCGGTTATTCCCTTAGAGTTACAAACGATTTTCCGGACATTTTCGAACTTTTGTGGGGGACGTACCGTAAGGACTGGACTGATATAACCCATCTTCGAACTTTAACTAAATTTGGAAAAAAATATTCCGAAAGCCAAATCTTGGACCAAATCGGTTGATCCGTTCGGGAGTTATCGTGCGCTCCAGCCACTACACATGGTGATATAGGGGTTTTCCAGCTTTCGGCTATTTTCTCAATAAAATTTGTACCGTTGTTATGGAGGCAACGAATACAAGTTGCTACAACAAAGAACAAAAGCAGGCCTTAAACAGCATTTTTCTAAGATTTTTTGTGGGAGGTACCCGAAGGAGTTGATGTATATAGTAAATTTTCAAACCTGATCTACCTCCCTTAGAAATATTGCGATGTACAAAGAAACGGACCATAGACTCTCATTCGCACCACTCAACATCTCAAACGACTCCGCAAGTATAGAACTATTTAATCAAGCTTTAATTACATCTGTATCAGTGGAAATCCCTCGAAATTTACAATTTTTATTATTATTTGAACATCAAAATAGTTTCATGATACGATGCAACGAAAGACGTAGACAGCCGTTTAGCCCAAGAAGATCTGGAAGAATTCACAAAAAAACAAGTAAGAACGGCGTTAAGTTCGGCCAGGCCGATCTTGTTATACCCTCCACCACGAGTTGTATTGAAGTAAAATGGAACAATTAGTTTCCTTTCGTTTATGAAGAAGACTAAATACCAAATTTCAGTAAGTTCGTTAAAACAATGTGGCTTACTTTAAAATCAATCTGCTATATCAAAATGTCGATCTATGGCGGACATTTTTTGGACTCAAAGAAGAGTAAATAGCAAATTTCCGATATTTCGGTAAAACCTTCAAAATAGCGAAAATCAAGTGCATACACTTCTATGTGGGATATAGGAACCCGCGGACCAATACTGATAACTCTCTTCTGGAATATTTTATAACCACATGGAAGACTAAATAACAAATTTCAGTCTTTCGGTGGGATATTGACGTCCCAACCTTCAGAATTACGGAAATCGGGAGGTACCGTTTTATGGGGGCTATATCGAAATGTGGACTCATACCGACAAATTTCAGTCAGAAAAGCTTTTACCTCCAACAAAAACTAAATAAAAATTTTCAGCCATTTCGGTGGGTTGCTGTGGCCACAACCTTCAAAATACCTTCAAAAATACCGGAGACATTTTTTTACACCCAATGAAGACTAAGTACCAAATTTCAGCCATTTCAGTGCGTTAATAAGGCTAAAACCTTCATAATACTGAAAATAGGGAAGTACTGTTCTATGGGGGCTATACTAAAGCGTGGACCTATACCGACAAATCTTATATGGAACGTTTAATAACACAAGTGAAGATTAAATACCAAAATTCAGCCATTTCGTTGGAATATTGAGGCCACGATCTTCAAAATACTGAAATAGGGAGGTACCATTCTATGGGGGCTATACTAAGGCGTGGACCTGTACAGACAAGCTTCTGGGGGAAGTTTAATACCCCCAACGAAGACTTAATTCAAAATTTCAGGCCTCTCTGGGGAATATTGAAGCCACAACCTTCAAAACACCGAAAATCGGGAGGTACAGTTCTATGGGGGCTATATGAAGATTTGGACCTACACCGACAAATTTCAGGTAGAAATTTGTGTACACCCAACAAAGACTAAGTACCAAATTTTAGCCATTTCGGTGTGATAATGAGGCTAAAACCTTCAAAATACCGAAAATCGGGTGGTACCGTTATATGGGGGCTATATAAAAACGTGAACCGATATAGCCCATTTGCAATACCAAACATCTTAGAAGTAATAGAAACTTCTATACCAAATTACAAACCTCTATCTTAAAAATTGCGAGCTGTATTTTAATTTAACAGACGGACGGACGGATAGACGGACATGGTTATATCGACTTTTACCCTGATCAAGAAGATATGATGTACTTTATAGGGTCTACGATGAATATTTCGATGTGTTACAAACGAAATGGCAAATTTAATTATGCCCTCCATATTATGGTGGAGTGTACAAGGCTATGATGTTCCCTTGCCGAAGTCGTGAATTCGGTTGCATTCTAATATCGACTTCTTGAAATTACGATGCTGCTTCAATCAACTGTAAAGACCTTATTTAATATTGATTAAATAATTGCACATACCTAAATATGTGAATAGTTATCTAAATAACGTTCCGGCCTTCAAACATAATAAAGAATTCCACCCCCTAACTTCAAATGCGGGTACATATGTATATTTCATTAATGCTCCTCCCCTCAAACAAAGCAAATATGGAACAATTTTCGTGAAAATGAATTATACAACATTTTTGACATATTTTTCAAATTCAATAAATGTAATATGGTTACCCCGCGTAGCTAACAATTTGCGATTCACAATATGATTCCATTATGAAGACTTCCATCATTCAACAACCCTTTCATCAAAAATTCATGCAGTGACATACCAAAAACATGTTATCATCATCTTCTAAAGAAATGCCTCATTTATAGTGAAAAGTATAGAAAGAAAAAAAAAAAACAACCCCACATCCAGTGTACAGGTAAATCAATCAAACAAAAAAAAAAAATGAAGGGGAAACGATGGCAATTTGTATTGAAATTTAAATGTAATTGAAATTGAACTTGAAGAATTTGATGATTGTTGAAAACTTTTCTCTTTGCCACTGGTAGGTAGTAGGTGAACATAATTTCCGTATACATTGCCGTTGGTAAATATTCAATGAAATTCCAAAGGAGTGGAAAACTGAAAACGCAGAGCAAACCAAATGAGTTGGGGAAAAGATATCCGTCAAGCGGATAATGGCAGGTTGCCTCGAGCTCGAACGGAAGTGAATATTTGCAGTGCGACAGCCGAACGAAGATCTCAATGTTTATGAAAGTATGAATTCATTCATTTTATATGTGTGTGTGTTTGTTTGTTTATTCGAATCTTAAGAACGCCAAAACAGTAAAGTACTTGACTGTATACGTATGCTTGTGTGGGCCCCTAACATTTTAAGCTGTCATTGATTGATATGCTTAAATTGATTTTTCTTCCCACCAGATGTACCACAATTTACTTTTCGCAGAAGGCAAAAAACACAAACGCCTGTTCAAGGCTGCTTGGTTGCAAAGAAGGAAGGAAGGACGGAAAGAAGGAAGAATGGGAGTGGACTAAGAACAAAAAACACCAAATCTGAACTTTCATTTCTTCGTTGTTTTTTTACTTTATTTACTCTTCTTTATATTTCTTACTTAAGATTATTAAGGGCCACATAAGCACAAGGTATTTAATATGCGAAAAGCTCTCTTTACATGCCAGTTTTTTTTTTTTGTAAACATGTTTACCAATACTTTGATGTATGATATCTAAAGTATGTGTCGATTCATATACTTTGGCAAATTGCACAGTGGTAAAGTAAAGTTTGAATTGCTTAATGGAATATTTAATTTTTTAATAAAATTCTCAAATAAGTATCAAAAAATTGATGTTTTATGTGTAGATGACGCATCAAGCATATTTTTTTTATTATCATGCTTATGGTCATGTAATAATCTGACCATATCACAGCGCATTGTATGGCCAAATTCAATTTTTAGTAAAAAAATGGCAAACATTTTTTTTTTTTAAAATGCCCTAAAAATTTACTTGAAGCTGTAGAAGAAAGGAAAATAACTGCATGTTGGTTGTAACATTGAATGTGTAGTAACGGAACCAACACAATGCCCATTTTTTTTGAAAAAACACAAAATATAAAGGAAATTTGTCGAGTTTGTGTGGATCATTTTTTACGAGTTTTTGGAATTTTTTAATAATTATTTTTTATCCGATAGAATAAAGCCCAAAGTATTAAAATGTGGGTTTAAACAGTCATATTCGCTTTATAGTTCTAAAAACCATTTGATTTGTTTTGGAACCTTTT
Source organism: Musca autumnalis (assembly GCF_047663935.1). NCBI lineage: Eukaryota > Metazoa > Arthropoda > Insecta > Diptera > Muscidae > Musca > Musca autumnalis. The sequence goes on from NW_027411644.1 coordinate 222,336,349, forward strand.
AATACCCTCTACGATAATATGGGGGGTTTCAATATTTAGTAAAAAGATGGTGAACATTTGTTTTTAAATGTACCCAAAATTGTACTTGAAGTGATAGAAGGGAGAGAAATTAAAATTAAAAATTACGTTGGTTGTAACCATGATGCAATAACAAGGTGCTGTCAAAATACATTTTTGTTGTAAAAAATAATAAAATATATGGTAAAAACCAAAAATGTTTTTCAATCGATGAATCCGAGTTTCACTGTAGTTCGTTAAAAGTAAGTGTTTTAGGAGGGATCCCATAACCATTAAAATTAATTTTCGTGGAAGCTGTGTTGGTTTCAATGTAGAAAAATGGGTTGAAGCCAACAAGTTTTTTATGTCCCCTTCCGATTTCTGCCTTAACCATACATTTTATAGACCTATGTCCAAAGAAAGGATGACAGAATACTCCGCCTAAAATTGATGCTGACATTTTAAAGCCGGAATTTCGGTTTTTTTATTTTTTTTTTAATCCGGGCGCGCAACAAGATAATATTTCAAACTCATAATAGGAATATAGAACTCGTGATCTCATGAGTGTGCTCCTTACAGTATCCTAGTAACTGGAGTCTAAAGGCCAACATTGGATGAGTGCATTTTCTTATAAACCCTATTTTTTGCGTTTAAAGTTTACAAGTGTCATTCAATTTCCTTTGAACCCCGCGTGAATTTAGTTTTTTTACGCGACTGATCTAATGACCGCGGATATAGATACCTTGGAAATAGGATTTTCAGCAAAAATGTATTCTGACAAATCCGCGTACTAAACCGCGATTTTCTTTAAAATTTTTTACATAAATTGAATCTTTTATACACGATTATAATTTTTGCGAAAACGCGTGTCATAAATTACAGAGATGAGCAAGTAATATGGGTATTTTACGCAAAATAGAATGTGGAGGCACATCCACGTTTCTTGAAGAATCTTTTTGAAATAAATGTATATTGAAGGGCGCTAATAAAACCGAATTCCCATCAAAATCGTATGCATATTGCGCGACGTTTACCCACTTTAAGGTTTTTGGCATTGTGAGATGCAACTTACGGCACACAATGCACACTGGTCCCAAACTGCGACAAAAAGCGAAAAATCGACATTAGCAAATCTCTGCGACAACTCAGCAAATTTTCTCTAAACATATTATATTTTAATATTCCAGCACGGTTTTTGTAATTTATAACGGTATTTAACAAAACAAAACAGAAGAAATTGACATTTACGTATGATCTCTTAAAAACTTTAAAATCATCAGTAAGTTTGTGACTTCTTACGTATAAAATTATTTTTTTCGAAATGGAAGTTTTATTACAAGGTTTTCTAATAATTTTTAAATAAAAATATGTACACATTATTTGCATAAAATGTTCTGGAAATCAAATTTTTTATAATACTTTTTTGTGGATTTTTTTCCAAGTTCTTAAAATTGAAGTAGAGTTTTACTAACTTCCCCATCCTTCGCCACTCTCCAAATTTTTTGAAGAATGTTCGAAATAGTGTCAAGTTTACAAAAAATTTCGTTCTAGCTCCATATATTTGCATTTCCGTGTGTGACATTAAAAATACTGACGATGCCTCTGGTCGTTTCAGTGAATATGCCGCATTACTGAATTCTCAGTTTCTTCTTTGTTTTGTGTTTTAATTGCTTGTTTTGGTTTTTTTTCTTTAAAGATTTGGACATTTTGTTTTAAGATCAACTTATTTTATTTATTTTACATTTGTATGTTTATGATATATGTATGATGCTAAATATAATATGAAAAACAAGTAAAAATGTAAAGTTCGGTCTCACCGTACTTTATTATGTCCCCTACCATGAAATACTCTGATCTCAAATGGAATAATTTGTTTCCTTTTCCTGTCCAAGATACCAGTCGGAGACGTTTTTGACCACTAAAAACTCCAAATAGCAAATTACAACCAATTCGAACCGAAAATGTAGATAAAAACCTCAAAATAACTGAAAAAGGGAGGTACCGTAATATGAGGGCTATACCGAAACCTGGACCTAAGACCACATTTTTTGGCGCAGAAGGTTTATGATAATTGGGAACTCCAAATACCAAAGTACAGCCAATTAGGGCCGAAAATGTAGATAAAAGCTTCAAAATACGTGAACTCGGGTGGTACCGCTACATGGGCGCTATAGGAAAAACTGGACCCATATTGATGATTTTTTGGCTAAAGTATTTATTACTTATTTTTAGCATATACTGAAAAAATCAGATTGATCCAACGATTATAAATATTTTTGTCGCACCTTCCCATACAAGTTGGACCACTGTGCAATGGCCGCTGAGTGAAAAATCGAAATATGCATAAATAATTATTGTGTGGGAATTTAGCGAAATATTTGGAGAACTCCCAAATATTTTTTTCTAATTTTTTTAACAGAACCAAAAAATATATTTGGAATAATATTTTAACAATAAGTTTTTGCTCTTTTGTTGTTGATATAATATGCAATCTATAAAGCCAATGTTTATATTTTTGGTTTCTTATATTTACGCGTTGTCTAGATTCTGTGCGTATTTTTTATTTATTTTTTAGAGGTTTATGCAGACTCTGAGGTAGCATAATTTAGATTTGCTCCCAGGTTTTCTTAATTGTTTGATTTTTCTCGAGAATAAAAACCAATTTAAGAAATTATGGTGCATTTAGGGATGGATGTCAAATGCTGCATACATCTTCTCAAAACAACAAATAAGAAATTTTAAAATATTTTTTCTTTATAAGAGAATAAAAGCCGCTATAACTTTTGCGCGCATCGGCAAATTTTGTGAATGCGAACAGATTTGAAACCAGAATTTTTTCCTTAACCTCTGTACCAAAAATCGTAGATGTGCTCGCAAAAAAATTTTTTTAATTTTTTTCAAATGGAATTGTAAAGGAAATTTGGTTTTTACCATATACACTTTTATACGACCAAACATGTGCCTCATCGAAATAACGGTTTTATAACCCAAGTATGTTTGGACGAAATTCGTTTCAGAAAATTTGGAGTCATTTAGCCATGTCCGTCCATCTGTCTGTCTGGATGGCTGGTGCGCACGATGACTCTCGAACGGATCAACCGATTCGAGCCAAATTTTGGGTATCCTAATTTATTGTCCAAACTTAGTTTAAGTTCGAAGTTCCCCACAAACGGTCAAAATTGTTCTGTATAATGGTGTGAAGGATAATTCTTGAAGGGAGAACTTGATTTGGTCCAAACTTTGCACATCGTATTATTCCTTCCAGATATATATCGGGCTCGAATATGGACTATATCGGTCCACTCTTTCGGGTACTTCCCACACAAAATTCGGATAAAGTGAATTTTAAGAGCATCTCTCGGATCGTTTTGGAATTTTTTCAGTATGTTTTACTCGCGGATCGCTTTATGACCGTACAATTTTTTTCTTGCGCAAGTCCATACTTGCTGAGATATTAGCCTAGAAGCTCCATGAAACCCTGGGGGCACCAACCAAAATGGCAAATCCGCAAGATAATTCTCGCAGGGAGTTTCTAATTGGTACAGACTCATGCATCAGGTTAGAATATGGACTATATCGGAGGGGACAGATCGGGTGCCTCGCACACAAAATTCGGAAAAAGTGAAGTTTAAGAGCTTCTCTGGCATCGTTTTGATTCTTTTTTAGTAGGATAACTCTCATACCTTTTCAAAAATTTCTTCCAAACTTAGTTTGACGTAATTTAATATTTCGAGACCTTTATGAAAAAGTTTGGTTACTAAAAATGCTTGGTATATGTCAATGATTTGGTATAGCCCCATATTACGGTACCTATAGATTTTACAGCAAACTCATGATACAAAACCAATAAATTTTCTATACGGCATAATTATGTGGTTTTCTTGGAAAACGACATAAGTCTAAAAATCAAAATTTTCAGGAGAGCGAAAACAATATTTTTTTTTGTAAAATTTGCTACATATCCATGATTTTGGTTTGGTTTTTTCGTACACATTCAAAAACAAACGTTAGGAATGAAAAAATTTTCAATTTTTTTTAAATATATTTTTATTAAATTTTTGTAAAAACATATCTCTGCGTGTGCGTTTTATATCTTGCAGAAAATGACACATACTTATGTCGTTTTCTATGAATAATAGCAGAGAAAATTGAAAACACATGTACACTTGTGTTGCTTTTCTGTGAAATTTATTTTTCAAACCCAATCTTCATAGAAATAAAAAACATTTGATAAAATAAAAAAAATGTATTTCAAAAATTTTATCAGTTTTAGTATGCGATTGGGTGCCACCGTGGTGCAATGGTATGCACACCCGCCTTGCACACTAAAGGTCGTGGGTTCGATTCCCCGGCCAGTCGACATCAAAACACTTTTCAACGGTGGCAAAATACCCCTCAGTAATGTTGGCGACATTTTCTGAGTATTTCAGCCTTGTACAACTTCTCTAAAAGTGGTGTCTTAGGACACGCCGTTCGGACTCGGCGATAAACAGTAGGTCCCATATCATTGAGCTAATATAAATCGGGGTGCACTCATTGATATGAGAGAAGTCTCCCCTGTCCCGCCTGGGATGTTTGTGGAACAATTATATTAGTATGCGATTGTCAAATAATGGTCGAAGACGATAAAACAAAATCAAAATATTCTTCATACTAATGGTATTTAGAAATGGTGGGCGGTATTATAAATTATATAATAAAATAATATATATAAAATGCTTTTAGAATTTGATGAGTTTGTACTTATTTATTAATTTTGTTGTACTGCGATTACATCACAATTATGTTCTTTAGTAGCTAAATGAATGATCAGCATTTCTTGCTGTTTTTGGGCCAAGGATCTCTATTTTCATAAAAATTACACAATGAGACTTGTGTAGAATGTAAAAGATCACATTTAGTTTTACGTCGCTTTCACTTGAAAGATAATCAAAAAATATTTTAATTTTATCTAAAATGACCTAAGTCATCTTGTGTATTTTTATGTAAATGTATGGTATTCATTGCTGATTTATAGAAAGGCCCACTTACGTAGTTTTACCAAAAAATATATCAGTAACAAAACATTTTTTCAGAAACGGAAAATTGATATGGAAAGCTTTCAAAAAGTAAAACTACGTGCCACCAATAACTGAAAATTTGCATAAGTCGACTTATGTCGTTTTCCAAGAAAACCACAGAATTATTGTGTTTTGTTTGGTTTTGTTGTTTTTCTGGTCAGTGGCTGAGGGTATATCTCCGTCAGCACAGCTCACTGATACTTTCCCACTTGTTATACCCCCAGCATTTATACTAACGAGGGTATATACACTTTCATACGGACAAAGTATGCCTCATCGAAATAATGGTTTTAGACCTCAAGTATGTTTGGACAAAATCCGTTTCAGACAATTTGGAGTCCATTTAGCCATGTCCATCCGTCTGTCTGGCTGGCTGGTGCGCACGATAACTCACGAACGGATGAACCGATTCGGTCTAAAATGTACCATCGTAATATTTTGCCCAAACTTAGTTTAAGTTTGGAGATGTGTTATATCGGTCCACTCCTTCCGGCACCTCCCCCACAAAAGTTCGAAAATGTTCGGAAAATTTTTGAAGGGAGTAACCGATTTGGTCCATACTTTGCACATCGTAAAATTACTACCAGACATAGGTGAGGTTCCAATATGGACTCACGACCTTCGGCAACCTCCCACACAAAATTTCGGAAAAGTTCAGTTTAGGATCTGCTTTCGAATCGGTTTGATTTTTGTTGTGGAAACTTGTATCCACAGTCCCCTATACGACGGTATAAGTTTCCTTAGAAAAAGCCTGAAAGTTGCAAAAAAAACCCTTATGACACCGTGTGTAGTGGTTGGAGCGTTCGGTAACTACCGAACGTATAAACCGATTTGATCCAAAATTTGGCAGTCGTAATATTTTGCCCAAAGTTAAATTAAGTTCTAAGATGGGCCTTATCGTTCCACTTTATTTGGTACCTCCCCCACAAAAGTTCAAAACTGTTCACCAAAGTAGTGCCTACGATAACTCTCGAAGGCAGTAACTGATTTGGTCCATAATTTCGACATCGTAATATTTCTACTAGACATAGGACAATGTTAGAATATAAAATATATTTGCAAACTCCTTCGGATACCTCTCACATCAAATTTCGGACAGTGCAGGTTAGGACCTCCTCTCGAAACGTTTTGATTTTTTTTTGCAACAGGTTGCACTCAAGACCTCTACGAAAGATGTAAAAACCCCCTACGGACAGCATGTGTAGTGGCTGGTGCACACGATATGTGTCCTATCGAGAGGAATGACTCTCAAAAGAAGACACACTTCCAAAATGGGCTACGTCAGTCCATTCCTTTAGGTACCTCCCCCTAAAACTCTTGAGAGTTTGTCCTAATTAATATCTTTGCCGGCAAGTTCATACGCCGAAAAAATAAATACATACTTTTTTGGAAAAAGGGTGTTTCAATTCACACAGGCTGAGGGTATACCTCTGTCGGCAAAGCCGATTTTTTACTTGTTCTAATAAACATAACTATTAAAGACCACTGTTCCCTCCTTGGTCTATGAAGCTTAAATTTTTTGTTGAACAGACAACACAAGTCTGTATGGTACGTACGTAGAAATAGCATTTCCTTCAACTTTTACCAATACGTTTTCGTTAAAAATGTCAAAACTTTGCCGTTATTTCACCACGTGCATGTTTACCCGTCTATATTGCCTGTGATATTGATGTTTCTCTGCTTTTTCGTGCCAAAGTTGATGGATGATTTGTTTGTCGGGCACTAGAAAAGAAACCAAATCTATCTATCAAATACAAGTGGAAATACAAATACAAACACCAGCCGTGCAGCCAACCAAGCAATCAACCTAACAAAGCATATGAGACAGAACAAAGTAGAACAAAACTAGATATGCATGCAGAATGTCTTTTACGACGACGTCGTCGAGTTAGTCGTCATCATCATCGTCATCGTCGTTTTATTGATGATGGAGTGAATACAGAGTATTGAAGAAAACAAATGAACATGTTTCGAAACGAGTGTGTCCGTAAACACTTTATAACTGCTCATAGTTTATTCTGGCCTTTCTAATACACATATGAGAAATACAAAGCAAACGAACGTTGACTATGTAGGTATATACAGAATAACGGAAATTAGTAAATACATATTTTCGTAAGTCTGTCTGTCTGTTAGCAATGTATATTTGTATTAGGCTCATTTTCTTTAGAGATTTCAAGTAGAGATTTCCTTGAACCCTAACTGGAACATTACCTCAATAAAAGGGACATGGGTAAACAAAAATGACAACTAAAATATATTGATGTAAGTAAACACACAAGTTTTATAACGTACATGTTTGGTCTTTAAGGTTTTCTGGGTTTTTTGATGAAAATTATTTAAATAGGAAATAACAATATGTCTTCTTCCTACTTCGGAGTAACTAGTATAAATGAAATTCTTGTATATACACTAGGGTTATGACTTTCTACAGTCTCATATCCCTGCATCATATTTCAATTAGTTTGTACCTAAGATAACATAAAATCTTAATTCTAAAGTAATTCGAAAAAAACCTGCCGCACAAAATGATTACAAACCCAAAAGCCACAAAAAAAAACACATGCACCAATGGATGCTTCCTGAGAGCAAGGGAGCGTAAATGTCAATGTGAAACACATTGAAATGTATGCTCACTTGCTCTCAAAAAGCGCTCACTGGCTATTTCTAACACCTAAACACATTTATAAATGGTGGTGTTTTTTGTTATTGAAAGGCATAGCAAAAAAGCAAAGCAACAAAGACACATACAGTGACTGTCACTGAAAATGATGCAACCTGAAATAAAAAATGTAAACGACAATTCAAAAAGCATTGGAATAGATTAGCGCCTTTGCTCTGAAGTCTTCATTAATACAGATCAATTTTATTGAAACGCATTTAAGTGCATTGTCAGAATAACTCAAATAAGATAAGTGAGAAAAGGCTATAGTCGATACGGGGCCAACTATGTGATACCCTACACCACTACCTCTGTGCATAATCTTTTCACTCGAAAACATTTCTTTTACGGAGATACGAAAGTTTTCACCTATCTGGCTTTTATACCAAATGACTTAAGGCGAACTGAACCAAAATAATTAATATTTAATTTTATATTTGACTACTATCGACCAACATCAATATGCTCCTATCTCTGTGAGAAAATTTCGTGATGATCCGATCAAAATTCCGACCTGTAGTGTGATTGAAGAAAAAGTGGAAAAAGGGATGTATTACCGACTATTGCGATATCTCTATTATTTGACCACCTACGCCAACCTACTTTACATAATTTTAAAGATAGGATTTTCTACTTTCTTAGTCAGGCTTTGCTTTTAGATGGACCCCAACCAAAGGTGTGATATTCGTCATTATTATTAAAATCGCAAAAATGAAAAGTTGGGTTCTATCAGCGACTTTTGCAATATCTTCGTTGTTTGACCACCTTCGGCAACCTACGTTGCATCGTTGTAAAGGTGATATTTTCTACTTTCATTGCCAGGTTTTGCTTTTTATATACCCTTATATACGCTGAGATGTTTGCTTTGGAAGAAAATGTTGACTTTTTCTCCAAATAATTTTTTTGCTCATTCCGACCCCTGAATATTATCCGACCATCACCAAAATAGGCTTCTTCCCCTCCGGGGATCCGATCAAAATTGCGACCTGTAGCGTGATTACAAGGTTTAGATGGACAGACGGACGGACGGACACACATAGCCAGATCGACTCAGCTCGTCGAGACATTCATTTTGGTATATATAAGTATGGGTCTACGACCATTATTTCGGTGCGTTACAAACTTTTTGGCCAAAACCAACTTATAATACCCTCCCCACATAGTGGTGTAGGGTATAACAAGTAAGCAAAGGCTATAGTCGGACGGGGCCGACCATGTGATACCCTACACAACAACCTGTAGGAATTAACTATGTGCAACCGCCTTGCACGCTGAATGTCCGGGTTCGATTCCCATCAAATTGTATACGGTGGCAAAATACCCCTTAGTAATGTTGGGGATATTTCCTAAGTATTTCAGCCATGAAAAACGTCTCTACAAGTGGCAACTTAGGACACGCCGTTCGGACTCGGCGATAAAAACTAGGTCACATATCAATAATATAATATGAACCCATTGATATAAGAGAAACCTCCCTTGTCTTTACTGGGATGTTTGTGGAAAAATATATAAATTATACATTTCGAAAATTGGAAAATTCACATGGATTAGCCCCTCCTGCTACATCTTCAAATTGTCTTTGAATATCAGGTTCCTTTATGGAATACACCTAAAATAAATAAATATATACACCATGTAATTTGGTATATTTGATAATTGGGAAAATTGCGAGTTTATTGAAGATCTATCGTCCAAAAATTGTGCACTTGTACTTCACATATGCTTCGAATATAGTTCATTGTGGGCATATATTGTTATATCAAAAATACTGTAGTGCGATTCTGTAACTCCTTAACGACAGAATTAACGACGAATGTCGGTAGTTAACGAAAATTTTCGGTAAGTGCTATTCTGTATACCAATTTTAACAATTTTTGTCGGTAAATTTTGTCGTTAATTACCGAAAATTATTGTTAAGTTAACAACAAAAAAAAAGTTGTTGTTAAGTCTTAACGACAGTACATTATTGCAATATTTTGTTGATTTCTTTTAAAAACGGCGTTTTTATATGAGCATATGTTATGTTAATGAGGAGTGTACACAAGGTAAATTCTGCCTTATTGAGAAAAATCTTCTTAAAGCGTTTACATAAGGGTTAACTATGTGTGATAACATGGGTCAGCTTCGCCACTGTTGTGCTTTCGCCAGCGCCGATTTTATTGAAACTGCATAAAGATCATCAAAGTTCTCTTTAATCTTCGATTAACTCATAAATTTCCTTTAGACCACCTTCATGTAGCATCAATTAAATCGGCGCTGGCGAAAGCGCATCAGTGGCGAAGCTGCCCCATGCTATCCTACATATAAAGACTACGCTAACCTTTGTTTTACTTACTAAAGAGGAAAAACGTTAGCTAATGCTTCAAAAGAACTCAAGTGTGGTACTGCTATCTAAGACCTATACCAATGTCCGTAACACTATCTTTCTAGGAGGCTTTCGTTGGCATTAATTTAGCATTGAGGCCAACACGTTAATAGTATTACTATAACCTACTTTGTTCTGTGATAATCTTATAGATTTTAACTCAGCATCACTAACAATCAGAATGCTAAAAATGGCGTATAAGCTTGGATTTTCGAACTTTTCATACTCTCCGCTATGAGAAATTTCATTTAATGTGGACTCAAATGAGGGTAACGTGGATCCACGATCACTGAAGGGGCTTAAGTCATGTCAAATATCAAAGCTGAATGATCCCAACTTTTAATTAAAAAAATACAACTGCGCTTTTAAAACAGATTAATTATGGTTTTATCACTTTTATTACTTTTAAATCACACACACAATAAAAACATCTTAAGAAATCCTTCTTTACTGGCATCCGTATTCATCCAAAAGACACACATTTGAGCCAAATTCCTTCAAAAATATGAATTGTTTCCTTCTTAAACGCTTTATGTTTTGTACTCGCGACGAAATAATGTTTTCAGCTTCAAAATATATTTTAATAAATATTAAAATATAATATTTGACATTTCCTTCCTATCGATTTTCGTCGGTATGAGTTAACGATTTCTACAATCGTTAACATAAAGTTACAGAATAGCACATTCGTTAACTCAACCGAATATTTTCGTTAACTACCGATGTCGGTTCGTTATTAAAAAAAGTTACAGAATCGCACTACTGGTAGAAATAACTAACAATGAATAGAAATTTAAAAATTTTGCATGCAAACAAATTTATAAATCCCAAAATTATTCATATTCAAATATACATCAAAGATGATAGTATAAGTCAGCTACGCTAACGGTGATATACCCTCAGACTCTAAAAATATATATTTTTTTAACACGAGTTTGCTTCAGAATACGAGGAATATGTAGGTATCGTAATATGGGGCTATACCAAGTCAATTTTAGTAAGCTAAATTCTGAGTTTTGGAAAAGTTTGAGAATTATTTTTTCAGATTTGTAATTTTAGTTGGAGCTGGCAGGTCTTTTTGGAATTTCTGAAATATTATAAAAAATAATAATAATCAAATAGATCCGATACGGGTCCTCAAATTATACTTTTCCCAAATTTTGTGTAGGAGGTACTCGAAGGACGGACCGATATAGTCCATACTCCGACCTGACACATGACTGGATAAAATAATACGATGTGTAAAGTTTCGACCAATCAGAAAATCCCCTTGAGAGTTAACTTGCGGATTTGTGGCGCAAGTACAATCTGCTGAAAAAAATTCAAAACGATTCGAGAGGACTCTTAAATTTCCCTTTTCCGAATTTTGTGTAGGAGGTACCCTAAGGACCGATATAATCTTATCCGAGCTATATCTGGAAGGAATAATAATATATGGAAAGTTTGGAGCAAATCGATTGCTCACTTCGCCAGTTATCGTTCACACAATTTTTCGAAAACAATTTTGAACTTTTTTGGGGGAGGTGTGGACCGACATAGCCTACATTCGAACTTAAGCAAAGTTTGGGCAAAATATTACGTTGTGTAAAATTTGGTTCTAATCGGTTGATCCGTTCGAGAGTTATCGTACCCACCGGCCAGTTAGACATTAAGAGAGACAGATGAACGGACAGCGCTAAATACACTTCAAATTGTCTGAAAGAATTTCGTCCAAATATACTTGGGGTCTAAAACCAATATTTCGATGAGACACACCTTTGGTCGTATTTTGTTTGTATCCCCTTTACCCTAAATCCTGAGGTATAAAATAGGTGACGAGGCGACCACATGTTGCAATATTTGTATAAAAATCCAATTTGACAACTGAACTGAAAATTTCTCTGTCATGAAAGAGACAATTTGTAGCATGGGAGGAAATTGTGGTTCTCTGCACAAAACACATTATATATCAGGCAGTAGGTGCGTTATCTAGCAGACACATTATTGCAATTTGCATCAGTAGTTATTATTCCATATGTAGGCTACTTTGCCGGTATATGCCCTCCAGGAATCAAAATATGAACCAAAAATAAAATTTGTATATTTTTCATACAAAAGTAATGGTGTACGTCAACCGCTAAATAATATCAGATCATCGTGCGAAATTATAGGCATTTTCTTCAACCTAAACACTTACCTCGTGCAAAATTTCGTGACTATTGAGCTATAATTGCGACCTCTATCGGGTTTATGATTACACTACAAACAAAAAACTGTATATATTAGGCTGTAACTCTATTATCTGATCACGTACATCAACATAATTGACATCAATTAAAAAGTCAAGAGATCGTCTTCCAAATATAACTCACGAGTGGGAAATGTTTCTTTCAGGAACAAATATATAAGCTGTTTATTAAAAATGTTCACACAAAAGTTGTGGTCCATTTAACCCTCTAAATATTATCTGATCGCCATCTCATATTGCAAGCTTCTTCCTTGTCATATACTCTTACCTTATCTAAAATTTCGAGGCGATCGGACTATTATTGCGACCTACAGAGCAGCTACAAAATCGGATAAAAATTATGTTTTTGGTCCATCTCACCCGATAAATATTTCACAATCATCACCAATTAAAATAGCGATCTATTCTGATGTGAAACGGACCTCCATACCAAATTTCGTGACGATCGGTCCATAATTGCGGCCTAGAGTTTGATTACAATTTATAATGGACAGACGGACACACGGACGGACGGACACACATCTCAAAATCGCTTTACCTCGCCGAGATATGAAGATTGGTATACCACATTGGGGGTCTCCTACGAATATTTCGCGGTGTTACATGAATTTTTCCCAAAACAAACTTATAATACTCTCCCCACATAGTGGTGTAGGGTATACAAATGGAAAAGTGGGATGTACGCCAACCATCAACCATCACATTCCGACCCCTGAATAATATCCGACCATTCCCAAAATCAATAGGTTTTTTCCTCTGTGGGACGTGTAGCGTGATTACAAAAAATTAAAAAATAGGATGTATTACCGACTATTGCGATATCTCCATTATTTGGCCCCATACGCCAACATGCTTTACATCATTGTAAATATGGGATTTTCTATTTTCAAAGTCGGACTTTGTTTTTGGAAGGTCCCCAACCAATGCTGTCATATTCGTCATTATTATTAAAATCGCAAAAATGAAAAGTTGGGTTTTATTAGCTGCTATTGCGATATCTTCGTTGCTTGACCACCTACGACAGCCTACGTTACATCGTTGCAAAGGCGATATATTCTACTTTCATTAGCAGGCTTTGCTTTTGGCATACCCCCTATAGAAGCTGAAAACATTGTTTTTTCTCCAAAGTTTTTTACCCATTCCGACCCCTAAATATTATCCGACCATCACCAAAATCAATAGGCTTCTTCCACTCCGGGACCCCCATCAACACGATGGTGACGATCCGATCAAAAGTACGACCTGTAGCGTGATTTCCTTAAAAGTGGAAAAGTGGGATGTATTACCGACTATTGATATCTCCGTTATTTGGCCACATCATCATCATCATCATTATAAAGACAGAATTTTCTACTTTCATAGCCAAGTTTTGTTTTTGGAAAGTCCCCAACAAAAGCTGTGTTATTCGTCATTAGAATTAAAATCGAATAAATGAAAAGTTGGGTTCTATTAGCGACTATTGCGATATCTTCGTTGTTTGACCACATACGACAACCTACTATACATCGTTGTAAAGGTAATATTTTCTGCTTTCATTAGCAGGTTTTGTCTTTGATATACGGAGATATTCGCTTTGAAATGAAACGTTGACTTTTTCCCCAAATAAATTTTTTGTCATTTTCGACCCCTGAATATTATCCGACCATCACCAAAATCTATAGGCTTCTTCCCCTCCGGGACCCTCATCAACACCCAAAATTTGGTGACGATCCGATCAAAATTGCGACCTGTAGCGTGATTACCAGGTTTAGATGGACAGATGGACAGACGGACGGACGGACACACATAGCCAGATCGACTCAGCTCGTCGATACATTCATTTCGTAAGAAGTATTATTGTTTGGGCTTGAATGGCAACAAAGGGTGTTGAAATTTTTGTTTTTATAAAAGCAAACATGGTCAAAACATTGTAAACAATATTTCTGAAAACTATTTACAAAGAAAAGTGCAACAAATTTGGCTCTATGCCCTGATGTTTACGTCTATTAGGGTAACGCCGGTAAAGACTGGTATGATATAGGGCAAGCCTGGCTAATATAGGCCTTACCATATATAATTAGATCGTTAGTACGTACTCTGGATATTAGGAGATCCAAAGTTTGGATCAAATTGGTCGCCCAATTCATGTATTGGGGAGAAGTACCGGAAGTTGTGGACCGGTATTGACCCATGAAAGTAAGTTTGGGTATAATATGACGAAGACCAAATGTTGGACCAACTCGGTTGAACAGTTCGAGAGTTATCGTACTCTCCGGCCGCCACATATGGTAACATAGGGATTTTTTACACCTTTCGGGCTGTTTTCCTAAGAAATATGGACTTGCCCCTGAAAAAACTTTTACCGTCGTAATGTAGGTAGCGAATGCAAATCGCTTCAACAAAAATCAAAGTGATTCGAGAGCAGGTCTTAAAGTGAACTTATCCGAAATTTTGTGTGGGAGGTACCCGAAGAAATGGGCAAATATAGTCCATATTCAAACCTGATTTATATCTGGTAGATATACTAGTATGCGTAAAGTATGGACCAAATCGGTCCGTCCCTTCAAATGTTATTGTGCGCACAATTTTTCCGAACATTTTTGAAATTTTGTGGGGGAGGTACCTTCTTACCTTCGAACTTAAATCAAGTTTGGGCAAAATATTATGCCAAATTTTGGATCGAACAGGCAGATCCGTTCGAGAGTTATCTTGCGCTCCAACCACTACACACGGGGTCATAGAGGTTTTTTGAACCTTTCAGGCTATTTTCTCAGGAAGTAGGGTTTTGCCCCTGATGAAACTTGTACCGCCGTATGGGGGGCCGTGAATACAAGTTGTTACAACAAAAATCAAAACGATTCGAGAGCAGGTCCTAAACTGAACTTTTCCGAAATTTTGTGTGGTAGGTACCAGAAGGCGTGGACCGATTGAGTCCATATTGGAACATCATCTAAGTTTAGTAGAAATTTCACGATGTGCAAACTTTGCACCAAATCGGTTACTCCCTTCATGAGTTATCGTGCGCACAAATTTTCCGAACACTTTCGAACTTTTGTGGGGGAGGTACCGGAAGGAGTGGACCGATATAATCCATCTTCGAACTTAAACTAAGTTTGGACAAAATATTGCGAAAGCCAAATTTTGGACCAAATCGGTTCATCCGTTCGAGAGTTATCGTGCGCAACCTGCCAGCCAGACAGACAAACATTGCTAAATCGACTCCAAATTGTCTGAAACACATTTGGTCCAAACATACTTGGGATCTAAAACCATTATTTCGATGAGGCACATTTTGCCCGTATAAAAGTGTATATACCCTCGTTAGCATAAATGCTGAGGGTATAAACAAAAGATTCTTTTTAATTAATTTCTCTTTGGAAATCGAGCTTTATGATCAATAATGCATCTGAAAAAGGAAAGCCGACGACTCGAACCCACACACCCACCGCTATGTGACATGACATGTTTCGCCTTTGGTAATGAAGGCTCCTCAGACATATCGGATGTGGGACGGCTTCTTTGCGTTCCGTAGAAATTGGCATATTTCTTGTTATGTGGGAAAAAGTTAAAAGTGATTGATTTGAAAACAGTTTTCTAGATCCGTATCTAGGCTTTCTGAACTAGAAATGATTGTCAGAACATCTGTTAGAAAACTGATATAAATATATATAAATATATACGGCTATGGTCCAGTGAAAATTAGGGTTAATTCCGTAAATGCCACCAAAGAAGGAGTGAGTCCCATCATTCTAGTTTTTTTGGACCACACCAAATTGTGCATGTGAGAGCCCATATGACACCTATATTTTCACTGGACCATAGCCGTAGACCTCTAATATATTTTCGCATGCAATATAAGTAACCAATGGCTTATCCTAACTACGGAATTTAAGTTGAAAGTATTCTTCTTCTTTATTTGCCTATTCGTTTTTCGAATTTTGGCGATCAATGCAATTATATACATACATATTACATCTGTTACATTATAAATTTCATTTTGGTGTTTATAAATTTCTTATTATCTCAGCAAATGACTCTCTGTTTCGGCTTTCGCTGAGAAGATTCCCAACATCTTGGATACCAGTCCACTCCTGTATGTTATTAATCCATATCATTTCTTTTCTTCCTCTAGTGGGTCTTCCTTCAATTTTTGTACGGATTATATTTTGGAGTAGCTTATATTTGTTGTTTCTCATTATATGACCAAGATAAGCTGTTTTTCGTTTTTTTATTATATGGATTATTTCCTTTTCCTGGTGTAGCCTTTGCAGTACCTCACTGTTTGAAACAAACTGCGTCCATGGAATTTTCAATATTCTTCTGTATGTCCACATTTCAAAAGCTTCTAGTTTTTTAATATCTGTTGCCTTTAAGGTCCAAACTTCGACAGCGTATAACAGAACTGACCATACATATGTTTTCATGTATCGCAGCTTGGTTTTTATGTTTATATCATGGCTGGTAAAGATTTTCTTGTACTTGATGAATGCTTCCCTCGCCATTTCAATTCGGCATCTTATTTCGGATGAGTTATCCAGCTTGTCATTTATCACTGCACCGAGATATTTAAAGCTGTATACTCTCTCTACTGGTGTATCTTTTACTGTTAGTGTGAAAGGGGGACAGCGGTTTTCTTTGCTCACAATCATATATTTTGTTTTCTTAATATTGATTTTTAACCCATACAACTCGCTTTGTGCTACCAGCCTATTTAAGAGATATTGAAGGCCTGACATGCTGTCAGCTAAGATTGTTGTGTCGTCTGCATATCTTATATTGTTGATGAAAGCGCCATTTACAAATATTCCTTTCTGAACATCTTTAAATGATTCCTGAAATATTTTTTCGGAGTATACATTGAATAGTAAAGGTGACAATATACATCCTTGCCTGACACCTTTAGATATTATTATATCTTCAGTCATCTCTCCTTCAACATCAACCTGTGCGGTCTGTTGCCAATATAAACTTTTTATGCAGCGAATTTCCTTTTCTTTGATACCAATAGATGCAAGGATTTCTACAAGTTTATCGTGTTTGACTGTATCAAATGCTTTTTCATAGTCTATAAAGCAAATATAAACGTCTTTTTGAGCATTTTTACATTTTTGAAGAAGAACTTCAATTGAAAAAAGCGCCTCACGTGTTCCCATACCTTCTTTAAAGCCGAATTGAGAGAATCCCATAACATTTTCACATCTTTTATATATCCTGCCATGAATTATCTTGAGAAAAATTTTAAGGGTATGGCTCATAAGACTAATTAGTCTATAATCGTTGCATGCTTTTGGATGTCCTTTTTTAGGAATAGCTATGAACGTAGATTTTAGCCAGTCCTGTGGATATTTACCGGTTTCATATATGCAATTAAAAAGCCTTACAAGTATGTTGATATTATCGCCTTCAATCAGTTTAAGAATTTCGGATGGGATTTCATCTGGACCACATGCTTTCTTCATTTTTAAAGATTTAATAGCAGCTTCAGTTTCGTGTTTAGTTATCGGAGTTCCTACTTGTGGCTCGGGTTCCATTATGTCGTAGTTTGATCTGTTTTCATCTGTATAAAGAGAAGTTATGTAATTCTGCCATATAGCTTTTTTCTCCGTAATATCAAAAACAGCTTCATTGTTGCTGTTGTATAGAACTTTTGGCAGTGATTTACGATATATTCCCGCTGCTTCCTTAATTTTTTTGTGGAGATTAAAATCGTCATGAAGTTCTTGTAATCTTTCGATCTCCTGGCATTGTTTGTTAAGATTGTCATTTTTCGCTGCTCTGATTGCAGATTGTACTTCTTTATTTAATTCATGATATAATTCGTAGTTGGAATTCTTATATTTTCGACGTTCTTCCATTAGGCCCAGTATTTCTGTAGTCATCCATTCATTCTTCCGTTTTCTTGGATTGCTTCCTAAATTATTATCTGCTATTGATTTTAGCGATTGTTTTACCGACTTCCATATGCTTTCACTGTCCATTCCTTCAATTTTACTAAATTCTTGCCCTATGAGGGCTTTTATTTCTGTTTTTATTGATGGCTCATCAAGTTTCTCAACGTTAATTCTCTTACGTATTTTTTTCTTCATGTTTGTCCTTAGCTTTGTTTGTAGCTTTGTCATCAGTAATACATGATCGGATGGGACGTCCGCTCCTGGATACGTAGAGGTTTTTGTTACAAAAGAAGAATAGCGTTTGTTAATTAATATATAATCGATTTGATTCCTCACTATGTGTGTTGGTCTATCCTGGGGTGACTTCCAGGTATACAGTCTTCTAGGGGGAAGGGAGAACATTGTGTTTGTAATTTTCATGTTATGTTCCTGGCAGAATTGGATCATTCTGCTGCCTCTTTCATTCCTCTCTCCTAGGCCATGTTTTCCCGTAATCCCGGGCACTATATCTTGGCCCACTTTAGCATTAAAGTCGCCTTGAACTATTGTTATTTCATGGTGTTTAGTCATGTTCATTAAGTATTTAATATCTTCGTAAAACTCTTCGACTTCTTCTTTGCTTTTATCAGCGGTAGGTGCATATACTTGTATAATATTAATTTTAAGTGGTCTTGCTTCCAATTGTATAAGCATTGTTCTATCAGATTTGGGAATAAAGCCTGATACACATTTTGCTATATGTTTTTTAACAATAACTCCAACGCCGTTTCTGTGATTTTTATTCATATTTCCTTAAAAACATTTTAACATTTTCAGAGACAAAGTCTCCACTGTCAGGCCACCAGGTTTCGCAGACTCCTAAAATGTCGATTTTCAATTTATTCATTTCATTCACGGTATTAGCAAACTTTCCAGATTCATAAAGACTTCGCACGTTCCATGTACCAATATTCAGAGTGTGTTTTGTTTTACCTCCGGGGATTCTTAGCACCCTCGTATGACCGGAGATTGAGGGCCGTTGTTCATGTGTGTCCATATTTGCATGATTTTCATGGGATATTACTTCAATGGTTTCCCGTTGCCTTCTGAAGGGTTTACAGTTTTCCTTCTCGGTATTCAGCCGCTCCACTGGAGTACAGACGCTGTTTGCAGTCGCCCAATATGGGAACAGACACTGCTTTTTCCTTTTTTCTTTTGGTTCGCCCCACATATTTTATTTTTGCGGTACCCATCATATGTTGAGCGTTCCCCTATCCACCACCTGGGGAGGCGTCCGATGGGAGACAAAAAAGAGAAAAAAAAACAACTCCGCACGGATTGAAAGTATTAAAAATTCGCAATTTTGGCAGGACCGATCTGGATTTTTTTATATTTTTCAAATATATATTTACCACAAATGTTTTTAAAGCTGTTTAAATTGAACGCACAACATCTTCTGTATGAATTTATAACGAAAAACTATCAATAAGATATTTATATTTTTCAATCACAACGACAATCTGTATGAAAATTGGAAAATATGGCCCTAAAACCTATATATCAAAAACAAGTGCTGCTAAGAATGTTATATGTTATGGTTGCAGATTTCTTTTATTCAGAGACTCAAAATGAAATTTCATTTGGAACATTTCTTTCTTTAACAATATTCCCAAAAAGTAAAGGATTTTGCTAGATTTTGATCCAGTATGGAATTATGTAAAATTAACAGTCCAAAATTAAAACATATAATTTCATCTTAATATATATAAATTTGTAACCTAATTTTTTAAGGAAATAGTGTACAAAGATTTATGGTTTATATTGAAACTCATAGTGAAATTTTGTGCAGAATTTTTCATGCTTTGACACATTTTACCTATAACCAAGTTTTATATTACTTTCATGTACCAACTAGAAAAAAGAAGGAAAAAATTTTCACCCAAAAAATTGGAAAATACTTTCATGTTTTTTCAGCAAAATTGATACTGATATTTTCATGCTATATAATGTAAATAGACATTTCATTTCTTTGGTGACCTATGGTGAAATTTGACGAAGAATATTTTTGTCTCTGACATCATCTCTCTAAAACTATGTTTTGTGGGACAATTTGGAATAGACTCAGATGAAGTCCGACTTTAACCCTAAAACGTATTTTTCATTTTTAGAGATTCCTGGAGATTAGACAAGAGTTACAGATTTGGTGTATTCTGAGACCTATAGTAAAATTTTATGGCGAACAATTTTGTTGAATATTCGGATTTGATACGATCACATTTTCAATGAGTTTTTGAAAGATTTTTGAAAAAAGGACAAAAAAGACCCCTTTGGTGAACGGCATGAGGGTTAAAATTTTTAACAAAAATATTTCCCAAGCCCTCCTAAGTAAAGTTGCCAAAGACACTATATACCTGAAATGCAAGGATTCCAAGATATCCAAGACTCGAATATTTCGAAAAATTTAAAAATGGGCGGAACTTGTCCCGCCTATTTTGGTTACTTTCCGACGTAAACTTTAAAAACGCCGATACACGTGTCTCATATTTTTAGCTCTACTTTCATAATCTACTCCGGTTTTCCCATAATTTTGAAAAAAATTTAATTTTGTTGCACAGTGTAATTAGACATAAGCATTTCTTGAAAACCATACACGGTGTGCCTTAACCAAATTTAAATGGAAGGTGCTTACACCTGGGAAGTTTTTGCAGATTCTAAAACTACAATGCTCATAGATGAGAAATATCAAGAAACAAAAAAATCGCCGGAGGGATTTTCAAATAAATCGCGATTTAAGTTCACATTTTTATGGGTTCTTTAGGTTTTCACGATTTTGCTTGGAAATGCGAGTCATGTGTAAATGGGCCTAAAGAAAGTGTTGTAGCTGTGAAAATTCTCCACAAGATTGACGTTTATGACATTTTCGTAGGTTTTACCCTTTTTGAGATATAGAAGTTCAAATTGAGACAATGCACTGACTGCATCGTCTCCTTATAAAACAATGTCATTACTGCACTTTCACAAATGAAACTCATAAATCTTGAAAATGGTACAACCTAGGACAAAATAAATCATCCAATATTGTAGAGAATTTTCACAGCTTTATCATTTTCTTTAGTCCCATTTTGATATGACTTGCGGTTTCCAAGCAAAATCTTGAAGACTTAAGATAAAAGCCTACAAATTTGAACTGGACCTCTATATCGCAAAAATGGTAAAAACTACGAAAAAACCTAAAGGTCAGTCTTGTAGAGATTTTTCAAGCTACAACATTTTATTTAGACTCATTTCGATACGACTTGCGGTTTCCAAGCAAAATTGTGGAAACCTGAAAAACCCCCAAATTTTTGAATTTTGATCGCGATTTAAATAAATCCCTCCGCCGATTTTTCTGTTCTTTTTATTTTTCTTATCTATGAACATTGATGTTTCAGAACCCGCGAAATTTTCCCACGTGTAATCGGTTTTCATCAAAAGGTAGTTAAGGCGCACTGTCTCAATTAGAACTTCTATATCCCAAAAACGGTAAAACCTACGAAAATATCATAAAGGTCAATCTTATGCACTATTTTCACAGCTACAACATTTTCTTTAGGCTCATTTAAATAGGACTCGCGGTTTCCAAGCAAAATCGCGAAAACCTAAAGAACCCCTAAAAATGTGAATTTAAATCGCGATTTATTTTAAAATCCCTCTGGCGATTTTTTTTTGTTTCTTGATATTTCTCATCTATGAGCATTGTAGTTTAAGAATCTGTAAAAACTTCCCAGGTGTAAGCACCTTCCATTTAAAATTAGTTAAGGCGCACCGTGCATAACCAATTGATTCAGACTACATCTAATGGCCCAATTTGAACAAAATGATGTGAGCAATAATGCTATTATAATTTACCATTTATATACCCTCCATCCAGTATATACAATTTTAATAAAAAATAGCTTATTTCAGAACTATTTCCTGTTGTTATGAGACAAATAAAAGAAATAACTGCAATGGAAAACTTGCATGCAATCGGTGCCGAAACGTTTTTAAACTGCTATGTGGTGGTATTTTTAATATTTGGGGAAAATGCAAAAAAGTTATAACCCTAGTGTATATGGTAACATGGGGCGCCTTCGCCACGTTTTTGTTCAAAATGTTCTCATACCGACACCGTTAAAGTTTTTTCAAATATTATTTTTGGTACAAATATTAGCGTATCTTGACTATAAGTTTTGATATATAAGTGGTTCTAATTTTGTTTTTAAAATTTTATTTTTGAGAATTTACAAAATCTCTAAAAAGTGGCGAAGCCTCCCCACCCATGGGGCAGCTTCGCCATCGATATTAAACATTTTCCAACGGACTCTAAAACTGTAATTTACCATACTTTTCCCTTAAATATCAACATTATGCGAAAAAGGAACATGTTTTCTATTGAATAATCAAAAATTATTCTAAAATTTACAAATAGTAATCGAATCTAGCGGTTAATTGAACTAGGTTCCTTGAATTTAGGTACAAACATCATAATATAACCAAAATAAGATACGTTTATGATACTATTTGGTTTTGACTTAACATTATAGTGTGGTATATCTATGGCATAAAGAATTGAAGTTAAACATGACAAATTTCTGACATTAACCCACCACACCCCTATCATGGCGTAGGCGCCCCACCCCCAACATATCTCATAATATAAATATATTGATATTTGTTATTGTTTTTTTCATGCAAATTATTGGGATTTCTATTCTTCAGTAGTTGTCTTCTAATGGTACAAAATATGTTTTTGATATCACAAAAGATAAAGAAGATATCACAAAAAACATCTACCATAATTATTTTTCCCAATACCCTCAAAACACAAAACCGCGTGCGTCCGCTATCATACTTATGACACAACTGCCAACTTTTGGGAGATGATAGATCTTCATTGAACTCACAATTTTGCCTTTAACGTTTTTTTTCTAGCACTTGTATTTTGCGAGAAAATCGGCGATGGCGTACCCGCCCCAGTGGCGAAGGCGCCCCATGTTACCATACTATATCCTGATAATTTGTTATTAAAAAGTAAAACTCTTCCATATTGATAATTTACATTTTTCTATGATGATATTTTTCGGCTTAAGGTCAGTAAAAAGAGTTGTTTGTTTTTGATGATTTTCTTTATTTATTCCGATATTTCGATTGACATCGTCAATCATCTTCAGGGAAACTATAAAAATACAAATATTACAATATTTAAAACCCAAAACGAATATTTAAAACACAAAAATTATTACTTTGTTGAGAAAAGCTGTTGGTTTCTTTCACCGTTTGTGCTAATAAATTTCTACTCCAAACACCCAAGACGAGTCAAAATAAATACGGCTATAAATTTTATTAATAGAGTAATGAAAATAAGCGATCAAAGTTTCCGCAAAGAAAATGAACAGAAAATATATCAAATATTAGCCAAAAATGATTTTCCACAAAAAACAATCGAAGACTTAATGAAACACACCAAAATAAATCGAGAAACTGAAAAAGGAGATAATGCGGAAAAAGTCTACAAAGCAATAACATATGTACCTGGCCTCTCTGAAAGATTCTGCAATTCCAATATTTACAATAAGGACCGTTACCAATTAGCATTAAGAACCAACAATAATGTGAATAATTTATTTAGCAAAACGAAATGTGGGATAAAAAAGGAAAACAAGTGCAATGTAGTATACAAAATTAAATGTAAGGGGGACGGAACCAACATATGCCAAAAGGTATATGTTGGTACAACAAAAACAAAATTAAAAACTAGACTTTCCGGACATAAGTCGGATCTAAAAACGGACAAGCCCATGGAGCAAAAGACGGCCTTAGCAGCACATTGCACTTTGACGGGACATAAGCCAAATTTTAATGAAGTTGACATATTGGCACAAGAAAACAACTACAAACGACGATTTACTTTAGAAATGCTACATATAATTAAATTACCAAATGACATTAGAATGAACTATAAAAGCGATACAGACCACTGTGCACACCTGTACAGAAACTTAGTACAAAAGCACACACGTCAAAAAAGTTAGTTTAGCACAAACGGTGAAAGAAACCAACAGCTTTTCTCAACAAAGTAATAATTTTTGTGTTTTAAATATTCGTTTTGGGTTTTAAATATTGTAATATTTGTATTTTTATAGTTTCCCTGAAGATGATTGACGATGTCAATCGAAATATCGGAATAAATAAAGAAAATCATCAAAAACAAACAACTCTTTTTACTGACCTTAAGCCGAAAAATATCATCATAGAAAAATTACAATACAACAGGTCAACAATACACAACAACAAAAGATAATTTACATATCTAAAAACTTCCAATAGTGTTCAATATAATGCAAAACTAAAAATAAGAAAAATATTTGCAGATGTTGACTATTGCTCATTTCAAATTGCAGTTTGTGAACAATTTCTAGTTTATTGAAAATTTCTAATTAGTTTTTCATTTAGTTTATGTTAGATTATGCATTTCCCCCCAAAATAGAGAAAATTGAACATATTCTAGTACACCAGTTTATATGAATTTGCCAATATAAAGCATCCTGCACTTTTGCTAACACCCACAAACAAACAAGGAACTTTTCTGCCTGAAAATTTTTCAAATATTGTTTGCCTTTCGTAGTGGAAGAGAAAGTGTGAGTTTTGGAAAGTAAACTACTTGAAAGTTTACATAATTTGTTTGCATTATTAGTATTTTTGCTGTTCTTCCTCTTCTTCTTCTGCTTCGTTTTTTTATGCTTCTGGCAAAAAGTTATCGTTTAATGTAGCAACATCAGCAAAAATTGTTTAAGACCAAGTTTTATGGGAATACTTAAGCCATTTGTGATAAAAAAACTTTGTTCTTCCCAAAGATAGGCAAAACAAAAATATGTATATTTTTTGAAAGTGTTTTAGGGTTATAATCCTTATTTTGGAAATGGAAACTTACCATCATGGTTTTCGTTGTAGCAGCAGCAGAAAAATAACAATCAATTGTGCGTGACATTAAACCAATATTACTGAAATGAAAACAAAATTGAAAAAAATACTTTGCAGATGATGTAAATATTATTTTTATCGGTACGCAAAACTTTTAACGTATCCAAAAATTAAAGGCCGGCAATGGGAAACATATTATTAAAATATAGACAGAGTTAACATAAAAAGATTTTAATATAACACGAATATTGTTTTGGGTTAGAGAAAAGTTCATAAAATATTTATTATTTATTAATTTCGAAATTGTGAAGAGAACAGAACATTATCGGTAGAAATAGCAGAACATTTGCTCTTGCAGTCAGAAGTATAAAAGTCTTTGGACCACGTCTATGTTCTGGGAAATACAAATGAGCATTCTGTGGGAATACCAAACGCAGATATGGCTTGAAATACCCTTCCACCTATAAAAGATCTCAATGAAGATATATGTAGAAGACCTCGAGAAGTTTTCTGCCAATAGAATACCTTTTGAGGTCTTCTGTATATAAAAATACCTTAGGAGGTCATCTTTCTACAGTCAACCTCAAGAGTTCTTCTACCTAGAGAAGACCCCAATAGGTCTTCTGTCTATAGAATACCTCAAGAGGTCTTCTGTGTATAGAAGTCATCAAGAAGTCTTCTGTCTATTGAAGACTTTAAGAGGTATTTTGTCTATGAAAGACCTCAAGAGGTCTTCTGTCTACAGAAGAACTCAAGAGGTATTCTGCCCATAGAAGAACTCAAGAGGTCGTCTGTCTATAGAAGTCCTCAAGAGGTCTTCTGCCTATAGAAGAACTCAAGAAGTCTTCTGCCTATAGAAGAACTCAAGAGGTCATCTGTCTATAGCAGACCTCAAGAGGTCTTCTCTCTATAGAAGACCTCAAGAGGTCTTCTGCCTATAGGAGCCTTGAAGAGGTCTTCTGTCTACAGAAGACCTCAATAGGTATTTTGTCTATGAAAGACCTCAAGAGGTCTTCTGTCTACAGAAGAACTCAAGAGGTATTCTGCCTATAGAAGAACTCAAGAGGTCGTCTGTCTATAGAGGACCTCAAGAAATCGTATGTCTATAGACGACCTAAAGAGGTCTTCTGTCTATAGACGACCTAAAGAGGTCTTCTGTCTATAGAAGACCTTAAGAGGTCTTCTGTCTATAGAAGACCTCTTAACCTCTTATAGAAGACCTCAAGATGTCTTCTGTCTATAGAAGACCTCAATAGGTCTTCTGTCTATAGAAGACCTCAAGAGGACTTCTGTCTGTGGAAGACTTCAAGAGGTCTTCTGTGTATAGAAGACCTGAAGAGATCGTCTGTCTATAGATGACCTAAAGAGGTCTTCTGTCTATAGAAGACCTAAAGAGGTCTTCTGTCTATAGAAGACCTTAAGAGGTCTTCTGTCTATAGAAGACCTCTTAACCTCTTATAGAAGACCTCAAGATGTCTTCTGTCTATAGAAGACCTCAATAGGTCTTCTGTCTATAGAAGACCTCAAGAGGTCTTCTGTCTATAGAAGACCTCAAGAGGTCTTCTGTCTATAGAAGACCTCAAGAGGTCTTCTGTCTATAGGAGCCTTGAAGAGGTCTTCTGTCTATAGAAGACCTCAAGATGTCTTCTATTTATAGAGGACCTCAAGAGGTCTTCTGTCTATAGAAGACCTCAAGAGGTCTTCTCTCTATAGAAGACCTCAAGATGTCTTCTCTCTATAGAAGACCTCAAGAAGTCTTCTGTTTATAGAGGACCTCAAGAGGGCTTCTGTCTATAGAAGACCTCAAGATGTCTTCTATCTATAGAAGACCTCAAGAGGACTTCTGTCTGTGGAAGACTTCAAGAGGTCTTCTGTGCATAGAAGACCTGAAGAGATCGTCTGTCTATAGAAGACCTTAAGAGGTCTTCTGTCTATAGAAGACCTCTTAACCTCTTATAGAAGACCTCAAGATGTCTTCTGTCTATAGAAGACCTGAATAGGTCTTCTGTCTATAGAAGACCTCAAGAGGTCTTCTGTCTATAGAAGACCTCAAGAGGTCTTCTGTCTATAGAAGACCTCAAGAAGTCTTCTGTCTATAGAAGACCTCAAGAGGTCTTCTGTCTATAGAAGACTTCAAGAGGTCTTCAGTCTATAGAAGATTTTAAGAGGTCTTCTGCCTATAGAAGACCTCAAGAGGTATTCGGCCTTTAGAAGAACTCAAGAAGTCTTCTGTCTATAGAATACCTCAAGAGGTCTTCTGCCTATAGAAGAACTCAAGAGATCGTCTCTCTTGTAATGAACCTTCGAAAAGGATGGCATAATTACACAGTGAATTATGATTTTGAAATCTTCATGAGATAATACAGTAAATAGAATGGATAAGGACATGGGGAGTTCTTGCATGCTAGCAAAACAGTCGGCTGGGGGGTTCGGGTCCTTTCCTTTCTATCCACAGGTTGCCATCACAATAATAAAAAAACTCCCTTTTATTTGCATATGCTACAAAAAGTATAATTTAGTTTTAATGAATAATTCTGAAATTTCTAGCCGTCAACCAAAAAAAAAATTGTCTAAGCTTAAAATCCCCAGATGTTAACGACCTGATGAACTCTAAAAACATTGTATTGGTTATAAACTGTGTCAAATTATGGCTGTTCCCTGATGTTGTTGGAAGAGCCTCGCCTCATTACCCTACCCTAACCAATGTCCTTTGGCGACTTATTACTTCAGGACCCCATACGGAACTTATATTACCTCCTTATTCCATTTGTGTCGTCCTATGGAGAACTCTTAATTAATGTTTTTAGCACATCATATTTATTTCATTCATCAATTCAATATAATCCATTTCTTCTTATATATAACATGTATTTTGTGTAAACTGAATCTCATATCAACTGGGAAATAATAATATTCTTAGAATAGGAGACCAATTATATTCTGAACTTAATACTTATTTAACCGCAAGTAGGGTAAGGTTTGTAAAAAAAAAAAGGTGAAAACTAAATTTTAATAATCAAAACAAAATTGCAAAAGATGCCATTAGTAGCATAGACATAATATCAGGTTATGAATGGCAAAGTAGAAACAAAGATAAGCAAAATAGAAACATACTGCAAATGAGTGTTTCTATGCCCATTAATTGATCATCATTTGATAATCAAAACAAAGAAACACAAGAGTATTTGCTAATTCGTTTTGGAGTATATTTCTAATTCACTCAAATTTGTTAATGAGAATGTTAACTCTAAAACAGATCAATAGCTCAGACACAGAAACAGATCAAATACGAATTAAGAGTAATTTGATCTCTTTCTTTGCAATATCTATGTAGGTAATTGATATGTATAGTTGTTTGTTTTTTTTAAAGACTTACCAACACTGAACGTTGATCGTTGAAGAGGCCTTTCCAACATCAGCTCCAGAGGTAAAAATGTAGCTAAAACGCTGTAATACGCTGAGCTTATTGAATATGCTACCTTCTTTTAAGCGTGGTCAATTCACAAAAGTTTAGGGCGATTAAAGTAAATCAATATACACTTATAACATGTTTGCCTGTTCAATAAGAAGCAAAGTTCTGAATATGATGGTGATACAAATGTCTATGAGACTTTTGGGAAATATTGAATTCTTTGGATTTTTTTGTAAATGAAAATAATTAATATTGATATTCCTAATTACACTTGTTAACGACTTTTTCTCATGCCTGCATGTCTAATATTATTATTGCCGGTTTTGCATAGACTTTTTAAGACACTGTTTAAATTCGACTCACTGATCTTATTCACAACTTTCTTTCTTAATTGCCACAGAACACTTAGCAGGAATTAATTTTATACTTAGAATTAATTATAAAAATTCGCACTCCACGTGTCTGATTCAAGTGTCGGATTCAACTGATTTCTATTGTAATATGAAGAGTAATGAAGATCAGTTGTTTGATTCTGTCAGGGTTTTTTGATTGCGTTTTGTCTTTGCAAGAGTACAGTAATGCGTGACAAAGAAATTGCAAAAGATGACCTTATGTGTGTGTGCTTGCCCTTAATAATGTTGAGTAGTTTAGGCAAATAGTTTGATTGTTAGTTTGTTAATCAAGCTCTATGGACATCTGTAGAGGGAAGGGACAAGGCAGAAGAGAATAACTTATGTCTTTTATCGGACTGCATTAATATGATGTAATGAATTTTTGATTTGTTGTTTGTAGCTTCACTAGATGATATTTTGGATATTTCTTTTTACGTCTCTCTGTGGGCTCCAGGGAAAGGGGGTAAACCCCTCAGTGTGTTAATTCTCCTTTATCACGAGTCTCGTAACTGTCCAAATTGGGGAGTAGGTGTTCGGTTCGAGTTAGCAATTGTATTTACCCATGTTGGGTATTTGCGACCAAGTGTGACAATTAAAATTTTGGAACTACGAAGATGTTTGCGCCTGGTGGGACAAAAAAATGACTATAATACGAGCTTTCGTCATGTTAGAACAAATTAACTATTACCTTGTAGGATTCTGTATCTTTATGAGGAATTTAATATTATGGCCTCCTTTCAGATAAATAAGATGAATTAAGTTGATGGATAATAACTTCAGTTAATTAAAACTTCTTAAAATTTGACTTCCGAATTTAAATATTTATACAGATTACTGAGATTTTTATGATTAACACACTTGCCACTTTTGCGTCTTATCTGTGAGGCTATTAAAAATCAAAGAGGAAGTTGGTCAAGCTTGTCAAAAATAGAAAGTCTCCAGTTAAACATACTCATCTCTAAAGCGATATCAAATCACAATCATATGTTTTGTTTTTATCGACTAGCTAGTCTGTCTAAGAGGTTCAATGAAGTGAATCGTTGAACGCTGCTTAACTAAAAGGAAAATGTTGCATGCTATAAAATTCTTGTGAAAAATCACATACCGTTAAATTTTGAATGTAATTTGCAAAGTCCATTACAAAACCAAATAATTCTTGCTCCATGAGCGAAAGAATTAGTTGGAAACAGGACTTATTTCCGTATGTCCTTTGCATGAAAAGTTCCTATTACCTTTCCCTCTTGATCTTCTAGAACATAGTAATGATTTCCGAGTTGTTGTGCAATTTTGGCTTTTAGAAACATAGGAGCCAATTTCGCGTTGAAGTTTTTCTCCATATTGCTTTGCGCAAAATTCCGCCGAAAAACTTCATCACCTATTTGGAAAGTTGGTACTCTGCAGCGTAGATTGTAGGTTTTTTTGTTTTTCTCGTAAGCATCTTTTATTTGTTTCTTTATATCATGACGCAATATTTGAAGATGATCTTCACGAGGAATAGTAGCAATGGGTTCATCGAGCATGTTAAGCTTTCGTAGGAGAGTATATGATGAACCATGGGTTATCATATTGAAACCGAAAACTGCCCGATATGGGGATACATTGAGGGACTGATGGTAGGAATTTCTCAGGGCACAACATATGCTACTGAGATGTTCGTCCCACATTTTGTGATCTTTTTTAAGATAGGCTCGGATGCCTGCAATGAGGGATCTATTCACTCTTTCCGAGGCATTTGATTGTGGTGAGTAAATGGCAGTGTAGGTATGGGTGATCCCATATTTTGTCAAGAAGGCGTTAAATTCATTGGCCCTAAATTGACTGCCATTATCACTCACCACAACCTCAGGCACTCCGTATACATGGAATATGTGACTTTCTAAAAACTTTTGGATAGAACTGGCAGTGAACTTTTTTAGGGGACAAACCCAGTGAAATTTTGTAAGGTGATCGAGCACGATTAATATCCCTGTGTACCCATTCTTACTGCGTGGGTAAGGACCGAGAAGATCTATGTAGAGACGCTGGAATGGACGAATGGAGAAGTTTTGGTTACCCATGGGTGGTTTCATAGTGAAATTTGGTGCCTTCGTCATTTTGCAGACACTACAATTCTGGATATACATTCTCACATCGCGCACCAAACCAGGCCAATAGAAATTCCTCCGTATTAATTCTAGGGTCTTACATATTCCTCCATGTGAGGAAATGGGTGTATCATGCGCACGCGAAATTACTTGTTTTCGGAGGTTATTTGGTATCCAGAGCTTCCAAGCTTGTTGCTCCTGAAGCTCGTCACCGGCGCTATGTTCCGTACGAATATATACGAAGTCATCCACTATTTTTATGTCCGGGTATTTATTCTCATTGCTGGTAATTCTATCCTTCAATTCCTTGTAATCACTATCCTGGAAATGCGGAGAGTCAAGGTCAATTTCTGGTAAGAGGATTTCGATAGAGGCCAGTTCAGAATCAGGAATTCGGGATAGTGCATCCGGTACCACGTTCTCCCGACCTTTCCGGTGACTCACTGTAAATTTATAACTCTGCAATTGTAATGCCCATCGGGCAAGTCGACCGGTAAGATTGGGTTGGCGCATAAGCCACACCAGACTGCTATGGTCAGTTATGACCTCGAATTCGTGCATCTCTAAATAGCAACGAAATCTTTTTATGGCTTCGAGGGCCGCCAAACATTCACGCTCCGTAACTGAATAATTCCTTTGAGCGGAATTAAGTTTTCGGCTCATGAAGGCTATAGGTCTTTCTTGGTTCTCCCCATCCAATTGCACCAGGACGGCTCCTATGCCATAGTCACTGGCATCGCAATGGAGGAAGAACTTTTTGTTAAAGTCCGGGTTTATGAGGACGGGAGCAGACGTTAGGAGCTGCTTGATTTTATCAAACGCCGCCTGCGCCTCCGCCGTCCATATGAACTTCTTTTTTGTTGAAACTACCTCGGTGATGGGAAAAACCACAGTCGCAAAGTTATCAATAAATCGGCGGTACCATCCCGCTAGACCTAAGAAACCGCGAACCTGTTTTAGGTTTTTGGGTACCGGCCAATTATTGATAGCGCTCACTTTTTCTATGTCTGTTTGGATTCCCCCATCGCCTATTACGTAGCCGAGGTAGTTAACGCGGGTAACACAAAACCTACTCTTATTAATGTTAAGAGTTAAATTTGCTTTACGAAATTGCGAAGCAATTCGAATCAGCACTTCCACATGGGTCTCAAAGTCAGCCGTCACAATTATCAGGTCGTCGAGATACCCAAAGACGCAATGCCGCAGATCTGGAGGTATAAGCTGATCCATTAACCTACACATCGTCTGCGGCGCGTTGCATAAGCCGAAGGGCATCACGACGAACTGATAAAGGGGCCTTCCTGGGATCGTAAAGGCCGTTAAGGCTTTGGAGGATTCGTCAAGGCCAATTTGCCAATAGGCGTCCTTGAGATCCAGCTTCGTAATTATGTTGGCCTTAGGCAATCTTGAAAAGATTCCTTCAATTGAGGGGAGAGGGTAGGCGTCCTTTTTCGTCACCCCGTTCACCTTCCGTGCATCGAGGCATAACCTTATCTTATTGGGCTTCAACACGAGTCTCATTGGAGAACTCCACGGCGAAGCTGATGGCTCGATGACTCCAAGCGAGAGCATTCTATCAACTTCTTTAAACATCATCTTCTCGATGGCAGGCGATACGGGGTAATGTCGCTGCTTGATGGGGGGAGCTTCTCCCACATCAATATGGTGTGTTATTAGACTAGTACGACCCAAGCCTTGTTTCTCAAAGCTTGGGAAGAGCGAAACTACCGTATCCAACTGAGCCTTTTGATGTTCTTCCAATGGATAAAATACTTCGTCAGACTCAATTTTATTTGAAGCATTTTCAATAATTTCGGGTATGTCAACAATATTGGGAGGTGTGGTCGTAGAGTTATCGACGCTTAATACGTCTACTGATCCCATGATATTATCGAATAACTTGAACGTTTTACAAAAGTCCACGCCTAATATGAGCCTCTGTGCAATAGACGGAATCAGGAAGAACTTAATTTTGTTGGATATATTTTTGAACTTTACTACCACATCAATCCACCCCAATACAGTTTGTTTATTTCCATCTGCAGTCTGTACAAAAGACTTGCATTTGGTAAAGTTAGAGAATTTGGTCAACGCTAGATCGGATCCCAGACAACTGATATTGGCACCAGTGTCTATGAGGCCATATTCAACAATATCTAAAAACGAAATTTTGGCATAATATCGTTTATCGCTAGGATTAGAAATTATGGCTGAGACCAGAAATTTCTTAGATAGTTTTCTTAACTTAAAATATTTGCGAAGACGTAAGGTGGAGCGTTTTGGTTTTATGTAGCTACGATCTTCAATAGCGTCAAGATTAAAAATTTCATCTCGTTTCCGAATATAGTTTTCTAACCTCTTGTGGTAAGGAAATCGAGGAAATATAATGGATGGTATTCGGCCATTGGTTACATTAGTTCTTGTTTCTACAGGTCGTTTTAAAATAGTAAAGCGGATATTCATGTCCGTGGGGTTATGGGCTTCGGAACCAGCATTCCTTTTGCCTTGTGAATGGGTTGGTATCATGGATAATTCTAAACCTGTTCCTTTTTTGGAACAGGGAACTGATAGTTTTTTGCACTGTTTGAGTGATTGTTCTTACATTTTGTACAGTTTGGTTTATATATTTTTTTTGTTCCACAACCGTAACAAAAGATCTGGCGATCCTGTAAACAATCCTGCCAATGGTGTCCCTTTCCATCGCAGTTCCAGCAAATGGGTACGTAATTGGACCCATGCAAAGCATCAATAGAGCTATCAGTTTCCAGAGGACGTGCAAAATTGTCAGGGAATTCTTTTTGATCTACTTCAGCGATTTGCCGTCTATTCGGCATGTTAGTGTTTTGACGCAATGACATATTTCGCCGGACATGTTCATCATTGAGAAAGTTTTCTCGCTTATGCACTAACTGCCGTAAATGAGACACAGATTGAATCTGAATATAAAGCAGCTCCTGCCTTATTTCCGGGCGTAAATTCCGAGTCAACGTTTCCACTACCTCGGCTTCAGACATGGGAGTGTCTAATCTATCTATGATACCGGAAATAGAATCAAAGAAGATATCAAAGGTTTCTCCCACTTTTTGTTTCCTGTTTCGGATTTCTTCCCTTAAATCCGAAGAGGTTTTGAAGTCCGCATATTGTGAACGCAGAGCCTGGCAGAAATCTTCCCACTGAATAGTCGGTACTTGTTTTCTATACCTCCATAGCCAATCCCGAGCTCGGCCAGAAAGCAAAATTTGTAAATTCTTACAAATTATAGATAAATCGCCCTCAAAATAATCAGTGGTAAGCGATTTCACCCTGTATAAAAATTCTTCAACATTTAACCCATTGTGTGAACCGTCAAAACGAAGATTCCACCCCTGTATTATAGAGGAAATTTTGTCCACAGTATATGGGAGTCGAAATTGTGAGGATATGTGGGAGTTATTATTAGGGTTTGTATCTATAGCACCATGATCTGTTGGTCGCTGAATAGGAGTAGGTATATCGTACGACCTATTGTTGTTAAGGTTATGTTGGTTTATGGGAATGTTTCTGTCCGGATTTCCTGAAGTATGTCCAATATTACTGGTGGGGTTTACCCCTGAAGACGAAGGGATATTGAGCGATCCAAGCAACCGGGTCATGGTATCCTCAATCATGCGATTAATATAATCGTAATCAACTGAAGGTTTGGGATTTTTCTGACTTTGTGGCTTCGTATTGCCAGCGGAATTTTGATCCGATGATTTTTTTTGCTTAATCTCATGTTCAGTATTAGTTATTTCTTGGGTAAAGTTCAAGGCGGATGAACCATCGTTAAATAAATTTCTAGTAAAACTGCGAGTAATATAAGCCTTAGCTCCTCTAGGTTTACCGCGTCCGCTAGGCTTCGAGGTTTGATGAGTAGCGACAGTAGTTTCGAGACAAGGGGAGTCAAATACTGGTGGAAGATTAGAATTTGGATTGAGTTGGTATCTCTGCACATCCGAAGGTTGAAAAGTTCTTTTACATAAGGGGCACTGTGAACCAAATGCCATAGAAGTTTCCACACAGACTTTATGGAAAATGTGATTACATTCCTGTATAATCAAACACTCTTGATCCTCTAAAAGATCTTCTTTACAAATTGAGCAGATATGAACAGAATCTTGGACCAAGGGAGCGGATGCTTCCTTAGGTGGTGTTCTCTCAAGAGACATTTTAAGAAATATTTCTATTTAAAAATTAGGTACAAATATTTTATTAGTGGGAAAATCAACACTATTAATGTTAAATATTATAGTATCTGATCTACGAGTTTTCTTTCAGGAGACAATATATGGAATAAGAATGTATAACTATTACAACCAATACAGAAAAATAACCAGTCTATGGAGCTTTTATCACTCTATAGAACAAATGTCATTGAACAAACCAGCTAAATCTTTAAATCATCTGGAACCTCTACTTAACAATGGACAGAGATTCGCATGCAGCAAATCTATGTGTTTCCAATCATTAAATAGGTGCTGATAACTAAGTTCAATGATATGATATCTAATGAGTACTAAAAGCCATGATATAGTTTAGTTTTCAATAGTTTGGATCCGACTGCTGCAAAATCAAATATCATTATCAAATCGGTTAGCTTATTCGAACCATGAAACCTCAAATAGCTAATTTTCCTAAAATGTAATAATATTCCTCCTACTAGCAACTTTCCCAGACTATGGAATCCCTTCCTATATTCGAGTATATGTATATAAAATGATAAATAAACAAAGTTTGGAGCATGTAAGGATAAAGCTATCCATTCAGGCCCCACGTTGGGCGCCAATTATTGTAATGGACCTTCGAAAAGGATGGCATAATTACACAGTGAATTATGATTTTGAAATCTTCATGAGATAATACAGTAAATAGAATGGATAAGGACATGGGGAGTTCTTGCATGCTAGCAAAACAGTCGGCTGGGGGGTTCGGGTCCTTTCCTTTCTATCCACAGGTTGCCATCACAATAATAAAAAAACTCCCTTTTATTTGCATATGCTACAAAAAGTATAATTTAGTTTTAATGAATAATTCTGAAATTTCTAGCCGTCAACCAAAAAAAAAATTGTCTAAGCTTAAAATCCCCAGATGTTAACGACCTGATGAACTCTAAAAACATTGTATTGGTTATAAACTGTGTCAAATTATGGCTGTTCCCTGATGTTGTTGGAAGAGCCTCGCCTCATTACCCTACCCTAACCAATGTCCTTTGGCGACTTATTACTTCAGGACCCCATACGGAACTTATATTACCTCCTTATTCCATTTGTGTCGTCCTATGGAGAACTCTTAATTAATGTTTTTAGCACATCATATTTATTTCATTCATCAATTCAATATAATCCATTTCTTCTTATATATAACATGTATTTTGTGTAAACTGAATCTCATATCAACTGGGAAATAATAATATTCTTAGAATAGGAGACCAATTATATTCTGAACTTAATACTTATTTAACCGCAAGTAGGGTAAGGTTTGTAAAAAAAAAAGGTGAAAACTAAATTTTAATAATCAAAACAAAATTGCAAAAGATGCCATTAGTAGCATAGACATAATATCAGGTTATGAATGGCAAAGTAGAAACAAAGATAAGCAAAATAGAAACATACTGCAAATCAGTGTTTCTATGCCCATTAATTGATCATCATTTGATAATCAAAACAAAGAAACACAAGAGTATTTGCTAATTCGTTTTGGAGTATATTTCTAATTCACTCAAATTTGTTAATGAGAATGTTAACTCTAAAACAGATCAATAGCTCAGACACAGAAACAGATCAAATACGAATTAAGAGTAATTTGATCTCTTTCTTTGCAATATCTATGTAGGTAATTGATATGTATAGTTGTTTGTTTTTTTTAAAGACTTACCAACACTGAACGTTGATCGTTGAAGAGGCCTTTCCAACATCAGCTCCAGAGGTAAAAATGTAGCTAAAACGCTGTAATACGCTGAGCTTATTGAATATGCTACCTTCTTTTAAGCGTGGTCAATTCACAAAAGTTTAGGGCGATTAAAGTAAATCAATATACACTTATAACATGTTTGCCTGTTCAATAAGAAGCAAAGTTCTGAATATGATGGTGATACAAATGTCTATGAGACTTTTGGGAAATATTGAATTCTTTGGATCTTTTTGTAAATGAAAATAATTAATATTGATATTCCTAATTACACTTGTTAACGACTTTTTCTCATGCCTGCATGTCTAATATTATTATTGCCGGTTTTGCATAGACTTTTTAAGACACTGTTTAAATTCGACTCACTGATCTTATTCACAACTTTCTTTCTTAATTGCCACAGATCACTTAGCAGGAATTAATTTTATACTTAGAATTAATTATAAAAATTCGCACTCCACGTGTCTGATTCAAGTGTCGGATTCAACTGATTTCTATTGTAATATGAAGAGTAATGAAGATCAGTTGATTGATTCTGTCAGGGTTTTTTGATTGCGTTTTGTCTTTGCAAGAGTACAGTATAGTCCGGTCAAAATAGACATTGAAATAGCAAAAATTCCCACAAAGCTGAATTTTGGTGGAGAGCTAGAGTTAGCCATTAGAAGCATCGTCCTAAAAGTCCCCATCGATCCCATGTGTGCAAAAAAAGTTATTCGGGGTCAAAGGTCAAATTTTGGGACTTTTTTTCGTTTTTTGGTCATAACTCAGAAACTATAGGTTCTTTCATTTCAATGCGAAGAAGAGATTTGTAGACAATAAAATTTTCTATAAAAATGATCTTTAAACCATTGACCTAGGACCTACGGTTCTTGAGATATGAATCACGCAATATAGGAACTTTAAGTAATTTTACGGCACCTGTGCGTTAGTTGACCTTTCGCGATTATTTTAAACTTATTTCGAAAACCGTAGAACACACCAAAAACTGTTTAAAGAAAAAGTTTTATATTACAATATTTCCTATAAGTTTGCTCCTTACGATGTCCGCATATGAGTCACCGTTCCTAAGATACAAGCCAATCAATACACAATATGCACACATTACCACGGCACCTAAGAGGAAATTGACATGACGCAGTTGTTTTTCATTTGGTTCAAAAACGCTTAGTTCGATTAAAAAGTGACTAAAGAAAAAGTTGTAGAATAGAAAATTCTCTACAATTATGGTCTTTACAGATTCTACATAAAATCTATTATTTTTGAGATACGAGTCAATCAAATCATGATATGCACACATTTCCACACCACATGTGAGGTAGTGCACTCGGCGCGTTTTTTTTAACGTGGTTTCCCCTATAGGCCTACTCCACTATCTTTTGTGATAATTTTAAAGCTTAGTATATATATTTTAGATCTAATCATATCCTTTTACGAAAAACTCTTCTTTTATTTCTTCTTCCTCTTGGAGGTTTATAACACTGCGCAACAAAATGGAGGTGAAAGTCTGGGGAAGAAATAATTCCTTTTGGAGATGAAAGCCCTTGGTGAGTATATTCAGAACCCCGCTATGACGTGATGAAGTTTTTGCTAGAGACCCTGTAAGGCATTAGGAATTGCTTTAGCTTATTTTTGAGGTGACATGTCTTCAGTCAAATCCAATGAGGATTATTTTCGTAGAGCACTTCGACCTTCAAACTCGCTTCCTTCAATGCCCTTTTCGTCCTTTATTTTAAGAGCCGCTATAAAAGTACCACAAGATGACGTTTTTCAGCTTCGATATGTTCTGCAAAAATGTCGCTCAGAAAATTTTAGGTACGGCTCTCATTGACAACTAATCGATTTTGTCGCGTTTTCATAGTCATTTTTTACATTTACCCCTGTTTGTTTAGAAAAATACTATATTTTGCTTTTTATACCCTACACCACTATGTGGGGAGGGTATTATAAGTTGGTTTTGGCCAAAAAGTTTGTAACGCATCGAAATAATGGTCGTATACCCATACTTATATATACCAAAATCGATATCCCGACGAGCTGATTCGATCTGGCTATGTGTGTCCGTCCGTCCGTCTGTCCATCTAAACCTTGTAATCACGCTACAGGTCGCAATTTTAATCGGATCGTCACCAAATTTTGGGTGTTGATGAGGGTCCCGGAGGGAAAGAAGCCTATTGATTTTGGTGATGGTCGGATAATATTCAGGGGTCGGAATAGGCAAAAAACTTATTTGCGGAAAAAGTCAACGTATTATTTCAAAGCAAATATCTCCGTATCTATAAGGGGTATATCAAAGGCAAAACCTGCTAATGGAAGCAGAAAATATCACCTTTATAACGATGTATAGCAGGTTGTCGTAGGTGGTCAATCAATGAAGATATCGCAATAGTCGCTAATAGAACCCAACTTTTCATTTATTCGATTTTATTTCTAATAACGAATAACACAGCTTTTGTTGGGGACTTTCCAAAAACAAAGCCTGACTATGAAAGTAGAAAGTCTCATCTTTACAATGATGCATTATAGGTTAGCGTAGGTGGCCAAATAACGGAGATATCACAATAGTCGGTAATACATCCCATTTGTTCACTTTTAAAGAAAACACGCTACAGGTCATAATTTTGATCGGATCGTCACCAAATTTTGGGTGTTGATGGGGGTCCCGGAGGGGAAGAAGCCTATTTATTTTGGTGATGGTCGGATAATATTTAGGGGTCGGAATGGGCGAAAAACTTTTTTGGAGAAAAATACAATATTTTTTTCCAAACCGAATATCTCAGCTTCTATAGGGGGTATACCAAAAGCAAAGCCTAATAAAAGTAGAAAATATCGCCTTTGCAACGATGTAAATAGGTTGTCGTAGGTGGTCAAACAATGAAGATATCGCAAAAGCCGCTAATAAAACACAACTTTCAATGAAGACATTCAAGCAAAGGCGCTAAGCTATCCCAATTTTAATATATTGAATTTTACCAGTCAAAAGCTTATGCACAAGGGAAGTGGTGTAGGGTATCACATAGTCGGCCCCGACCCGACTATAGCCTTGGCTCACCTGTTTGTATATTTGTTACAGAACATAAAAAAACACAAAAAACAGTTTTTTCATAGTCATTTCAAAAATGACTATGAAAACGCGACAAAATCGATTAGTTGTCAATGAGTGCCGTACCTAAAATTTTCTGAGCGACATTTTTGCAGAACATATCGAAGCTGAAAAACGTCATCTTGTGGTACTTTTATAGCGGCTCTTAAAATAAAGGACGAAAAGGGCATTGAAGGAAGCGAGTTTGAAGGTCGAAGTGCTCTACGAAAATAATCCTCATTGGATTTGACTGAAGACATGTCACCTCAAAAATAAGCTAAAGCAATTCCTAATGCCTTACAGGGTCTCTAGCAAAAACTTCATCACGTCATAGCGGGGTTCTGAATATACTCACCAAGGGCTTTCATCTCCAAAAGGAATTATTTCTTCCCCAGACTTTCACCTCCATTTTGTTGCGCAGTGTTATAAACCTCCAAGAGGAAGAAGAAATAAAAGAAGAGTTTTTCGTAAAAGGATATGATTAGATCTAAAATATATATACTAAGCTTTAAAATTATCACAAAAGATAGTGGAGTAGGCCTATAGGGGAAACCACGTTAAAAAAAAACGCGCCGAGTGCACTACCTCACATGTGGTGTGGAAATATGTGCATATCATGATTTGATTGACTCGTATCTCAAAAATAATAGATTTTATGTAGAATCTGTAAAGACCATAATTGTAGAGAATTTTCTATTCTACAACTTTTTCTTTAGTCACTTTTTAATCGAACTAAGCGTTTTTGAACCAAATGAAAAACAACTGCGTCATGTCAATTTCCTCTTAGGTGCCGTGGTAATGTGTGCATATTGTGTATTGATTGGCTTGTATCTTAGGAACGGTGACTCATATGTGGACATCGTAAGGAGCAAACTTATAGGAAATATTGTAATATAAAACTTTTTCTTTAAAAACTTTTTGGTG
Source organism: Musca autumnalis (assembly GCF_047663935.1). NCBI lineage: Eukaryota > Metazoa > Arthropoda > Insecta > Diptera > Muscidae > Musca > Musca autumnalis. The sequence continues at coordinate 222,377,267 of NW_027411644.1, forward strand.
AGTTCTACGGTTTTCGAAATAAGTTTAAAATAATCGCGAAAGGTCAACTAACGCACAGGTGCCGTAAAATTACTTAAAGTTCCTATATTGCGTGACTCATATCTCAAGAACCGTAGGTCCTAGGTCAATGGTTCATTTTATAGAAAATTTTATTGTCTACAAATCTCTTCTTCGCATTGAAATGAAAGAACCTATAGTTTCTGAGTTATGACCAAAAAACGAAAAAAAGTCCCAAAATTTGACCTTTGACCCCGAATAACTTTTTTTGCACACATGGGATCGATGGGGACTTTTAGGACGATGCTTCTAATGGCCAACTCTAGCTCTCCACCAAAATTCAGCTTTGTGGGAATTTTTGCTATTTCCCCCTTATACGCATGTCTATTTTGACCGGACTAAGTAATGCGTGACAAAGAAATTGCAAAAGATGACCTTATGTGTGTGTGCTTGCCCTTAATAATGTTGAGTAGTTTAGGCAAATAGTTTGATTGTTAGTTTGTTAATCAAGCTCTATGGACATCTGTAGAGGGAAGGGACAAGGCAGAAGAGAATAACTTATGTCTTTTATCGGACTGCATTAATATGATGTAATGAATTTTTGATTTGTTGTTTGTAGCTTCACTAGATGATATTTTGGATATTTCTTTTTACGTCTCTCTGTGGGCTCCAGGGAAAGGGGATAAACCCCTCAGTGTGTTAATTCTCCTTTATCACGAGTCTCGTAACTGTCCAAATTGGGGAGTAGGTGTTCGGTTCGAGTTAGCAATTGTATTTACCCATGTTGGGTATTTGCGACCAAGTGTGACAATTAAAATTTTGGAACTACGAAGATGTTTGCGCCTGGTGGGACAAAAAAATGACTATAATACGAGCTTTCGTCATGTTAGAACAAATTAACTATTACCTTGTAGGATTCTGTATCTTTATGAGGAATTTAATATTATGGCCTCCTTTCAGATAAATAAGATGAATTAAGTTGATGGATAATAACTTCAGTTAATTAAAACTTCTTAAAATTTGACTTCCGAATTTAAATATTTATACAGATTACTGAGATTTTTATGATTAACACACTTGCCACTTTTGCGTCTTATCTGTGAGGCTATTAAAAATCAAAGAGGAAGTTGGTCAAGCTTGTCAAAAATAGAAAGTCTCCAGTTAAACATACTCATCTCTAAAGCGATATCAAATCACAATCATATGTTTTGTTTTTATCGACTAGCTAGTCTGTCTAAGAGGTTCAATGAAGTGAATCGTTGAACGCTGCTTAACTAAAAGGAAAATGTTGCATGCTATAAAATTCTTGTGAAAAATCACATACCGTTAAATTTTGAATGTAATTTGCAAAGTCCATTACACTCTATAGAAGACTTCAAGTGGTTTTTTGTCTATAGAAGATCTCAAGAGGTCTTCTGTCTACAGAAGACCTCAAGAGGAATTCGGCCTTTAGAAGAACTCAAGAGGTCTTCTGTCTATAGACAACCTCAAGAGGTCTTCTGCCTATAGAAGAACTCAAGAGATCGTATGTCTATAGAAGACCTCAAGAGGTCTTCTGTTTAAAGAAGACCTCAATAGAACTCAAGAGGTCGTCAATCTATAAAAGACCTCAAGAGGTCTTCTGTCTATAGAAGACCTCAAGAGGTATTCTGTCTATAGAAGACCTCAAGAGGTCTTCTGTCTATAGAAGACCTCAAAAGGTATTCTGTCTATAGAAGACCTCAAGAGGTCTTCTGCCTTTAGAAGAACCCAAGAGGTCTTCTGCCTTTAGAAGAACTCAAGAGGTCGTCTGTCTATAGAAGACCTCAAGAGGTCTTCTGTCTATAGAAGACCTCAAGAGGTCTTCTGTCTATAGAAGACATCAATAGAACTCAAAAACTCAAGAGGTCGTCAGTCTATAAAAGACCTCAAGAGGTCTTCTGTTTATAGAAGGCCTCAAGAAATGGTCTCTCTATAGAAGACCTCAACAGGTCTTCTGTCTATAGAAGACCTCAAGAGATCTTCTATCTATAGAAGACCTCAAGAGTTCTTCTGTCTATAGAAGACCTCAAGACTTCTTCTGTCTATAGACGACCTCAAGAGGTCTTCTGTCTATAGAAGACCTCAAGAGATCGTCTCTCTATAGAAGACCTCAAATGGTCTTTTGACTATAGAAGACCTCAAGAGGTCTTCTGTCTATAGTAGACCTCAAGAGGTCTTCTGTCTATAGAAGACCTCAAAAGATCTTCTGTCTATAGAAGACCTCAAGAGGTTTTCTGTGTATAGCAGACCTCAGGAGGTCTTCTGTCTATAGAAGAACTCAAGAGGTCATCTGTCTACAGAAGGCCTCAAGAGGTCTTCTGTCTATAGAAGATCTCAAGAGGTCTTCTCTCTATAGAAGATCTCAACAGGTCTTCTGTCTATAGAAGACCTTAAGAGGTCTTCTGCCTATAGAAGACCTTAAGAGGTCTTCTGCCTATAGAAGAACCCAAGACGTCGTCTGTCTATAGAAGACCTCATATAGAAGACCTCAAGAGATCGTCTGTCTATAGAAGACCTCAAGAGGTCTTCTGCGTATAGAAGACCTCAAGAGTCTTCTGTCAATTTCCAAAATTTGTCAAGAGGTTTTCTAACCTCAAGAGGTCTTCTGTATATAGAAGACCTTTTTTGATAATGTTATGAGCTCTTCCCTCAATAGTCCATATAAAGAGGTCTTCTGTCTAAAGTCGACGTCAAGTGGTCTTCCATCTATAGGCGACCTAATTAGGACTTCTGTCAGTAGATGGTCACAGATAGTCCTCTGTCCTTATAAAACTTTATGATATATTCTCTCTATAGTCGTTCTCAAGATGTCTTCTGTCTGTAGAATATTGGATAGCTTTTCCATGCTTATAAATCACAAATGTTATCAGCTCATAAACTGTGTTGAAGAACATTTTCATCATCATTATTATTCACATAATAATCACCTAACTCCATTGATGGCTAACTTAAACAACAATCCTAATTAACTGTAAAAATTTTCAGGCACGCAATATCTACTACCGCCACCCACCCAACAAGGAGATAAAACGCATTATACGATTAAAAAAAAACAATTTTAACAAAAGCCTATATAGTCACATGGAATATCGTTAGGCATACAAAATTCATCCAGAGAGACCACCACAAACGCTAACCCCACATCAGCCATAACAGCACCAGAAATTGTAAAGGAAAAAAAGGCAGTAATCATTGAATATGATTGATGATGATTTAACTAATCGCTCAAACTTTCTTCAATTCCTATAGACGTGGTTCGTTCGTTCAATTGCCCTGTGTTCGAGAAACGCCTTCTGGCGTTGACGGATGAATAAACGATACGGAGTTCAATTGACTGCTGGTCTGAAATGTTTATATTTGGTTATATTTTTTGCAGCTAAATAAAAATGGGATTAGGTTTTATGTGATTATTAACTGTTTTCTTATGAATCTTATTTTTTCTTCTTCAAAGCAGGTTTAGGCACATGAAATATGTCCAATAAAACGAAGAATATGAGAAGTAAAGCAATCAAAATATTTCGATAAAATAAATTTAATCAGTTTTTAGACAAACAAGTAAAAAAGTATCAGTTGCCTTTGCCGACAGAAAATATACCCTTAGTCTATGAAAATTGAGGCTTTCATATACATATTAACTGATCGATTTCAAGATATACACAGCGAAATCCTTTTCCCACCCAATTTTCGATATTTTGAAGGTTGTAGCTTCATTATCAAACACAAATGGTTAAAATTTGGTACCTAATTTTCTTGGCTGGTAGAAAACCTTCCTCTAGAAATTTTTCGTTAAAGGCCCACGCCTTAATATAGCCTTCATAGAACGGTACCTCCGATTTTCGGTATTTTGAAGGTTATGGCCACAATAATCCATCGAAATGGCTGACATTTTGGTATTTAGTCTTCGTTGGGGGATAAAATTTTTCCGACTGAAATCCGTCGGTATAAGTCCACGTCTCAAAAAACGGTACCTCCCGATTTTCGTAATTCAGTATAGGTCCACGTCTTCCTATATCCTACATAGAAGCGTACCTCTTGATTTTCGGTACTTTTAAGTTTTAGCCAGATTATCTTACCGAAATATCGGATATTTGGCATTTAGTCTTCTTTGAGTCTTAAAACTTTCCACCGGAAATTTTGTCGGAATAGATCGACGGTACCTCTCGACTTTTGGTACTTTGAAGGTTAGCAACATTGTTTTACCGAAATTGCTAAAACTTGGTATTTGGTCTCCTTCATAAACAAAAGGAAACTAATTGTTTCATTTTACTTCAATACAACTCGTGGTGGAGGGTATAACAAGTTCGGCCCGGCCGAACTTAACGCCGTTCTTACTTGTTTGTATTTGAGTTGTAGTGACCAATATTTCGGTTTTGGTAGGGAGCACTTTAAAAAGATTTTCTGAGCTTTAAATTAGTCCCAATTGCCTTACCAAAAGTGGTCAAATCTCAGAGATACAGAACAAGAAGTTATAAATTTCTAAATGGTATACATTTCAATAACTTGTTTGAAACATTTTCCATAATTTTAACGTGTCAAGTCTTCCTCAAAGAAAACATGCTGAAGTCTTGATACAACATGCCTCAGAATTGAATGTAGGTCGGCCGTCTTTGATTTAATTGTCTATAATCTAAAATGTCAACTCTTCAAAGCTATTGTTGCCCGCCCTTTTTCTATTTTCCAACAGCAATCGTTTATAAGCTTACCACTAATAAATGTAAATTTGCTCTTAACGATTACAAAAATTATGTAGAATTATGTCGCCACCATTTCTTAACAAAATGTTAATTAATTTTGTTTTCTGTTTTTTTTTCTCTCACCTTAATTGAGCGTTTTGTTAATGCAACAGGCCAACAAACGAACCATTATCGTCGTGTAACTTACACAACTTTAATTTCACATGAAATTTGATTTCGTAGAAGAAAAAAACAAACGGTTCACTTGGAAATACTTTGACATTTAAGCATATCTGTGCGTTGCTAACAGCTTTTGTGGCTAGAACTTTAAATGGCCACGCACAGCTAAAAAAACAGCAAAGGACTTGGAATGAAATACAAAGGTCCTTTAATGCTAATGATGATGACGCAATACATTTAAATTCTGGTGTTATTGTTAAATTGTTACCAATCACGCACAATTTGTTAAGTGTGTAATGTGCGATAGAAAAGTTAATGTTTTTCTACAGTACGATTTTGAAAAATATTATTAGGGGTGCAACATATGGAAAGTCCGTCAAAGGAATAAAATATATACCTAGTGTATTGTGATTTAATTAAACCATCACAAATAATTCAGCTGAGTGCGTTTTAGCGTCCCTTCAACCTCCAGTGCGGCATTCACCTATTGGAACGTTAAAGTACTTGGTATAGGTTTTAGATTAGTAACCCCACGCTGTGTAAAAAGAAAAGCTAAAGACAGCACAAATGAAAACCCCTAATTTCAACCCAGTAAACTTTTTAAGGAGAATGATCTGCGAAGTTCGAACAAACGGTAAAAACGTCGCAACAATACGTAAAGGTAACACTCATTATTATAAAGGGTGTTTTTTTTTAAGCCCGATAGAACTTGAAATTGTAAAAAATAACACAAAAAATTAAATTGTAATCAAAATTTTTATACCCTACACCACTATGTGGGGAGGGTATTATAAGTTGGTTTTGGCCAAAAAGTTTGTAACGCATCGAAATAATGGTCGTAGACCCATACTTATATATACCAAAATGAATGTCTCGACGAGCTGAGTCGATCTGGCTATGTGTGTCCGTCCGTCCGTCCGTCTGTCCGTCTGTCCATCTAAACCTTGTAATCACGCTACAGGTCGCAATTTTGATCGGATCGTCACGAAATTTTGGATGTTGATGGAGGTCCCGGAGGGGAAGAAGCCTATTGATTTTGGTGATGGTCGGATAATATTTACGGGTCGGAATGGGCAAAAAACTTATGTGGATAAAAAGACAACGTTTTCTTCCAAAGTGAATATCTCAGCTTCTATACGGGGTATACTAAAAGCAAAACCTGACAATAAAAGTAGAAAATATCGCCTTTCTAATGATGTAAAGTAGGTTCTCGTAGGTGATCAAACAACGAAGATATCACAATAGTCGCAAATAAAACCCAAATTTTCATTTTTGCAATTTTAATGATAATGACGAATATCACAGCTTTGGTTGGGGACTTTCCAAAAGCAAAGCCTGGCTGTAAAAGTAGAAGATCCCATCTTTTCAACGATGTAAACTAGGTTGCCGTAGGTGACCAAATAACGGAGATATAGCAATAGTAGGTAATACATCCCATTTTTCCACTTTTTTGGAAATCACGCTACAGGTCTCAATTTTGATCGGATCGTCACGATATTTTGAGGGTTAATGGGGGACACACAGATGAATAAGCCTATTGATTTTGGTGATGGTCGGATAATATTTAGGGGTCGTAATGGGCAAACAACTTATTTGGAGAAAAAGACAACTTTTTTTCCAAAGCGAATATCTCAGCTTCAGTATGGGGTATACCAAAAGCAGAACCTGGCCATGAAAGTAGAAAATATCACCTTTATAATGATGTAAAGTAGGTTCTCGTAGGTGATCAAACAACGAATATATCGCAATAGCCGCTAATAGAACCCAACTTTTTATTTTTGCGATTTTAATAATAATGACGAATATCACAGCTTTGGTTGGGGATCTTCCAAAAACAAAGTCTGACTATGAAAGTAGAAAATCCCATCTTTACAGTGATGCAAAGTAGGTTGGCGTAGGTGGCCACATAACGGAGATATCACAATAGTCGGCAATACATCCCATTTTTCATTTTTTTGTAATCACGCTACAGGTCGCAATTTTAATCGGATCGTCCCGAAATTTTTGGGGCTAATGGGGATCCTACAAAGAAAGAAGCCTATTGGCATATTTTGGTGATGGTCGGATAATATTCAGAGGTCGGAATGGGCAAAAAACTTATTTGGAGAAAAAGTCAATGTTTTATTTCAAAGCGAATATCTCTGCTTCTAAAAGGGGTATATCAAAAGCAAAACCTGCTGATGAAAGTAGAAAATATCACCTTTGCAACGATGTTACGTAGGTTGTCGTAGGTGGTCAAACAACGAAGATATCGCAAAAGCCGCTAATAGAACATAACTTTTCATTTTTGCGATTTTTATAATAATGACGAATATCACAGCTTTGGTTCCGGACCTTCCAAAAGCAAAGTCTGACAATGAAAGTAAAAAATCCCATCATTACAATGATGTAAAGCAGGTTGGCGTAGGTATCCAAATAACGGAGATATCGCAATAGTCGGTAATACATCCCATTTTTTCCACTTTTTTGGAAATCACGCTACAGGTCGCAATTTTAATTGGATCGTCACGAAATTTTGGGTGTTATTGGGGGTCCCACAGAGGAAAAAACCTTTTGATTTTTGATAATGGTCGGATATTATTCAGGGGTCGGAATGTGACAAAAAAATATTTGGAAAAAAGGCCAACGTTTTATTTCAAAGTTAATATCTCCCTTCTGTAGGAGGTATATAGAAAGCAAAACCTGGCAAAAAAAGTAGAAAATATCACCTTTACAACAACGTGAAGTTGGTTGTCATAGGTGGTCAAACAACAGAGATATCGCAATAGTCGGTAATGCATATCTTTTTCCATTTTTTGCAATCACACTTCGAAATTTTGATCGGATCCTCACGAAATTTTGGGTGTTGATGGGGGTCTAACACAGAAAGAAGCCTATTGATGGTTGGCATACATCCCACTTTTCCATTTTTTATTTGGGTTGTACTGTCGATGCACTTAAATGCGTTTCAAAAAAATTTACCTGTGTTAATGAAGACATTCAGAGCAAAGCTATCCCAATTTTAGTATTTTGAATTTTATTAGTCAAAAGCTTATGAACAGGGGTAGTGGTGTAGGGTATCACATAGTCGGCCCCGACCCGACTATAGCCTTGGCTCACTTGTTTTTTATTCGAAAGATCAATACGTGACATTAACATTTGAAAATGATTTCGGGCATATGGGCACCGCGGCTGTTCTTGACGAAGTGCATTCTGGACGTCCAATTTTTGGCCACTTTTTCGAGCACTGCTGGCCGTATGTCACGAATAACACGAACAATGCTGGCCTCCAAGGCATCAATTGTTGCTGATTTATCAGCATAAACCATTGACTTCACGTAGCCCCACAGGAAATAATCGAGAGGTGTCAAATCGCACGACCTTGGAGGCCAATTGACAGGTCCACTTCTCGAAATCAACTTATCGCCAAATTTTGATTTCAATAAGTCGATGGTTGCGTTAGCCGTATGGCACATAGCGCCATCCTGTTGAAACCACAAATCCTCCGGATCAATGTCATCCATATTTTCAAACAAAAAATCATTGATCATGGTGCGGTAACGATCTCCATTGAACGTAACGCGAGCTCCGGCCTCATTTTTGAAGAAATAAGGTCCGATGATGCCACCAGCGTGAAAACCGCACCATACGGTGCATTTTTCTGGATGTAATGGAGTCTGTAGGGTCTCTTGTGGATTGGCCTCACTCCATATGCGGCAATTTTGCTTATTAACAAACCTGTTAAGCCAAAAATGCGCCTCATCGCTGAACACAATTTTGCGATAAAACAACGGGTCATTTGCCATTTGTCATTTGCGAATCGACGACTGATGTTCAAAGTAAATTTGGATAATTTCGTAGCGTTGTTCAAGCGTGAGTCTATTCATGATGATTTGTCAGAGTATACTGAAACAAATAAAAAAAAAAAAGTTTCATCAAAATGTAATCTTTTGTGTTACTTTTTACAATTTAAAGTTCTATCTAGCTTAAAAAAACACCCTATAGCTTTAATGAGACATGATGAGCTAAGGCTACAACATATTGTCTTCAGATTCTCCAGGGTAAATTAATGCCTTGTGCCAATTTTGAAGAAATACACTATGCAACACTGAAAATGCAAACAACTTCTAGTATGCATTTTTTGAAAGTAGGGTTTTGTCTTGTCAGATCCAATTCGGATTTTATGGCCTCATCTAAACTGGCCTAAATCTACACTTTTTTGCATTTATCAGGCCTTTATCTCAGAAACGAATAGGAATTTGGTCTTGCTGTCTTAAGCAATCTTGTAGCCCTAAACTAGTAGAACTTATCTTTTGAAAAAGAAAAAAACACATAAGAAAAACTCCATCCAGGGCATCAAAATCTTTAAAATATAGAAAATTTTACATAATTGCTGAAATTCTGGTCAGTATCGGCTAAAGTATTGGGAGTTGAACCAAATAACCTTTTGCAAAAATCTTCCAAATAAAGTTCTCAACAATTCTTGAGAAGATTCTGAAACTCTAAAATGCTTACTTCATGTTGTTTCAGCGGTATTTTGCATCATATCTTTTTCCACACGTATTTCAAACGCAATTCACACCAACAGTTTATTCTCGCATTTCGGATTTCTCTACATTAGTGACATTTTTATTAAATCGTCGTTGAAAAATTTACTGAAAACAACGGGATAGAGGCATTTTACAATAATGATATGTTCCGTATTACATTCCAAGGAATATTTTTTTCAAAAGAAAATATTCAGAAAAAATTAACGTTACGCTGTAAAATGTATACAAATTGTGGCATTTTATGTATATTTTGAAATTTGAGACAATAAATGTAGTTTTTCGAGTTCATTATTTCTCCTAATATTTTATTCTTGTCCTTACCTACAAATTTGCTTCAGAGGTCAGAAGAAGATTCGTATTGGTTTCAGAGATATAACCCCGAATTTCTTTAAAAACTCAATATTTAACCATGTTTAGATGGGGCCATAAAATCCGAGCTGGATCTGACACAACAAAACCCAACTAGATTTCGTGTCGTTTGGGTCTGTACCTTCAAAAAACCTCAGTTCGAATTGTTTGCACACAAATGCCTAAAAAGAGCTTGTCACTGATTTTAATGCGAAAATTGGGAGGTAGAATATTGTAAACCAACGTTCGATAGGTCTGATATACTGCGCTGCTACATAAACATGGTAGTTAGCAGCACTAGATTTAAACATCCTGATATACGTAAGGTTAGCAGATCAAATCACAAAGAAATTGTGACAGAAACCATTTTTGACAGATGGAAGGCGCTCACTGATTGTCTGAACGTATAACATAGACTAATGAATGTATAGATTACAAATGTTTCTCAGCTCTTATCTTCGAAAAAAATTTGAAGCAATAGATGTCGCAGACAGTTGTCCACGGGTCGATTGTAAGCTACTTGCTTCACTCAAACCGAAATGCAGAAAAATATATACATTCATGAAGTTATTATTCACGAAAAAGGGCATTTTAGTTAAAGTGACTGGAAGAGTACACTATGACGTCGAACAATTTAAAAAAACAGCCGTCAAATTGTAGAAAAACGAATAAATTGTTTTTGAAGTCGAGTGATTTTAGTAGCCCTAGTTAGACGTGAGTCAGATGACTAGCCCCAACATCGCTTTGTGCAGAAAATTAATGCTTTTGGTGTCTATACTTTTCTTTGTCTATGCGTATAATCGCTTTAAGGAGCAAACAGCGACTCTGTTGTTTTTCTTATCACTTCAACTTTCGAGGTTATGGGCCCACAAAGGCCTGAGGCATTGATGTCAAAAGGGATCATTTTGTGGGGCTCATATCTTCCAAATCGCTGAGATTTTGGGTTTACTCGTGGAAGCAAAGTTGTAGCTCTCGTCTTAAAGGATAACAATTGTGAACACATAAAACCTATTCAACCTCATCTTCAAGGTCAAAATCGTCAAGGTCAAATTTCCCTTATAATTTTTTCTCGGTCTTCGTTAAATCGTCAATCAGCTTCGTCGTTCTCAAACATCGTAGAAACTGACAATCAATCAATCAATCAATCCTGAACACCAATCGCCAAAGTCATTACTGATAATAAATCAACATCGTTTATCCAGAGCGGCCAATCATATCATCCATACCGGCCAATAACCCTTATCACCGACCTATCCATAAGTATCCATCTGATTTTACCCTTTCATTTCGTAATGTTAAGTTGGTCCTTGATGCGACTGGACTTAAGCCAGCCGAAGAGAAAACCACGTTTCGTTGCAGTTTTCGTGCGAGAGTCCATATTTTCTGTACCCTTAAAATTATGTAAAAGCTCTTAAAAAGTGTCACTACCAACATAAGTATGATAACTCATGAATTGAGTATTAGATTTGTTTGAACATTGCAAATCGCAATATCCTTTCCAAAGTTTCATCAAGACCTCGCAAAAGCTTGAACATTTCACTTAAGTGCAGTTTAAGCTCAGATTTTAACTAAATGTAGTTCTTGCGGTCCTGAGTAAAACGATATAATGAGTACAAAATGAAACAATTAAAAAAGCGTTAAATTTCATATTCTGAACTAATATGAAATATTCTGAACTAAAATATAATAGTTTTTAATTAATTTATCGTTGCAATCGAGCTAAATGACCGTTGGTTTTTGCACGTGAAAAGGGAAAGCCGAAGATTCGAACCCACACAACCACCACTATGTGACATGCATGTTTCGCAGTTGGTAGAGCGACTCATCAGACATACCGTCTGTGTAGTGTTGTTGTGTTCTCTGTCATCGAACTTTTCTGCTTTTTTACGCATATCCAAATATCGATGAAACAAGTAAGAACAGAGTTAAGTTCGACCGAGCCGAACTTGTTATACCCTACACCACGAGTTGTATTGAAGTTAAATGGAACAATGTGGCTAACCTTCAAAATACTGAAATTTGGGAGGTACCGTTCTGTGGGGGCTATATGAAGGCGTGGACCTATCCTGACAATTTTTTAGGGGAAGGTTGTATATCTCCAATGAAGACTCAGTACCACATTTCAGCAATTTCGGAGTAGTATTGAGGTCACATCCTTCAAAATAGCGGAAATTGGGAGGTACCGTTCTCTGGGAGCCATATAAAGGCGTAGACCTATACCGACGAATTTCATACGGAAAGTTTTATACCCCAAATGAAGACTAAATACCAAATGTGAGCCATATCGGGGGATTATTGTACCCACAACCTTCAAAATACCGGCAATCGGGATGTACCGTTCTGTGGGGGCTATATGAAGGCGTGGGCCTACACCGACAACCTTCATATGGAAAGTTTAATACCCCAAATGAAGAATAAATACCAAATTTCAGCCATTTCGGCTAAAACTTTCAAAATACCGAAAATCGGGTGGTATCGTTCGATGGGGGCTATATCAAAACGTGGACCGATATAGCCGATTTGCAATACCAAACATCCTAGGTGTAATAGAAACTTCTATACCAAATTACAAAGCTCTATCTTAAAAATTGCGAGCTGTATCTTTATTTCAACAGTCCGTCGGACGTACATGGTTGTATTGATATCGAATTTTACCCTGATCAAGAATATATATACTTTATGGGGTCTCCGATGAATATTTCGATGTGTTACAAACATAATGGCAAATTTATTTATATCCTCCATATTATAGTGGAGGGTATAAAAACTTCAAAATACCTGAAATCGAAGAGGTTTTTGGAGGTTATTCCAAAACGTGGACTTATGTCAATAATTTTTGGTGGAGAAGTTTTTTCTATCACTAAAGGCCAAGTTATACGAGGGGCACTAAAAAATAGTAGGCTACACCCAGTGTTCCCAGGCGTGATTTGAATTTTGTTGGGAAGTTCGACAGTTTTTAGCCTAAGCGTCATCAGGATAGTTTGACATGCGACCATATGTTGGGTTGTTTTCAGCGACTTGATTGAGACACCTAAAAAACATGGTTTTTGAACGCTTTTACAGCATCTTCTGGAGACAAAAATAGGTGACCACGCCTCTTTTTCTTGATGTGCTACAATCAAATGAAGTCATTGGATCCCCAGTCAGGGCTGTACGGTGGGTGACTCATCAATACCACGGTTTGTCTGGTAAAACAGCCGCTGGATTGAATCGATGTGAGAGAGCTCGCATTGTCATGATGCAGAACGATTCGTTTTCTCTTGTTCGTTTTTCGAATTCCTCAGGAGACTTCAGGCAAACAAATTGCAGTGTGACACTCAGAATTAAGTGTCCTATATTTCTCAAACCGTATAGTCGCCACACGGTCAGTTTTGCCGAAGAAACAGGCGACCATTTGTCTCGAAGATTTTCTTCCATGAGCAACTTTCGTTGGATTTGGCTTGATTTCGAAGACCCAAATGGTCGATTTCTGTTTTTTTTTCGGGACCCTAAGTATAGATCCAAGATACGTCTGTGACGATCAAATAAATGCCGTTTTAAGCATCGCGATTGTTTTTGTTCAAAATTCCTTTGCACAAATCCACAAGAGCCTTTTTTTAAGCGATTGACCAATTTTGGTGGATCTAGCGAGAAAACTCCATTTTTGCGGCCAGTAGTGCAATTCTCTAACTCATTTTTTGAGTTACCGACAAATGTCGGTAAAAATAAAATGCTTTTAATTTCAGTAATTAACGATATTTTTCGATAAGTTAGCGACGAATAAAAAGTAGTCGTAAAATTCTACCGATAACAAGAGTGTCGTCAACTTTTATTTGAACTTTTCATTCATAAGTTTGCGTTTTAATGTTACCGATTTTTGTCGGTAACTCAAAAAATGTGTTAGAGAATCGCACTACAGGTGTTCATACAATATCAAATATTAGTTGGAGAAAGATATGCCCAAGGATGTCCCTATCTCACGGTATATAGCATGGCGATCTTGCATTATCCGTTCACGCACGGCTTAATGTTTTTCTGGCACAACGGCCTATTTTAGGCGACCCTCACGAACTTCGTTGTTTTGGCGAGTGTCGGTCATGTTGAATTCATTAAACCAGTTTTTCATTGTGCTATAGGATAGGCCTTTATCGACATACAAAGATTTAATTTGATCGATGCACTCTTACCATGATAATCGACGTCGAAAATTGTGAAAAATTATAGGACGAAAATGTTCACAAATAAATTAATTTTTTTGGAAAGTATTTTTTTCAAGACACTGTGAACAACCCAACGCATGGTCGTATGTCGAACTGTCCTGAGTACGCTTAGGCTAAAAACTGTCAAACTTAGGGTAAAAACTGTCAAACAAAAAAAATGTTAAAGACGCCTGGCGACACTGCGTGTTGCCTAGGCCAGAAGGTTTTTTGTGCCCCTCGTAACTAATTCGGTCAAAAAATGTAGCTAAAGACTCCAAAATATATGAAATCGAGCGGTACCTTTAAGGTGGGTTATTCCAAAACTTAGGCTCATTTACTCAAAGACTTTGGCTTTATCTGTGCCAAATTTTCTTGTTGATATATCTAAAAATCAAGGAGTTACAGTTGATTTAGTAGAAGGTTGGCATAAATCAACAAAACAGTTGTTTGAGTTTATGAAGCACTAACACACTTCAAATAATGCTTGAGCTTGCACAGAAATCTAGCACTGATATCTGGCTAGCTTATTGCCAAAGACTGTCCCAGTAGTTATTTTATTTTTTGTGTAATAATCTTTTTAATTTAGGAAGTCAGATTTCAATCGTCAACTTAAAACGCGTTTTTCTCGAAACTGCGTATTTCTCGAAACTAATTTCCCCTGATCATGAATATATTATACCTCTATACTATGATAGAGGGTATAAAAACAGGATTTTTCCATAGTTGTACAGCCTATATTAATGTAATATATCTGACAAAAATATATATTTATAGAAAACTAGAGAATTAAATAAAAAATTATATAACAAAATATTGTTTCTTTTTTCTTTGCAGGTAAATAATACAACAGTTTATAAATACCAAGGAATGTACAGGTTAAACAAACACATCTTAAAACGTACTTTTATGTATTTGCAGTGATTCGAATGTATAATGTCACAAAGTTGCACTGTCAATTGCTTAAAAAGCACCAATACGACATGGTAATTTGTTTTAATGCGGGCGATGAGTGATAGAAAAGTTTCACCCTACCAAGCCAATGTTGTTCTTACTATGATTGTAGAGTATTTTAATTTTTGTTTTCGTTTTTTTGCACAGCTAAACTCTAACATGGATTACATAAGAATCCATTTGGATTTGTTAGAGAATATGTTGGCGAGATTTATATAAGCAGTAGAAATGCAGTTACTGCAACCACAACACTTCACACTTGAGTTTTTTTACCGAATAGAAGAAAAGTATGCTTGGCGTAGCAAAATACATACCAGCAGCTAATTGTAATTGAGTCAATTAATTCGAAGGATTCACAACGGCTACGAAACACAAGCCGTATGGAAACCTTTGCTCTTTTTCTTGTTTTACTAATTGGAGTTATTTATCGTAGTGCTGTATCGTAGATGTTTTATAGTGGAAAACACTACAACGATAAAATATCTGTAGGTTGTGTTTTTTGTGCTTACAAAATTGCATAGGTTGAATACAATTCACAAATTTTTACATAGCAATTACATCCGGCTGACTATGGAAAATTATGGCGAAAAAAACAAACAAAACATTCAAACAATAATTTCTTGAATTTTACATTGCCATTAGTTGTTATTCAGACCGTAATAACGGCTAATTCTATACCTTAATTTGCTTATATGCAGTAACAGAGAACGAAACTAAAAATAAAAAGAATTATGGATAAGAGGGAATTCCAATGAATTTTTTAATATCGACATCAATGGAAAATATACAATTCGATGTGAACTAAAAATATACAAGTAACTCTATCATCCGACCACGTTCATCAACATAATTGACATCAATGGAAATGTCAAGAGTTCCTCTTTCGAATATAACTAGCAAGGGTGGCACAAAAACTTCAATTAGCATCATTTTAAGAAACTGAGAATTTCTGCAGCATGATTTCAAAACTTGTCTATCATGATTGCGACACGTTGTAACATTGAAGTAGAGTTGTGCAATCTAGGCCATTGTTCGCTATCTTAGTTCAAAAAAGTACCTTGTGAAATAACGCATAGACAGTTTCGAAATATTTATGGCAAACAATTTTGATTGCAATTGAAATAAATATTCTCTAAACACATCACACAGCGGTAGTATGTCAAGTTATGTCGAAAAAGTTGAAATTTGTATGTGGCGCCTTAAAAACGTAAAATACATCCGCAAAGTATTCGCAGCTTATGGGAGAAATTATAAAAAATTAAAAAGATAAATGTACAATTTCCAGAATGAAGCTTATAGTTGGCACTGACAATGTTTTTACGAAAAAAAACATATTCATAAAAAAGTTTTCTAACTTCCTTAAAAATAAAGTCTTTGTAAATGACTTTTTTTGGTACTTTTAATATTAGTACTATAAATTTATGTTCAGTTTTACTAATGTTGGGAAAATTTGGGGGTCTCCATATTTATTTTTAAACACAGGGGAAAGTCTCCAGTTCAGCTGACCTTATCTGCCCCCGTTAGTTTATTCGTCTTATACCACGCCCGTAAAATCTTAAAAATTTCGAAAATCGGGAGGTACGTTTATATGGGAGCTATACATAAACTTGGACCTATATTCAATATTTTTGCAAGAATGTATTTTATGTATTGAGAACTCAAATTCGAAAATTGCAGCAAAATCGGTTGGAAAATTTGGAAAAATAGTTCAAAATTCCGAAAATCGGAAGGTACGCTTATATGGTGGCTATACCTAAACATAGACCTATATTGAACATTTTTTGCATGAGGGTATTTTGTTCACTCAAAACTATAAATGCAAAATTACAACTAAATCGGTTGGAAATTTTGGCTAAAATCGTCGGTACCTTTATATGGGGGCTATATGTAAATGTGGACCTACACTTTCATACGGGCAAAATGTGCCTCATCGAAATAATGGTCTTAGACATCAAGTATGTTTGGACGAAATGTGTTTTAGACAATTTCGAGTCGATTTCGCAATGTCCGTCCGTCTGTCTGTCTGGCTGGTGAGCACGATAACTCTCGAACGGATGAACCGATTTGGTCCAAAAGTTGGCTATCGCAATATTTTGGTCTATACTTTACACATCGTAATATTTCTACCAAACTAAGTTGAGGTTCCAATATGGACTCAATCGGTCCACGCCGTCGTGTACCTCCCACACAAAATTTCGGAAAAGTTCAGTTTAGGATCTGCTCTCGAATCGCTTTGAGTTTTGTTGCAACACCTTGTATTCACTGCCCCCCATACGACGGTACAAGTTTCATCAGGAGCAAGTCCATACTTCCTGAGAAAATAGCCTAATAGTTGCAAAGAGCCCCTATGACTCCGTGTGTAGATAATTCTCGAACGGATCTGCAGATTCGGTCTAAAATTTTGCCTTCGTAATATTTTGTCCAAACATAGTTTAAATTCGAAGATAAGCCATATCGGTCCACTCCTTCAGGTACCTCCCCGACAAAAGTTGAAAAATGTTCGGAAAAATTGTGCGCACGATAACTTTTGAAGCGAGTGACCGATGTAATCCATACTTTGCACATCCTAATATAGCTACCAGATATAGATCAGGTTCGAATATGGACTATATTTGTCTCCTCCTTCTGGTACCTCTCACACAAAATTTCTGATAAGTTCACTTTAAGACCTGCTCTCGAATCACTTTGATTTTTGTTGAGGCAAATTGCAAATTGCAATTGCATAAGCTGTTTTTTCAGGGGCAAGTCCATACTTCTTGAGAAAACAGCCCAAAAGTTGTAAAAAACCCCTATGGTACCATATGTAGTGGATGGAGAGCTCGAACGGAAGACTGCGTTCGTACACACTTAGGATTTTGTAATATTTCTTCATATATTATATGAAATTCGAAAGTTGTGCTTATAGGACAACTCCTTCCGGTAACTCCCCTACAAAAGTTCGAAAATATTCGCTAAAATGGTAAGCGCGATATCACATAGACGTAGCAACCGATTTGGTCCAAACTTTGAATCTCTAAATATTGTCGAAACTTAGTTTATGTTCAAATTTGGGCCCTATCTGCCCAATCCTTGTGGTACCACCCACACAAATGTTCAACATTTTTGTGTGGTTAAGGGTCCGTTCGAGGATCCTTTGGACATTTTTACCAAAGGCTTTCCTTGTAACGGTTCATACGCCCAAAATTTTCAGAACCCCTGTAAATACATAACGTTTTTTTGGGAAAAAGTATTTCAATCCACACAGGTTGAGGGTATATCTCTGTCGGCAAATCCGACTGAATCTTTTTTACTTGTTTTCTATCTTTTTGCCTCGTTATAAACCTATGTTTAACATTTCGAGGTTGTAGCTCGATTAGAACTATTTTTGGCACTCCTTTCCATACAAGTGGGGCCACTGTGCAAGGGAGAGGTTAAAAGTTGGTTTTCACGTTTCGTTTCCCCCAGAATTTAAAATGTGGAATTAAAGTTGGATATTTTTCCCACAAAAATTATAGTCAATTTCACCGCTAAGTACTATCCGACCATTATCCAAAGGTGTTGGAATATTCATTGATCAAAACGCTAATTTCGTGTCAAATATTTTCAATCTTGAACTATAAAACTATGGGATCGCTATATGGAGGAAAAAAGGCCTCTGTAACATATGTCCCAAACAGATTTTGCAGCAAACATGTATATGTTTGTAACAGTCCCTAACATAACATATATTTTGATCCTGCAAAGAAATATATGTTTGGGTCAAAACAAGTATATGATTGGGTGCACACAAATATATGTTTGGGGAGAAACAAATATTTGTTTGGATGAAAACAGACAAAAAACAGACACATCGTTAGTCCCAATTCGATAGGCCTTACGGTTTCCACGCAAAATTCTGAAAACCAAAATAACCTAAAAACGTGAATTTTGACCGCGATTTATTTAAGACTAGCTGAACCCGGTGCGCTTTGCTACCCCGACTTAGATAAAATATAATGCAATGCTTTTTTAATATTTTAACGTATAAATATAGGAGATATGAAGGCGTTCTCTACCTATTCAGGGCTGTTTTGGAGCTACTATGGTATTTTTGTATGTTTCAGGACGTAACACTCCTCCTAAAGCCTTTTCGACTATAAGTATTCCTAGGGTAGTTATATACTCTTGCAATATTAATTTCTCTTTTTTTACAGATTGGATTTGGAGTGAATAAAATTAGGAACGTTTGAGGATAGTTGTAATTTATTTTATAAATGGGACTTATTATTACTCTTAGGATAACTCCTCTTGTATTCAAAACTTTTACTCAAATAATGATTTAGTTATATCATATTAAAACATTATTCTTAAGAAGTCTCTCAAAGATATAATATTTAATGCTGTAGCCTTGGTCAATTCGTTCTCAACTATAAGTACTCGTACTTGTGTATATAATGATGACTTCTAAGTATCTTCAAAATTTCATTCAAATTAGACATATGTAACAAAAACATGACAATATATATGGGAGCTATATTCCGATCTGAACAGATCTCGATATCATTTTGCACATTTATTTTTACACGAAATCCCGTCTCGCATTCCAAATTGCAATGAAATTGAACATACATAACGTGTTTGGTGCACAAAATGCAAGAAATCTGCCGAAAATATACATGGGAGCTATATTCAAACTTGAACCGATTTTGATATAATTTGGAACATTTGTTTTTAGACCAAATTCCGTCACACATTCCAAATTTCAGCGAAATTGGACACACATAGCGTGTTTGGTGCATAAATTACAGGAAATCGGCCGAAAATATATATAGGCAATATCCAAATATGAACCGATTTCGATATAATTTGGCACATTCATTGCTATACCAAATTCCGTCACACATTCCAAATTACATTGAAATTGGACATAAATAGCGTGTTTGGTGCATAAAATATAGCGAATCGGCCGAAAATATATAAGGGAGCTTTATCCAAATTATAACCGATTTCGATATAATTTTGCACATTTATGTATAGACCAAATTCCGTCAGACATTCCAAGTTTCAGCGAAATTGGACATACATACAGTGTTTGGTGCATAGATTACAGGAAATCGGCCGAAAATATATATATAGGGGCAATATCCAAATATGAACCGATTTCGATATAATTGGCACATTTGTTTCTAGACCAAATTCCGTTACACATTCCAAATTTCAGCGAAATTGGACATATGCAGCGTGTTTGGTCCATCCAATGCGGAAAATCGACCGAAAATATATATGGGAGCTATATCCAAATCTGAACCGATTTCGATAGAATTTGGCACATTTATTTCTAGACCAAGTTCTGTTACACAATCCAAATTTCAGCGAATTTGGTCATATATAGCGTGTTTGGTGTATCAAATGCGGAAAATCGGCCGAAAATATATATGGGAGCTACATCCAAATCTGAACCGATTTCGATATAATTTGGCACATGTATTTCTAGACCATGTTGATTCACACTTTCCAAATTTTATTGAAATTGGATATCAATAGCGTGTTTGGTGCCTCAAATACATGAAATCGGACGTAGGAGCTATATCCAAATCTGAACCGATTTCGATATGAATTGGCACATATATTTCTAGGCCAATATCCATCACACATATAAATTTCACATATTCCAAATTTCATTGAAATTGGGCTTACATAGAGTGTTTGGTGCATCAAATACATGAAATCGGCCGAAAATATATATAGGAGCTATATGTAAATCTGAACCGATTTCAATATAATTTGACAAATTTTTTTGTAGATCAATTTCCGCCACATATTTCAAATTTCATTGAAATTGGACATACATAAGGTGTTTAATGCATAAAATACATGAAATCGGCCAAAAATATATATTGGAGGTATATCCAAATCTGATCCGATTTCAATATAATTTGTCAAACTAATTTCTAGGATCAATTCTGTCGAAGATTCCAAATGTCGTCAAAATTTAACATACATGGCGTGTTTGGTGTAGAAAATACATGATATCGGCCGAAAATATATATGGGAGCTATATCCCAATCTGAACCGATTTCAAAATAGTTTGGAACATTTTTGAGTCCATAAACTTCAAACAAACGTACAAACATTTTCCTCTTTTATAGATATAGATACCGCACAAATTTCATTGAAATAAATATGGGAGCTATAGCCAATTCAACACCGATTTCAATACTTATTTCTACACCAAATTTAGTTACACATTGGACATACATAGCGTGTTTGGGGCATCAAATACATGAAATCGGCCGAAAATATATATATAATTTGGCATACTCATTTCTACAACAAATTTAGTCACACATTCCAAATTTCGTTGAAATTGGACATACATAGTGGGTTGGGTGCATCAAATACATGAAATCGGCCGAAAATATATATAGGAGCTATATCTAACTCTGAACCGATTTCAATATAATTTGGCATACTCATTTCTACAACAAATTTAGTCACACATTCCAAATTTCATTGAAATTGGACATACATAGTGGGTTGGGTGCATCAAATACATGAAATCGGCCGAAAATATATATAGGAGCTATATCCAAATCTGAACCGATTTCAATATAATTTGGCATACTCATTTCTACAACAAATTTAGGCACACATTCCAAATTTCATTGAAATTGGACATACATAGTGGGTTGGGAGCATCAAATACATGAAATCGGCCGAAAATATATATAGGAGCTATATCCAAATCTGAACCGATTTCAATATAATTTGGCATACTCATTTCTACAACAAATTTAGTCACACATTCCAAATTTCATTGAAATTGGACATACATAGTGGGTTGGTGGCATCAAATACATGAAATCGGCCGAAAATATATATAGGAGCTATATCTAAATCTGAACCGATTTCAATACAATTTGGCATACTCATTTCTACAACAAATTTAGTCACACATTCCAAATTTCATTAAAATTGGACATACATAGTGGGTTGGGTGCATCAAATACATGAAAAATTTTTTGAGGTACCTCCGTTTCTGATGCTATATCTCCGGATCAGAGCGGAATTTCGAAACTTTTTATAGCCTATGTTACTTTCAGGCGATGTAGTAATATACCCTGAAAATTTCAGCAAGATCGGTTCAGCAGTTTTTGAGTCTATAAATTTCAAACAAACAAACAAACAAACATACAAACATTTTTCTATTTTATATATATAGATTATTTGGATTATTCTCATCTATTGTAGTACCTCTCAATCTGAGAACTCGTAATACCTTTTCTATATTTTTTCCGCTTAACTCATTGAGGAGCATAGGGCCTCAGAGGTATGTGAAAAACACTCAGAACATGAATTACCCCCTCCCAAACTCGCGGAGCTTACCGCAGTTGCGGGATGATTTGGCATATGCCTTGGAGAATTAAATTTCGTTCAGTTCTTTCTTTAATGTTTTGGTGGCAAAAATCTCAAGATTTCTTTTTTGCTTGTGAGCTCAAGGAAGAACTTAGAGAGCTGCCTGTGACTCAACAACATATAAGCACGAGCGTAAACTTCTTGGAAGCCTGTGGGCGTCATTGTTGACCTACATCGCTGCCATCCATACTGCCTTGTCCGCCATAACAACGCAGATATCTGTAGACCCTATTCCCCAAGTACTTCGAGTTTTCTCCTACATATATTTTGGTAGTGCTGCAGGTAGTTTTTTCGTGCAGGATTATTACCTCCAGGGTTATACCGCCCATGATCGGTCGCCAGAGCCTCGTTTGCGTGAACAGAGGACACCCAGTCACAAGTAGACAGTGGGTGAGTTTGTCGTTTGAAAAGGATTGGTTATGTGAACAAATATATTATTCGTATACGCATAACTCTTCCGATTGCCCTCCAATACCTCTCTTATGGGGGATATATTAAAATGTGAATCTGTACCCACAATTCTCTGTAGGCATTTTTTATACCCATAACGAATAATCAGTCACTTTGGTAGGATAATGTAGCTAAAACCTCCAAAATACCGAAAATCGGGAGGTACCGTTCTATGGGGGCTATATCAAAACGTCGACCTATACCAACAATTCTCTGCAGGAATGCTATATATCTCCTACGAAGACTAGATACCGAATTTTACCCATTCTCGAGGACATTGCCAAAATACCAAAAATGGGGAGGTACTGTACTAAAAGCCTATATTTGAAAACGTGGACCATATATTGACAAATTTCTGTGATAAAGATTTGTAGCCCCAAAGAGGACTAAGTACGAAATTTCGGCCTTTTTGGTAAGATAATGTGGCTGAAACCTTAAAAATACCGAAAATCGAGAACCGTAGGATATATCAACAGGATTACCTATACTGGCTGTCGTTTCCGTGCAATAATGGGGCTTAAACTTTCAAAATATCGAAAATCGGGAGGTACCGTTCTATGAGGGTTATATAAAAACATGGACCTTTATAGACTATTTTCAATACTAATCATCATACGTGTAATAGAAACTTCAAGGACCGATATGACCCATTTCGAACTTAAACTAAGTTTGGACAAAATATTATGAGAGCAAAAGTTGGGACCAAAGTTGTTGCTCCGCATAAGAAATATCGTGGGTAAAATTTAAGCGTATGTTTTTGTACTTTTGTGGGTTTTGTATCGAGAGGAGTAGGCCGATAAGCCCATCTTCAAACTTTATCTAAAATTTGCAGTAGTATTCCGATATTCAGGGTTTGCGTGCGGCTAGCCACTACAGTTGGTGATTTTTTGGGTTCTTTTTCCCAAGAAGTATCGACTTGCCCATTAAAATACTTGTACCTTCGTAATAGGGCTCCCGAAAACACACTGCACTTTTCCGAAATTTTGTGTGAGAGGCACCTGAATGAGTAGACTGATATAGTCCATATACGAACTCAAGTATAAATATTACGTGAGCACCATTTTAGCGAAACATTTTGAAAATTTGTGCGGGAGGTACCCCAGGTAGTGGACCGATATGACCCACCTTCGAACTTGATCTGAGACAATTTTGGACAGAATCGGTTGATCCGTTCAAGTGTTGTCGGACTCTTCAGCCAGCCGGACTGACTGACGGACATGGTTAAATAGCCCCCAAATCGTCTGAAACGGATTTCGTCAAAACATTCTTGTGGTCTAAAACTATTATTTTCATGAGACACATTTCGATCGTTTGAAAGTGTATATACCCTCTTTAGCCCAAAGGCTGTATTTAATTGTATTTAATTTGAATTTTCTAGAAAACATTGCTCCGGGTACAACATTTAATTGTTATTTTTAATTGAGAAAACATTTCGTTTCCTACAAGCGTATACAGGTATGTATTTGGCTTCACTTTTAATTCATTTTATTATGAGCTCTCAAGTCACATTCGTTTTTATTTCTTTTATGTTTCCTCCAACAACAATAATAGCATTAGATTCAAATTTCTGTTTTGTTTTATTGTGGTCAGATTTAGTAGAACTGTTATTATTTTCCTTTCGATTGTGGCGTGTTGAAAGTAATTATGTTTTGCAATTGATGCAATTATACGAAAAATCCTCCAAAGAACCAAAAACACAAAGATGCAATGAAGCCATCCATACCCACAGAAGTATAAACCAAAATGGCATGGTAAAACAGCAGCAATAAAACTAAACATTAAATGGAGAATAACCACAAAAGCCATATTCATAAGGATGTGTGTGTGTGTGTGCCTACACAGCTACATACAGCACAACAAATTGAACCACAAACCCTCCAAACATTTGGAAGTTAAATATATCTTACCTGCATTCAGTTAAAAATGCGAATGTTGTCTATTTACAAGAACAAATATGTTGTTATCGCTTTTTTATCCGTATGTGGTCACAACTGCGCGACTTAAAGTATTATAAAAAGCGACACTTCATGTTGTACAAAAACAAATGCTTAAAGTCTGTAGTATTGATACTACTCTCTATTATAGAGAGTAATGTTTTCAAAACAATAGTGGCAGCATTACAAAAACAATTTACTTTGCAAACAGTTACGCGAATTGTAATGGAAGCAAATAAGTAGAATAAACATGAGTTGATTGACGTGATTTCTTCAGTTCTTGTGACGTTCTGTTAGCAATCGGTACAAACTTGGTACAAAAATTTAAATGAAAATAAAGCTGTTTAGTTTCTTTATTGTATATTTACAACTTTTATAAAAAAGTAAATCAAACGTATTATTATTCATTTGAATTCAATGTTAATGAGGTTATAAATGGTGCATTGTATTATAAAAATTGTTTCTTTTTTGATCAATTTTATAATAAAATGCATCTTTTATAACCGCAGTAACATTAAATTCAAATGAATAATAATAAAACTACTGAAAATTTCGTAAACGGTACCTGCATGAGTACCTAATGCGCACTCAAAGTGCCCCGCTTCCGACACTCCAACTGAATCGCATAAGAAACATACAACAGTGACGGAAGCGAAAATAGAGTTTGGACCGCATAAGTGGAACAGTTTCTTTAGTCATTTTTGTCTTTTCGGAAACAAATGCGACTGTCGCAGTAGACACAACAATCCGTTTTCAGTGACTTTTGCGTCAAGCAAGCGATAGAAAATGTTTGGAGGGAATCCATGCATTTACATATGTTCAAATTTCCACCCATCCGGCTATACACGACCCATACAATACGATTATACGGAGAATACAGAAGAATACCCAGTTGTATTAGAATATAAATGCATAAAATAGGAAAAGAAAAACAAATTTCAACAACAGCAGTTAAAAGGTGGCAAAATAAGAAATAATAATAACATAGCAGTATACAATCCCCCACAACACATCACACAGTACAGCACGCAGTACAATTCAAAGGAAAGGACAAAGAAGAACCTCAATAACAATAGGAAAACAAAACACAACATATTATTTTAACACCCTTTGACGTGACGATCAAATGTAACGCCTTCCGCTTAGAAATTGTAAGGAATGTCCATACACATGTAAATGCACATCCTGCTACATAAAATTGCGGGTGTTGTAGAAAATACAGCGTATGAAGGAGAACTTATTGTTCAGTTTACTTGTATGCCGTAAGGAAGTGCAATTTTCGCGAATATCTAATAACTGTTTTCATGATATACACTAACTGCATTACGTATTACGTGCTCGAAATAAAATAGCAAGTATATTTTGTTGACGTAGTACATTGGAACTGACAAATACATATTTGGCAAGAAGATACAGTGATATTTGACATACCCTGCTACAAAGTACGGACATTTTTGTTGATGTTGTCATGTACAAAACATCTATAGATATCGCACCAAAGAGACAAGCGATAGTATGGCATAAATTATGTATGTCGTACAGCGAATCACACTGAAAGTGAGCCCCCTTAATGATATTAAGTTTAGCATTAATAACATATTTAACAATTAAGAGAGGGCTATATTTGGACGGGGCCAGACATGATTTAACTTTTATATACGACATAACCGATATGACATAACCGTAGGTATCTCACTATTTTATGGTCATATTATTACATACATATATTTATGATTTTATATTATATATAACATTATTTCATATATCATAAACATTAAATGTGGTTTGTGCGGGACCTTTTTCAATATTTATATGAAATAAAAGTTATGCCATTACTAGGCGAAAGGTCATATGGAGGGTATAATTAAATTTGTCATTCCGTTTGTAAAACATCGAAATATTCGTCGGAGACCCTATAAAGTATATATTATTGATCAGCATAAAATTCTATGTCGATTTAACCATGTCCGTCTGTCCGTCCGTCCGTCTGTCTGTCTGTTGAAATCAAGATACAGCTCGCAATTTTAAAGATAGAGAGTCAATATTTGGTACAGAAGTTTTTATTACTCGCAGGATGGTTGGTATTGAAAATGGGATATATCGGTTCACGTTTTGATATAGCCCCCATAGAACGGTACCTTCCGATTTTCGGTATTTTTAAGGTTTTAGCTTCATTATCCTACCAAAATGGCTGAAATTTGGTACGAAGTCTTCTTTAGGGGTATACAACTTTCTCCCAGAATTTTGTCGGTATCGGTCCACGCCTTCATATAGACCCTATAGAACGGAACCTACCGATTTTCGGTATTTTGAAGGTTTTAGC
This sequence comes from Musca autumnalis, assembly GCF_047663935.1. Lineage (NCBI taxonomy): Eukaryota > Metazoa > Arthropoda > Insecta > Diptera > Muscidae > Musca > Musca autumnalis. The sequence goes on from NW_027411644.1 coordinate 222,404,225, forward strand.
TTCATTATCACACCGAAATGGCTGAAATTTGGTACTTAGTCTAAGTTGGTGGTTTAAAACTTTCCCCCAGAACTTTGTCGGTATCGATCCATGCCTTCATATAACCCCCATAGAACGGTACCTCCCGGTATTTTGAACGTTGTGGCCTCAATATTCCACCGAAATGGCTGAAATTTGGTATTTAAACTTCGTTGGGGTACTCAAACTTCCCCTTTAAATTTGACGGCATAGGTCTACGCCTTCATATAGCCCCCGTGGAAAGGTACCTCCCGATTTTCCGTATTTTGAAGGTTGTGGCATCAATATTCCACCAAAATGGCTGAAATTTGATATTTAGTCGTCTGTGTGATATAAAACTGTTCGCCAGAAATTTGTCTGTACAGGTCCACGCTTTCATATTGCCCCATTTCCGACTAAAATACGTCGGTATAGGTCCACGTTTCGATATAGAACGGTACCTCCCGATTTTCGTAATACTGAAGATTGTGACGTCAATGTCCCACCGAAATGGCTGAAATTCGTTATTTAGTCTTCCAAGAGTTATAAAATATTCCAAAAGAGTATTATCAGTCCATGTCTTCCTATATCCCCATAGAAGCGTACTTCTTGATTTTCGGTATTTTTTAAGTTTTAGCCACATTCTCTTACCGAAATATAGGAAATTTGGTACTAAGTCTTCTTTGAGTTTAAAACTTTCCGTCAGAAATTTGTCGGTACAGATCGACGTTTTGAAATAGCCACCATAGAACGGTGCCTCACATTGTTTAACCGAAATTGCTGAAATTTAGTATTAAGTCTTCTTCTTAATACACGAAAGGAATCAAATTATTCCATTTTACTTCAATACAACTTGTGGTGGAGGGTATAACAAGTTCGGCCCGGCCGAACTTAACGCCTTTCTTACTTGTTTTTTTGAGAGTTGCCAACGCAGTAATAAAAAAGGTGTCATTTAATGTCAAAATGCCTCCATCATATGGTAGAACCTAAAAAATACTAATTATTATTATTTAAAAATAAAAAAAATATATATATTGAACAGTTTCACCAAAAATTCACAAGTGGAATTAATTATTTCGTGATTTTTAATGCATTACACTGGTAACCCTGATCTCAAAAAAATTGTTTGCTGAAAACATGGCTAAGCCGTTGAAACTTTGTGTTGATCATGTGTGCTGCAAAATATGAGTATGCGTGCCCGATGATATTTTATTAAAGCGACAATATCAAATAGCATCAGCATCGCTAGCAATATTTTTGTAAAATTTGTTGCTACATGTTGCCGTTGTTCATTGTTGCTAAACATATTTCGAAGAAATTTTAGCAGGCAAAGCTGCAAATATTGGGTGCTTTTGCTAATATGGCATTAGCATTTTAAACCCTGCTTATTGAGGCTAAGCGACAAATTATTTTTATACCCTCCACCATAGTATGGAGGGTATATTAAGTTTGTCATTCCGTTTGTAACACATCGAACTAATCATTTGTGCCCCACGGTTTTATTTTAGTCTAGTCTATGCATATGTTTATAATTCCCACGACTGTATATATTTTATTATTTTTTGGTTTTTAGTACATTTATCTTAAACATTGCAATGTATGTTTAACATAAAACCGTTTAACTTAAAAAGTTTTTTTTACCTATTTTTATTTGAAAGACAATTTAAATTTAAAACACATTTGCATTTGAAAAACGATAAGTTCTAGGACAGAGAAGCCATTACATAGTCGATACGTCCGAAGATTTGCTTTACCACCAATGAAACCAGGTAACGTAATTTGGTGACTATGTGGGTTCGAGTCCATGGCTTTCCTTTTTCACTTGCAAATAATTTCAGATCATTAAGCTTAACTCTAAACGAGAAAATTAATAAAATCATTAAAAAAAATGATCTTCGCCCTAACAGGCAAAATTTCAAAAAATAAAAAATAGGCTGAGCCCGGCTGGGATTTGAACCCACGTCCTTGAAAACATATCAAAAAAATGTTGTCACGGCGTGTTAGCGTTCAAAGCCAAAACTCATAACTTCAAAGGCATCGCAAAAAGCGGTTGTTGTGAAGAAAATACATTTCAACGGCCAAATATCCGTTAATGTATAAAAACACATTTGCATTTGAAAAACGATAAGTTCTAGGACAGAGAAGCCATTACATAGTCGATACGTCCGAAGATTTGCTTTACCACCAATGAAACCAGGTAACGTAATTTGGTGACTATGTGGGTTCGAGTCCATGGCTTTCCTTTTTCACTTGCAAATAATTTCAGATCATTAAGCTTAACTCTAAACGAGAAAATTAATAAAAAGACAATTTAGTTATTTTTTTTGCAATTACTTATAGTTCATTACTTCAAGTATAAGAAAATAAAAAGTTTTGAAACAATATTCAACAAGAATTATGAAAAAAAAAATTGAAAATACATTAAACGCCTTAAAATTTAATGGTCAAACATATGCAACTGAGACAAATCGCATGCAAAAATCTTCAATATTTTGTAAAGCGTCATTTTTAATATGATTCAAATTATTTGTTTTCTTTTGTTTTGGGGAATTTAAAAGTGAGTAAAATTTTAAAACCGATATCAGTCATACGTACTTCATCGGGGGAGTGGGGGGTTTAGGGGAGGGGCTTGAGCATGGGTGCAAGAGTCAGAAACTTAGGAAATAATGGACATTTCTTGATGTTTAAGTTTTGGATTTAATAAAATTCAGAGTCCAGAGTGCAGTTATATCGTTTATTATCAAAAGTCAGAAGTTTGGGTCTCGAAAAACATATGAGTGTAGGGATCGGCACCTTATCGGAGTGACGTTATATCGGTCAATATCATTGGGAATTCGGGATTATATAAAGGCAAAACGTTTTAGAAACCTTTTCTTTTTTGGGAGGCCTGTGCTCTTCCCGGAATTGTCTAAACACAAAATGTTTGCGTTAAATTATCATCTGACTGGCTTTCTAAAACTTGTTGCATTTATATAATCCCGAATTTCTAATGATATCGCCCGTTATAACGTCAATAGATCAGTAGTACTCACTCTGAAACGGGTCCGATCCTTACGCTCATACGTTTTTCGAGACCCAGACTTCTGACTTTTGCTAATAAACGATATAACTGCACTCTAGGCTCTGAACTTTATTAAATTCAAAATTTAAATGTCAAGAAATTTCCATTATTTCCTATGTTTCTGACTCTTGCACCCATGCTCATGCCCCTCCCCTAGACCCACACTACCCCGATGAAGTACGTGTGACTGATATCAATTTTAAATTTCAATCAGTTTTAACCAACCCAAAACAAATAATTTCAATCATATTAAAAATGACATTTTACAAAATATTGAAGTTTTCTGCATGCGATTTGGCTCAGTTGTAATGTTTTGATCATTAAATTTTAAGGAGTTTTATGTATTTTAAATTTTTTTCATAATTCTTGTTGGATGTTGTTTCAAAACTTTATATTTTCTTATACTTGACACGGTGCGCCTTAACTAACTTTAAATTAAAGGTGCTTACACCTGGGAAGTTTTTGCGGATTCTGATACTACAATGTTCATAGATGAGAAAAATCAAAAAACCAAAAAAATTGCAGGAGGTATTTTTAAATAAATCGCGGTCAAAGTTCAAATTTTTGGGTCTTTATTATGTTTTCACGATTTTGCTTAGGAACCGCAAGTATTGAAAAGGGACTAGAGCAAATGTTGTAGCAGTGAAAATTCTCTAAAAGTTTGACCATAATGTTATTTTCGTAGGTTTTACCATTTTTGAGATATAGATGTTCAAACTGGGACAATGCACTGAATGTATCGTCTCCTTATAAAGCAATGTCATGAAGGGTGCACCTTAATTAACTTTAAATGAAAACCGCTTACACCTGGGAAGTTTTTGCGGATTCTGAAACAGTAATGTTCATAGATGAGAAAAATCCAAAAACAAGAAAAAATCGCTGGAGGGATTTTGAAATAAATCGCGGTCAAAGTTCACATTTCTAGGTCTATTTTAGGTTTCCAGGATTTTGCTTGGAAACGGCAAGTTGTTTCGAAGTGGGAATAAAGAAAAAGTTGTAGCAGTGAAAATCCTCTACAACATTTTCTTAAGTCTTATTTCGATTGGTCTTGCCGTTTTCAAGCAAAATCTTGAAACCCTAAAGTAAACCTAAAAATGTGTCCTTTTACCGCGATTTATTTTAAAATTCCCCCAGCGATTTTTTCTTGTTTTTGGATTTTTCCCATCTATGAACATTGCTGTTTCAGAATCCGCAAAAACTTGCCAGGTGTAAGCGGTTTTCATTTAAAGTTAATTAAGGTGCACCCTTCATGACATTGTTTTATAAGGAGACGATACATTCAGTGCATTGTCCCAGTTTGAACATCTATATCTCAAAAATGGTAAAACCTACGAAAATAACATTATGGTCAAACTTTTAGAGAATTTTCACTGCTACAACATTTGCCCTAGTCCCTTTTCAATACTTGCGGTTCCTAAGCAAAATCGTGAAAACATAATAAAGACCTAAAAATTTTAACTTTGTCCGCGATTTATTTAAAAATCCCTCCTGCTGTTTTTTTTCGTTTTTTGATTTTTCTCATCTATGAACATTGTAGTTTCAGAATTCGCAGAAACTTCCCAGGTGTAACTAACTTTCATTTAAAATTAGTTAAGGCGCACCGGGTTGAAGCATTGAACAATAAATATTTGCAAAAAGTACCTAAATTGTCTTTCAAAAAATATTTTGCAGAACATTTTTTAAAACGTGCAATTTTGTTGCAAACATATTGTCCACCACTGTATAAAGGTTAGAAATTAGATTAGACTTATTAAGATATGTATGTAGGGTTACATAGAGAGGGTATTTGCCATGTTTCAGGCCTTTGGCGAGCCTGCTCGGCTTGTCGGTTTTGAAGAAGACTGTTTGAGATTTAAAAAAACTTGGAATTTTTCCAACACGTTTCAAAACTTTACTGTAATGATTGTAAATGTAGTTTCTTGAAAACAAACCAAAACACTAAAGGAACCCACCCAGCAACAAAAGTCCTCCCAAAATCATGGGTTTTGTAAGGGATTTTTGGCAACCGTAACTAATCACAAACCCCCTTTATTCTCCATTATTTTTACAAGGGCATGTCGCACTCAGTTTCTAGCTATTTAATGACCACTAGAATAACTAGTTATTCGGTGGCCACTAAAAGTTGAAAAGTAAGGTGAAAAAATTCTATTTTTAGAACAGTTGATGTAGAGAATTTGTTTTTAATTTCATCACACTTCTTACTTTTATTTTACTTTGTTTTATTTCGCTGTCTGCCCGAGTTGAACCCACGAACCCTCTGATTTCTAGCCAAGGACACAACACACTGTGCCACGCACACGAATATTAAGGGTTGCTTAAGAACTTAAATGTGCAGTGCACATGTGCACCACGAACTGTTATTTTTTAATTAACAAAAACTCGAACTGAACGAAAATAATTAATATTTAATTTTATATATGACTACTATCGACATCACCAACATCAATATGCTTCTATCTCTGTGAGAAAATTTCGTGATGATCCGATCAAAATTCCGACCTGTAGTGTGATTGCACAAAAAGAGGAAAAAAGGGATGTATTACCGACTATTGCGATATCTCTATTTTTTTACCTCCTACGCCAACCTACTTTGCATAATTTTAAAGATTTGATTCCCCAACCAAAGGTGTGATATCCGTCATTATTATTAAAATCGTAAAAATTAAAAATTGGGTTTTATTTGCGACTATTGTGATATCTTGTTTGTTTGATCACCTACGGGAACCCACTTTACATCATTAGAAAGGTGATATTTTCTACTTTGATTGTCAGGTATATGGTATACCCCATATAGAAGCTGAGATATTCGCTTTGGAAAAAAAACATTGTCTTTTTATCCAAATAAGTATTTTGCCCATTACGACCCCTAAATATTATGCGACCATCACCAAAATCAATAGGCTTTTTCATCTGTGAGACCCCCATTAACCCTCAAAATTTCGCGACCATCCGATCAAAATTGCGAAATGTAGTGTGATTTCCAAAAAAAAAAAAAAAAAAAAAAAAAAAAAAAAATATGGGATGTATTGCGACTATTGCGATATCTCCGTTATTTGGTCACCTACGCCGACCTAGTTTGCATCATTGTAAAGACGGAATCTTTTACTTTCATGGGCTTTGCTTTTGGAAAGTTCCTAACCAAAGCTGTGATATTCGTAATTATAATTAAAATCGCAAAACTGAAAATTTGGGTTTTATTTGCGACTATTGTGATATCTTCGTTGTTTGATCACCTAAGAGAACCTACTTTACATCATTAGAAATTTGATATTTATTACTTTCATTGTCAGGTTGTACTTTTGGTATACCCCATACAGAAGCTGAGATATTCGCTTTGGAAGAAAACGTTGTCTTTTTATCCACATAAGTTTTTTGCCCATTCCAACCCCTAAATATTATCCGATAGGCTTCTTCCCCTCCGGGCCCCCCATCAACATCCGAAATGTCGTGACGATCCGATCAAAATTGCGACCTGTAGCGTGATTGCAAGGTTTAGATGGACACACATAGCCAAATCGACTCAGCTTGTCGAGACATTCATTTTCGTATATATAAGTATGGATCTACGACCATTATTTCGATGCGTTACAAACTTTTTGGCCAAAACCAACTTATAATACCCTCCCCACATAGTGGTGTAGGGTATAAAAATACTTTAGCCGATTTCAGTTATTTTGAAGCTTTTTTCTACATTTTTGGGCCCGAATTGTCTGTAATTTGGTATTTAGGGTTCTTATTAGTCAGAAACCTTTAAAACACTGTAAATCGGGAGGTACATTTCTATAAGGCGTACAGAAATAAGGCCCAAGGAAATAACACCCCAAATTGAAAATGAAAATAGGGCCCAAACAGGTATATGGAAAACAACAACAAAACTTTTGGGGTCTATTTTCGTATTTTGGGACATTTTTGCAGTCAGCAGTTGGGGCCAATTTGTCTTCACAACAAGTAAATCTAAAATTTGAAAATCAAATTGGGGTCTAAATAATATTGAAGTCTAATTGCATTTCTCATTGAGGCCTTTTTGAAAAGACGAATTGGGTGGAATTTTAGAAACTTATTATGAAGTTTAGAAACTTATTATGAAGAAAACGAACAAAAATTAGGGTGTCATTTCATAAATTGTATTAAGAACAAACAAACAAAAACTGTGCACGGACTTAGCACCGACGGATACAACTCCCAAAATTCGTTGAGAGTTATGTCCGTGAAGCAAAAAGGACATAACTAGAAAAAAACACGGACATAACGCCCAACGATTTTTTTCTTAATTCAAAGTTATTTTTTTTTTGCTTTTCGAAATTTTCCATTATTTTCTATTTATCAAAGAACTGTTATACATTTTAGAGAAGAAGTTAGAATATAATAAATATAGAAATAATATATAAACAATACCGAAGTCTCCGCAAAATCTTCCAGATTTCATATAAAGTATTTAAAAATGAAATTATATCTGAATTTATCAGTAGCAATTCGGAGAAATTTTACCAGACTACGGTATTCGACGAAAACATTTCGTATATACGAGTATATTAATTATTTAAATGAAAAAAAATTAAATCGGGAAATTATTTGTGTTTGCATTTTTCACAAAAAATCCGTATTTATAAAAATGGTTTTATAAAATTATTTAAAAATTTTTAGAAAAACTTTGTATCTTGTAAAATTGTGAAAATATTTTTGTAAAAATTCTCGCGATGTTGTCAAAAATATTTTGGCGCTTTCCGGTTTTATAAAAGTATTTGCAATTTTTTAGAAAAGCTTTGTATTTCGTAAAACTGTAAAAATATTTTTGTAAAAAAACTATAAAAGTATTTGCATTTTTCTTTAGAAAAACGTAGTATTAAGTAAAACTGTGCAAATATTTTCGTAAAAAAATCGCTCGATTTCTCAACAATATTTTCGCCCGCGTCGCTTTTCGGTTTTATAAAAGTGCTTGCAATTATTTAAAAAAAACTTTGTATTTACCGCCCGACTTTTTTTCAAAAATATTTTCGCCTTCGGCACTTTTCGCTTTTATAAAATTATTTGCAATATTTTATTGTTGTAAAATAATTCAGCTAAATCTCGGGTTTTGTTGTTTTTAAATTTTAAAACAACAAGTTTTATTTAAAGTGGGATGTAGTTAAAATTGATTTAATTTCGGGAAAGGCAAAGAATACTAGTTTCGTCCAACGCCACTTGGACTCATCAGTTCTCTTAGTTCTTTGTATTGAAACAAAGAACTCTTCCCCAATTTTATGACGACCAGAGCTCAAGAATAAACGTAACCGATGAATTCGTTTAAATGCGAATTCATCAGAAACATTTAAAAAATCTCGTAGCCGCATATGTAAACCAAGTAACTATTTTGCAATTTTTAGAAAAACTTGGCATTTTCCAAAATTGAGAAAATGTTTTTTGTAGAAAATAGCGCGATTTTTCAAAAATATTTTCAGCTTTGGCGCTTTGGGTTTTAAAAATATAGGCATATTATTTCAAGAATTTAGTACTTTCTAAAAGTTTTAATATATATTTCTCCTCTGCTACTCTCCAAATCAATTCAAACAAAATTAGAAAAAAAATGGAGAGTAGTGGTTGTTTCAATATGTTAAAATGCCTGTTCCAGAACCTGCAAGAAGCTACTATTTTTTACTACGATAACAAATTTTCCTTTATGATATCGACAAAATAGTAAAAATTAGTATATTCTTGCAGTACTGGAACATACCCAAAATTATAAAAAAAATATAGCCACCAATTAGTTACTTATTACAACCTATTGTATGAAAATGTTTAAAATCCTTTTTGCAAATACACCCCAAATTTGTTGCTTCGTTTACAACCCAAATTTAAGTGAATAAATATTTTTTGGCGTAAATGGATAGTTTAGGGCTTAATTGTATTTTCGGTGTTTGGCAATTGCCAAATGCACCCCAATTTTAAAAACGCATTTTGGCCCCAATGAAATTTTGGGGCATAAATGTAATATTTTTGGGGTCAAATTTCCTAGTTTGGGGCGTTTTTGTATTGGGGGTAATTTTCAACTGACAAATTTACGAGAGAATGTTTTGTAGCCACTATGAAGAATGTATCTTGATTTCAACAAACAGACTGACATGGTTCTATTTAGAACTTTATAGGGTCTACAATATAATTTATCGGGGGAACTAGAAAAATGTCTGGCCTAATAATTAAAACGCGAATATACATATATATATCTTTAAAAATGGTTTTATTGTTTAATATTTAAACGTTAGTTTACCCTATAATCGGCATAAGTTCATTCATTCGTGCAACAGGAAATAATTTCTGCGAAAAAGGTAAAATATTCTAAGTCTTGCTCAATGGCCAATTTTTCAGTCTCGGGCCACCTAAGTAAGAACCAGATCATTGTTCCTAATGTTTTTTAGTTGATTTCTAAATTTAATTATAGAATTCGTCGTTACTTTATCAGAACACTTGGTTCAGAACAAATTCACGAAATGTGGAACAAATAAATCAAATCATTTGCCAATCCAATTTTTATTGGGGATTTGTGTTAAAAAAGCCATCATAAAAATCTGCAAAATCATATAATTTCTATGATAAGCTTATAAAATAAAAGAGGATAATCTCATGACCATAAATCAATCATTCGTTTGCTGCTAAACTAGGTAATAAATTGGTTATGGCATTTGTGTTGCGAGGGGAACACTCTAATAGTCATAAATTCATCATACATAAAATAATAAATCACATTGCTGGTAGAGTAGCAAATTTAAAAAAAATGTTGTCATTTTCAGGTGGTATGCCAAATGTAGAAATGTTAGAAATGTTACATATATTAAAAAGGTAAACATTTAGGTAAATTCTGGAAATAAGAAGCTTTATTTATGCTACATAAAAACCCCATTATGTATATCATGAAACATAAAAACCTTGCTCAACATAGTAAGTGAGCTATAATATATGACTTAATTTAATTTTTACATCACTATTATTTTATATACATAAAATTTAGTGCTACTTAACACCACCCGCTATATTCCCTCACATGTCGTTTATAGCTTAGCTATAAATAAGTCACATAAACAGTTCCTTTAGGACCATAGCTGAAGTAATATATTTTACACAATTTGATTTCTCCCAACCTTAGCTAGCTCAGACATTGTTAAAGCTTTAGTAGTAGTAGTATGAAAAAAAGAAAGTATTTTACAGTTTCTATTTTACTTTAAATTCACACCCCCATACTTTGGCTTGCCAATGTTTCTTTTTATCTTGTGGGTGCCTGCCAGCCTGTCTACATTACTGGTGTTTGTTTTAGAGAACACCACCAACACCAAAAAAAAAACTGCATGTATAAACAATATAAAATTACTATTCAGCTTTACGTATTTACTATAGAGTTCCAAGTGGCAAAAAATATAGTTGGCGTCGATTTAGCATTGCGTGGCCGTTCCCGCCTTGGCCGGCTGTCCTGGTATTATGCTATCTGTTTTACTTTCTCAAGCACGTTTCATCTTTGTGAGTTGTTTTTTTTCTTACTTTGGCTTTTGTTTGAATTGTTTCTTTTCTGTTCTTTTGGGGGTATATTTTTATAGTATCTGCACATGATATTACGCCATTGATGATGATGATGGCGTAATGACGATGATGACACTGATAATGACGTTTGTTGTATAATTTGAATAAGCTCGCTTTTCTTCCCTTCCAAATGGAAGACTACTATGTTATTGTTTCATCTTAAATATTCAAAGGCAGATAGAGGAATGAAATAAAATAAAACTTTAGCAATTAGTTGGTAATTTTACACTTAAATATTTTCATTTGCAAGTATGCATGTGGAGTACATTTCGTTTTCCATTTTCATCCATTATTTTTCTAATGGCAAAATAAATAATGGGAAAATAAAATGGAGAATATAGAATAGAAAGTGCTATTAGAGCATTAGGTACATTAATAAGAAATATAACAAATATCTCATATCGCTCATTTACTCAAAGAGTGGCACATTTCAAAAAACCTAGTATCGAGAAAAATGCGTTTTAAGTTGGCGATTGAAATTTGAACTTCCAACTTAAAAAGACCATTACACAAAAAATAAAATAATTACTTGGACCATATTTTGCAAACAGCTAGCCAGATATCAGTGCTAAATTTCTGTGCAAGATCAAGCATGATTTGAAGTGTTTTAGTGCTTCATAAACTCAAAAAACGTTTTTGTTGAATTATGCCAAACCTGTAGTAAATAAGCTGTAACTCGATGAGTTTTAGAGATATCAGCATGAAAATTTGACACAAGATAAAGTAGAAGTCATAGAAAACGCATTTGTTGATTTATGCCACTCTTTGAGTAAATGAGCGATATGTCCTTCAGTCGACTAAGAGATCAATTACAGTTAACTTTTCTGCGTCGTGAGCATGTCTTGGATAAAGTGGATGAGAAAGATGATCTTGGTAGTACTTTCGACCATAAGCTTATGTTTGTTCAGCACATTGATAAAATTATCCCATTTATAAAACTTAATTCTACAGACTTTAATGATCCTTATACACTTAAACTATTGTACACATCGTATGTTAGATCAAAGGTTGAATATGGATCTTTCATATGGAATCCATGTTCAACAGTTCATATTAATAGAATTGAAAGAATTCAAAATAAATTTATTAAATAGAAACATTAGAATTCAGAAGGAAATCTCATTCTATGTTATTCGTGTTCGATTTAATAAATTCTACTAATGATTGTTCATGTCTCTTAGAAAAAATATCCTTTATTATACCATGCCATAACCTGCGTAATTACAATGTTTTTCATATTGATTGCCATAGGAATAATTATGTTAATAATAGCCCCATTAATAGGGCTTTAAGATATTTCAATATGCTTAATAGATATACATCGGTTGAATTTACTGCAACAAAAGAATCATTGAAGGAAAATATTAAAAGATTTAAAAATCTTTTGTGATTAGAAATTGTAATATACGCTTCGATATAGTCTGTAAGGGAAATTGTTCCATAGACTGTAAGAAATAAAAGGGGAGACTTCTCTCATATCAATAAGTGCACCCCGATTCATATTAGCTCAATAATATGGGACCTACTGTTTATTGCCGAGTCCGAACGGCGTGTCCTAAGGACACCACTTGTAGAGAAGTTTTACATGGCTGAAATACTCAGGAAATGTTGCCAACATCACTGAGGTGTATTTTGCCACCGTTGAAAATTTGATGTTGCCTGGCCTCGGAATCGAACCCACGACCTTTAGCGTGCAAGGCGGGTGTGCATACCATTGCACCACGGTGGCACCCGAATAAAACAAGAAAAATAATAAAATCTGGAACAAGAAAGGATTTTTTAGGTAGTGAGTTAGTTTGCTTTACACGTCAAATTGCCAAACAGTCGATTAGAGAAGAAGCTGTGTGCTTACTAGAATCAAGCTGTGTGCTTAGTAATTAAAGTAGGTTGTGAATAAGTGTAATACATTGTAGAATCGTAATCTAAAACGAACCCTGTTTTATTTGGTACAAATCGTATCGGGGAATAAAACAATGTCTACACGGAGATTAGTTATATCTAATTCCGTAACAATATGTAGGAGCTATATCCAAATCTGACCTGACTTTAATATTTAATATATGGCGGACCTAGTCCTAGGCCAAATTTTGCCACAAATTGCATATTTCTTCACATTTGGCTAGAGCTAGCATTTTGGGTGCAAGAAACATATACATATATGGGAGCTTTATCCCGATCAGCTATGAACCAAAACATATCTTATGTGTTAGAGTTGTGATAATTCGTGGGCTTAAGAACCTAGTCTCCAGTTTCACTCCAGTTGATAAGAGAATTTCCACTATCCGTATAAAATCAAAGTTCTTTAACATCAGTCTCATCCGCGGCAATGCCCCGACCTAAGAGAAAGACGGACTGACCAAGAATATATTCTACGAGCGCCGAGATAGTGCAAATGACCTCTGCAGAATGGGTCACAATACAGATCTAGCGCTCCAAAAATAAAAGTCGATGTATTATTGCATGTTCATTCATAATTATGATAAGAAAACTTTAGATTGATAATTTTACCTCATTTATTGAGATATTTGGTAAATTTTGATGTTTTTAAAATTTTTTGGTGTAGCCTGCTTAGAACGGCACCTCCCGATTTTGGTAATTTTGAAGATTTTAGCCAAACTATCCGATTGAAATAACTGGAATTTGGCATTTAGTCTTCGTTGAGGGTATAAAATATTCCGACAGAGAATTGTCGGCATAGGTCCGCGTTTGATATAGCCCCCATAGGGCGTTAGCACACGATTTTGGTAATTTTGAAGGTTTTGGCAACATTATCCAACTGAAACAGCCGAAATTTTACATTTAGTCCTTCCAACAGCAAATTGTCGATAGAGGTCCACAGCATTGGTTGCGTCAGGTAATGCGGACGGGAGATTCATATGTTTTCATTTGAAAGATTTTTCATTCAGAGCTGCAGGTATTTCTTCAACGGAAAAATTGAGTACTGAACCAATGATCAGCCCATGAGTAAGAAATGAATGAACAGATTTTAGGCAAACTGCTCCGGGTTTCAGACATCAAATTAATCGCAAACAGAGGTCGAATGGCACAAGAGTTCCAGTGCGCATAGCGTTGTTTGAGCTTTCCCATCTTTCAATTTGCACGCAGCCAACTTTATTTCTGTAGGTTCATTCTTGCGGACCACGGTCTGATATTTAAAGGAAAGGAATTTTTTAGCCCCAAAGAAGACTTAATACCAATTTTCAGCAATTTCGGCAGGATTACAAAGCTAAAACGTTAAAAGTGCCGACTGTAGCAAAACGTAGATCTATACCGACAATACCCTGCCACGGTGCACCTTAATTTAACTTTAAATGAAAGTTTTGTGAAGTTTTGTGAAGTTTTCGCGGATTCTGAAACTGCAATGTTCATAGATGAGAAAAATCAAAAACAAAAAATCGCCGCAGGGATTTTCAAATAAATCGCGGTCAAATTTCACATTTGTAGTTTTATTTTATTGTTTAGGATTTTGCTTGGAATCTATAAGTCCTATCGAAATGCGACTAACAAAAATGGTGTAGAGAACACACCTACAACATTTTCTTTAGCCCCATTTCGATAGGACTTGTGGTTTCCAAGCAAAATCGCGAAAACCCAAAATAAACATAAAATTGTGAACTTTGACCTCGATTTATTTATCATCTATGAACATTGTAGTTTCAGAATCCGACAAACTTCCCAGGTGTAAGCACCTTTCAGAATTTTCATACCACCTACGAAGACGAAATACAACATTTCAGCCACTTCTGTTAGATAAGGTGCATTATATCAAAACATGGACCTATACCGACAAATATTTCCAAGAATGCCGTATATCCCCAACGAAGACTATAGGTATACCGAATTTTACTCTGGAACCACAAAATGCCAGTTACAACAACGGCGGCCATACCTTCATATACTATACTAAAACGTGGACCTACCCAGCAAAAAAACCTTACTAAATGATGGGTTTTTATAGTATTTTTTTTTTGGTAATCGTAACTACTTACAAAACCCCCTACTAACTCATTATTTTAATGTCTCATTGAATTACTAGTTATTCTATGACCACTGGAATAATTAGTTATTCTGTGGCCACAAGAAGTTGAAAAATAAGCAAAAAATCTATTTTTAGAACATTGAAAAGTACCGCCCGATGTTCGGTATTTCGAAGGTTTTAGCTTCATTATCACACCGAAATGGCTGAAAATTTGGACTTAGTCTTCGTTGATACCTAAGGTTGTGGCCACAATAATACACCACAATGGCTGAAATTTGGAATTTAGTCTTCATTTGTGGTATACAAATGTCCAAATGAAATTTGTCGATATAGGTCCACGCGTTCATATAGCCCCCATAGAACGGTACCTTCCGATTTTCGGTATTTTGAAGAATGGGGCCACAATAATCCACCGAAATGGCTGAAATTTGGTACGTAGTCTTCATTTGGGGCACAAAACTTACCATACGAAATTTGTCGGTATAGGTCCACGCGTTCATATAGCCCCCATAGAACGGTACCACCCGATTTTCGGTATTTTTAAGGTTGTGGCCTAAATATTCTTCCGAATTGGCTGAAATTTGGGGAATAAAACGTACTTTATTAAATTTGTCGGTTTAGGTCCGCGCCTTCATATAGCTCCCATAGAAAGGTACCTCCCGATTTCCGGAATTTTGAAGGTTGTGGCCTCAATATTCCACATAAATGGCTGAAATTTGGTATTTAGTCTTAATTTTGAGTATAAAACTTTCCATATGAAATTTTGTCACGCCTTTAGATAGCCCCCATAAAACGATACCTCCCGATTTTCGCTATTTTTAAGGTTGTGGCCTCAATATTCCTCCGAAATGGCTGAAATTTGGTATTTAGTCTTCGTTGGGGGTATTCAACTTCTCCCTATAAATTTATCGGTACAAAACTTACCGTACGAAATTTGTCGGTATAGGTCCACGCCTCCCCTATAAATTTATCGGTAGAGGTCCATGCCACCATAGAACGGTAACTCCCGATTTTCGGTATTTTGAAGTTTGTGGCCGCAGCAACCCACCGAAATGTCTGAAATTTATTATTTAGTATACATTTGAGGTAAAAACCACGTTTCGATATAGCCACCATAGAACGGTGCCTCCCGATTTTCGTAATTCTGGAGGTTGTGACGTCAATATCCCACCGAAATGTCTGAAATTTGTTATTTAGTCTTTTATGGGGTTATAAAATATTCCAGAAGAGAATTAACAATTTAAATCCACATCTTCCTACATCCCCCATAGAAGCGAACCTCTTGATTTTCTATATTTTGAAGGTTTTAACCACATATCGCAAATTTGATATTTAGTCTTCTTTGAGTCTAAAAGCTATCGCCAGAATTTTTTCGGTATAGATTGACGTTTTGAAATAGGCCTATAGAACTGTACATCTCGAATTTCGGTATTTTAAATGTTAGTCACATTGTTTTACCGCAATAACTGAAATTTGGAATTTATACAAGTTCGGCCCGGCTGAACTTAACGCCGTTTTTACTTGTTTTATTTTGTCAACAAAAAGTCGCGTGAGCGTTGAACACACAACCCTAGGATTTGTAGTCGGACACACACCCTCTGTGCCACGGACTCATAACTTAGTAAGGAGTAATATAAGTAGTTATTTTTGTTTACATTACTTTGTAATGGGTTACATTCTGACCAACGGATCCGAATTTTTGCTCTGTATATAAACAATTTTTGGTAAAAATTATTTTTTTTGCTTCTGGAAACACGAAGCCCCGAATTACAACGAATTCGGAGGAACATGGGGCTATTATCTCCGAAATTCCGTACAGCTCATTTTCAATACCAAAAACTCTACGGACTTCACTAAAATTTTATCCCCCTATACTCAATCCGTTCGGAAGCTAGAGTGATTTTCGCAAACGAACGGTCATGACCAAATCGATGTAGAATTCTACGCTGATAAATAATATATATACTTTATTGGACCTAAAAGCATTATTTCGAGGAGTTACAGATGGAATAGCAAACTTAATATAGCCTCCGTTACACGATGTGGGGTATAAACTAAAAAAAATCATTTTTTTTCACACAAAATTAGTTTGAAATTGGTATGTGTTTGTTTTTTTTTTCAATATTTAATTGGAATAAACGATATTTTAGCCGTAAATAGGCAGAACGTGCAACAAGAAATAATTTTTGAGAAAAGAGTCGAAAAGTCACCAACCTGATTCATCTACTATTTATATATGTATTTCCCCCTTTTTCCATAGAATATGTCAAAACATTTAAATTTTCTCACCGCACACATTATACAAATTTAATCAACAAATGTCACATTCAACTGCTAACATTGCGTTTCAAAACCCCAAACATTTATATTGACAGCTTGGCAAATTAAGTGCAATTAAATTAACAACAATGTTTGACAAAACGGACCACCTTTTAAAACCGCAAATAAACTCGAGATACGTGTGCTGTGAGTTGTTATGTGGAAGCACACAAACAAACAAGTAAACAAACACCCAATTTAATGACAAGCGTGTCATTTTAGTTATCCTAATAGAGATAAAATAGTTACACCCAACAACTCGTATTCATCTAAAACGTAAAAAAATGAAGAATAAATGAACAAAACATAGATGTTTTTTTAGAACAGCAGCTTAAATATGTGAAGAAAGAAGAATATGTCATATTGGCTAGTGTAAAAATAGCTCTCGGTCATTGTTTATGACACTTGCCATTGTCCATCAACTTCATCATCAGTGCCACCATACTACTATCTCTGTTGGAAAGTGAGAATTTTGTGGCCACAATTTAAAGTGTTTTGTGGAATTTTCATCATGTGTGTTTTCTATGGAATTGTAGATATTCTCAATTCAATCGTGACGAAGGAAAAGAAGTAGAAAGAAACAAATAAAATATTTCAAAGTTTTTCATTGAGCAATAAATTTTACAAAGTGTGGACACTATTGACATTCTCTTGATTGATATTAAAGCAATTATAGAGAAACTTTGTTGTTGTTTTACAAAGTTTTCTTCGTGGAATCTTTTATTGTTAATAAAAACGAGATGGTCATAAATAAATATGTCCATTAGAAAATTGTTGTATTTGTAGCAAATAAAGTTTAGCACGGTATTTCATAACACCTTTTAATGCGAAAGTCTATAAATAAAGGATGATGACTGTTTATTGTGCGGAAAATGTGTATATTTCCAATTACATTTCTTAGCAATTTAATTCGATATCTAAAAATAAGTCCTTATTTTCTACTAACGTTTGCCAAACATTTGTTAAATATTCGCTACTCACATAAATTAATACACTGTGGTCTATTCAAAAGTTTTGGCAGGCAATCTGTCACTTGGGAGCCGTTTATCAATATACATTCCCGTGCCCCCCTGATATAGCCTACTAATTACAAAAAAAAGAAGAACTTTTTTGAAATGTCATCGACACACAATTAATATATTTCTCGTGTTTCTATTTTGATATTCTCCTGGTCACCAGGGCGCCGCCCTTGAAAGCTAAATCATTAATGTTGTTTCCCCCCTGCCAATCGCAACACCATTTAAAATAACTTTAAGTCTAGCCAAAAAGGTATTATCATCTTGAAAGCGTTTAACAATAACTTTTATGACAAAATTCATTTTTATAAGGAACTAAATTTGTGTTTATTTATGTGTGTGTGTGTACGTTGTTTTTCTATTGTGTATTTAAGTTCATGGTCATATAAAATTATATAAAAAAACGACCTATTATTAAATATCATTTTTTCAATTCCCAAGATATGTTTAGCAGAAATAATATTTGTTTTGTTGATTGTTTGTGGCGTTTGCATTGTTTACCACTTGACCTGATTACATGTTTGCCTTGTATTGTTGTCACAATAAGCCTGAGGTGAGTCACATGTAAATATGTATGTATGAGGATAACAAACAAAAAAACATTGGTGACAAAGGACAAATTATTATTATTATTAATTGTTTCTGCAACAATTCGACTTAAATGACGATTAAGATCACAATGAACCATCTAACCACTGGTCCCAGAGGGTACAAATGACGCAAGTTTGACATTGTTTCAACCTACCGTTGATTTCGGCTACTTTGCCCTTACAACAAAGGCTTAATTTTAAATATCAATAAATGATATAATAAACGATTGATACCGACAATAAAAAACTTGATTCTTGTTCCATTTTCAAGGTTATTTTCTTCTATGGGTCCATCTAAAAAATCTTTAAGAAATCCATGTTTAGTTCCCTTTGGGTCTATCTAATGAGAAAACAAGTAGGGCTTGGTCGACAGCTTAATACCCTCAGCCTAGGACTGTAGATAAACAATGACAGGTGTGGCGGGTCTCAATAAACTTATCCGCATTTTAAAAAATTAATAGCAGTATTGATTGGCTTAACAATTATGATTCAATCAACACAGTCTACACAAAAAACATAATCCTTCCTATACATATATTGCAAGAATACCACATGGGCGGGGTTTTTGGAACATTCGCGTTATTATCGAGAGAAGTATGTATAAAAAGTGTCGGACATAACTTACCAAATTAGCTTATTGTTATATCAGCTATGTGTTCGCCGAAATAACCCCAAAAATTGCTGACAATTCGTAGAAAAGAAACGTTGCCCGTGTTTGCGTCTATCTAAAGATTGCAACTTCAAATCCCCGCCGATGGACAGTCATCTAAATCACCTTATAATGTTTAAATTGTTTATTAGGCACATACCATTTTGCACGTGTAGCCGGAGCGAGAGCTGTATAAAATAAATATTGGATTAAACAGCAACAGTGATGGACTTTTGCGGAGGGATGGACCGGTACAATGATCTTTAGGGCTGGGACCAATTTTGTAGTCATTCCTTCAATATTCATACTGCCAACTAGACATTTTAGATTGTCACAGTAGGTACGATTTTCTATATCTTTCAAGTCATTTTGTCAAGAAGTATGGATTTGCCCACGAAAAAATGTATCATTGTAATCAGAATCCCAAGGGGAACCTTCGATTAACAATCCACGAAAATGTTGAATTTTTGTGAGGGAGGTAACCGGCGTTGTACGATATAAACTTTCTCGGAACTTGATGTACCCTTGGAATAAATTTTACGATGTGCATAGTTTCGTGAGATAATGTGATCATCAGTCATTTTAGTTTGAGTACCACGTGTTGGGGTATAAAATATACTTTAAAAAATTCCACGAGTTTGGAGTTTAAAATATATTTTAAACAAGTAAGAAAAGTCTATAGTCGGACGGAGCCGACCATGGGATACCCTATACCACTATCCCTGAACCATCGCTCTCCACGGAATTTCTTTTCAATGATTGTGAAAATTTAATTATCAAATATCAGAGATGTAATGTACTTATGACCAAAACCAAAAAGTTATCGACATTTTTGTAGCAGGAAAGGAAAATTTAGTTCACACAAACTAAAATGTAATGAAACCCACTTATGTAGTACTACTACTTCCGTTGTTTAACCGCTACGTTATTGAATTTTTTACCAATTTCACACAAAAGTTTCAGTCCATTGAATCCGCTAAGTATTATCTGATCTTCACGTTGATTTGTACGCTTCTTCTTCATCATAAACTCAAACTTTGTTTAAAATTTTGCGGGTTATTATTTTGACCTACAGAGCCGCTACAAAATTGGTTAAAATTTTGTTTTTGGTCCATTTCATCCCCTGAACATTTCACGATCATCACCAAAAACTAATCATTTCTATTCTGGCCCGAACCCAACCTCCTTAAAAAATTCGTTACAATCGGTCCATAATTGCGGCCTTAAGCTTGTTTGCAATTTTTAATGGACGGACGCACATCGCTAAATCGCTTTATCTCGTCGAGATATGACGAATATTTCGTGGTGTTACATAAACTTTTGGAGGGACAAATGTAGCATGGGATAAAAATGTGGTTCTCTACACAGAACCCATTATATATTAGGCATTAGGCCCGTTATCTAGCAAACACTTTATTGCAATTTACATCAGAGGAAAGGTCAGTAGTTTTTTCCCAAATGTAGGCTACTTTGCGAAATATATATGTCCTCAAGGAATTAAAATATCGACCAAAAATAAAATTTTTATATTTTTCATACAACTGTAATGGTCCATTTGACCCGCTAAAGAATATCAGATCATCATTCAAAATTGTAGGCATCTTTTTCGACCCATACTCTTACCCGGTGCAAAATTTCGTGACTATTGATGTATAATTGCGACTTCTAGCGAGTTTATTATTACACTACAAACAAATAACGGAATATATTAGGCTGTAACTCTGTTATCTGATCATGCCCACCAACATAATTGGCATCAATTGAAAGGTCAAGCAATCCACTTTCAAGTTTATCTCACTTGTCCGGAATGTCACTTCCAGGAATTAAGATATAAGCTGTATATTAAAAATTTTCACAATTTTCACACAAAAGTTTTGGTTCATTTAACCCTCTAAATATTATCTGATCGCCATCTCAAGTTGCAAGCTTCTTCTTTGTCATATACTCTTACCTTATTTAAAATTACGCGTTGATCGGACTATTATTGAGACCTACAGAGCCGCTACAAAATTGGATAAATATTATGTTATTGGTCCATTTCATCCGCTAAATATTTAACGATCATCACCAATAAGAATAGGGATCTATTCTGATCTGAACCCGACCTCCACACAAAATTTCGTGACGATCGGTCCATAATTGCGGCCTGGAGCGTGTTTACAATTTATAATGGACAGACGGACGGACGGACGGACGGACGGACAGACACACATCTCAAAATCGCTTTATCTCGTCGAGATATGAAGATTGGTATACCACATTGGGGGTCTCCGACGAATATTTCGCGGTGTTACATGAATTTTTACCAAAACAAACTTATAATACCCTTTTCCACATTGTGGTATAGGGTATAAATATCAGAGATGTAATGTATAATAATTATGACCAAAACCAAAAAGTTATCTAGCATGACAAAGACATTTTTGTAGCAGGAAAGGAAAATTTAGTTCACACAAAGTAAAATGTAATGAAATCCACTTATGTAGTACTACTACTTCCGTTGTTTAACCGCTACGTTATTGAAATTTTTACCAATTTCACACAAAAGTTTCAGTCCATTTAACCCGCTAAGTATTATCTGATCTTCACGTTGGTTTGTACGCTTCTTCTTCATCATAAACTCAAACGTTGTTTAAAATTTTACGGGTTATTGTTTTGACCTACAGAGCCGCTACAAAATTGATTAAAATTTTGTTTTCGGTCCATTTCATCCCCTGAACATTTCACTATCATCACCAAAAAGTAATCATTTCTATTCTGGCCCGAACCCAACCTACTTAAAAAACTCTTTACAATCGGTCCATAATTGCGGCCTTAAGCTTGTTTACAATTTTTAATGGACGGACACACATCGCTAAATCGCTTTATATCGTTGAGATATGAATGGCATACCAAATAAGGGGTCTAGGACGAATATTTCGTGGTGTTACATAAACTTTTGGAGAGAATATGTAGCATGGGATAAAAATGTGGTTCTCTACACAGAACCCATTATATATTAGGTAGTAGGCCTGTTATCTAGCAAACACTTTATTGCAATTTACATCAGAATAAAGGTCAGTAGCTTTTTTCCATATGTAGGCTACTTTGCGAAATATATATGTACTCAAGGAATTAAAATATCTACCAAAAATAAAATTTTTATATTTTTCATACAACTGTAATGGTCCATTTGACCCGCTAAAGAATATCAGATCATCATTCAAAATTGTAGGCATCTTTTTCGACCCATACTCTTACCCGGTGCAAAATTTCGTGACTATTGATGTATAATTGCGACTTCTAGCGAGTTTATTATTACACTACAAACAAATAACGGAATATATTAGGCTGTAACTCTGTTATCTGATCATGCCCACCAACATAATTGGCATCAATTGAAAGGTCAAGCAATCCACTTTCAAGTTTATCTCACTTGTCCGGAATGTCACTTCCAGGAATTAAGATATAAGCTGTATATTAAAAATTTTCACAATTTTCACACAAAAGTTTTGGTTCATTTAACCCTCTAAATATTATCCGATCGCCATCTCAAGTTGCAAGCTTCTTCTTTGTCATATACTCTTACCTTATTTAAAATTACGCGTTGATCGGACTATTATTGAGACCTACAGAGCCGCTACAAAATTGGATAAATATTATGTTTTTGGTCCATTTCATCCGCTAAATATTTAACGATCATCACCAATAAGAATAGGGATCTATTCTGATCTGAACCCGACCTCCACACAAAATTTCGTGACGATCGGTCCATAATTGCGGCCTGGAGCGTGTTTACAATTTATAATGGACAGACGGACGGACGGACAGACACACATCTCAAAATCGCTTTATCTCGTCGAGATATGAAGATTGGTATACCACATTGGGGGTCTCCGACGAATATTTCGCGGTGTTACATGAATTTTTACCAAAACAAACTTATAATACCCTTTTCCACATTGTGGTATAGGGTATAAAAATTCCAAGAGTTATGGTTTAAAATATACTTTAAAAAATACCACCAGTTGGGGTTTAAATATACCTTTAAAAATTCCACGAGTTGGGGCTTAAAATATACTTTAAAGATATTAGGAGTAGGCATTTAACATATACTTCAAAAGATTTTAAGAGTTCTGGTTTAAAATATACTTTAACAAATTCCAAGAGTTGGGTTTTAAAATATACTTCCACGAGTCGGAGTTTAAAATATAAATTAAAAAATTCCAAGAATTGGGGTTTAAAATTTACCTTAAAAATACCACGAGTTGGGATTTAAAATATACTTTAAAAAATTCCACGAGTTGGAGTTTAAAATATACTAAATTCAAAGAGTTGGGGTTTAGAATATACTTTAAATAAATCTACGGGTTCGGGTTTAAAATATACTTTAAAAAATTACACGTGTTGGGGTTTAAAGTAACTTTAAAAAATTTCACGTGTTGGGTTTAAAATTCCATGAGTTGGGGTTTAAAATTCCACGAAATGTGGTTTGAAATTCCATAAGTTTGGGTTTAACATATACTTTAAAAAATTCCACGAACTGGGGTTTAAAATATACGTAAAACAATTACACGAGCTGGGGTTTAAAATATATGAGTTGGGGTTAAAAATTCCGCGAATTGCGGTTTAAAATTCCACGAGTTAGGGTTTAAAATTCCTGAAGTTGGTGTTTGAAATATACTTCAAAAATTCCACGATTTGGGGTTTAAATTCTACGAGTTGGGGTTAAAAGTATACTTTATAAAATATCACGAATAGTTGCCTAAAATTCCACAAGTTGTTGTTTAAAATTGCACTAGTAGGAGTCTAAAATATACTTTAAAAAATGCACGAATTGGGTTTAAACATTTCTCGAGTTGATCTTGAAAATACACTTTAAAAAAAATCCGCGAGTTGGGGTTTATAATTCCACGATTTCCCTTTTGGCAAAAACGCGTCTTAAGTTGGCGATTCAAATTTGACTTCCCAAGTTAAAAAGATTTTTACACAAAAAATAAAATAACTACTAGGACCATATTTTGCAAACGGTTAGCCAGATATCAGTGCTAAAATTCTGTGCAAGATCATGCATACTCGTATCAGATATTAACGTTTCATAATCTCAGAAAACTTTTTTGTTGAATTACGCCAAACCCGTAGTAAATGAGCTGTAATTGGAAGAGTTTTAGAGATATGAGATTGCCGGAATATGCCCTCCAGGAATGAAAGCGAGACCAAAAATATATTTCATGGTCCATGTCACCCACTAAAAATATCAGATCAGACTAACACTATGCAACACTGAAAATGCAAACAACTTCTAGTATGCATTTTTTGAAAGTACATATTGATGCTACATAAACCCTAGTAGGGTTTTGTCCTTTCAGATCCAGTTCGGATTTATCTTTTGAACTGACCATATAAGAAAAACTCCATCTAGAGCATCAAAATCGATAAAATATAGACAATTTTACATAATTGCTGAAATTCTGGTCAGTATCAGCTAAACTATTAGGAGTTGAATCAAGTAACCCTTTGCAGAAATCTTCCAAATGAAGTTCTCAGTAATTCTTCCGAACATTCTGAAACTCTAAATTGCTTACTTCGTGTTGTTTCAGCTGTATTTTGCATCATATCGTTTGCAAGACGTATTTCAAACACAGTTCACACCAAAAGTTTTTTCTCG
Source organism: Musca autumnalis (assembly GCF_047663935.1). NCBI lineage: Eukaryota > Metazoa > Arthropoda > Insecta > Diptera > Muscidae > Musca > Musca autumnalis. The sequence goes on from NW_027411644.1 coordinate 222,429,028, forward strand.
CATTTCGGATTTCACCAGATTATTTATTAAATCGTCATTGAAAAATATGCTAAAAACAACGTGATGGAGGCATTTTACAACAATGACATGTTCTGAAGAGTTGTGTATTACATTTCAATGAATATTCTTTCAAAAGAAAACATTAAGGAAAATTAACAGTTTGGAGATATGGTGCAAAATCTATACAAATAATGGAAATTTTCGATAATTTCTAATCTTTTATTCTTGCTCTTATCTAAAAATTTGCTTCAGAGGTCAGATGAAGATTAACATAGGTTTAGCCCAGAATTTCATTAAAAAGTAAATATTTAACTATGTTTAGATGGGGCCAAAAAATCCATGCTGGATCTGACACAATAAAACCCAACTAGGATTTTTGTCGTTTGGGTCTGTGCTTTCAAAAAATCCTAAGCTCAAATTGTTTGCATAAGATTACCTTAAAAATGTTACACAGTGTAATTCAAATATTTCCCAAAGTGGAGAAATCTTGGAAACTTGCCAACATATTTTAGTTTCGATACCGAAACTTTCTTCTTATATAATGCACTTCTTATATAGCGTTTTCATTTCTTTGGTCACTTATAATGAAATTTAGTGTGGATAATTTTTGTTTTTGACATCATTCTTCTCAAATAATTTTTTGTAGAACAATTTTGCATAAACTCCGAAGAAGTACGTATTTAAACCTAAACAAGTAAAAAAGTATCAGTCGGCTTTGCTGACACAGATATACCCTCAGCCTGTGTGAATTCAAACGTCCATCTATTGACAACATCGAATCTACGGATTACGGATTTTGTAGCCCTTTTTGAAATATGCCGACTCAAAAGTGTTGTGGAGGATGTACTTTAAGGAATGGACCGACATTGTTCATTTAGGAAGTAGATCTTATTTTGAGATTCCTTCCCTTTGAGAGATTTCAGTCATTCCAGTAATTTCAGTTGGTCACCGTATAACTCAGAGGTTTTGTACCACGATATGAGAAAGCATGGTGGACTTACCCACGAAAAACATAAAATCGCTTAAACGGGACCGCAAAGAATTTATAATTAATAATTTTCCAAAGGTTCGTCGAACAGATCCTTACCTGTGCTTTAACAAAAATGTTGAACTTTTGTGGAGTTGCTCCATTCAGCAGATATATTGCTTACTATTTTAGTGACATTTTTTAACTTTAAGGGGTGGGGAGGTGGTACTGGACGGTGAGCACCGATAGTGCCAAACTTAAACTAAATATTATGAAGGCCAAATTTTGGACAGAATCGGCTGATCCGTTCGAGAGTTGTCATACGCATAGTGCCATAGGGATTTATGATCTATGTCTCGTAGAAATATTACGATGTGCAAAGTATGGACCAAATACGTTACTGCCTTCAGGAGTTATCGTGGGCACAAATTTTCGGAATATTTTCGAACTTTTGTATGAGAGGTACCTAAAACAATGGACCGACATGGCTCATTCTCGAACTTAAACTAAGCTCAGAAAAAATATTACAATGGCCACATTTTAGACCGAATCGGCAGATCCGTTCGAGATTTATCATGCTCTCCAACCACTACACATCTTGCCACAGGGGATTTTTACAACTTTCTGGCTATTTTCTCTGGAAGTATGGACTTGCTCCAAATAAAACTTGTACCTTCGTAATGGGGCCAGCGAATACAAGTTGCTACAACAAAAATCAAAACGATCAGAGATCAGGTCCTAAACTGAACTTTTCCGAAATTTTGTGTGGGAGGTACCCGAAGGAGTGTACCGATAGTACCCATGTTGGAACCTCATCTATGCCTGGTAGAAATTTCACGATGTGCAATGTATGGACCAAATTGGTTACTCCCTTCAAGAGTTATCGTGCGCACAATTTTTCCGAAAATGTTCGAACTTTTGTGGGGGATGTACCTGAAGGATTAGACCGATATGGCCCATCTTCGAACTTAAACTAAGTTTGGGCAAAATATTACGAGATCCAAATGTTGGACCAAATCGGTTCATAAGTTCGAGAGTTATCGTGCGCACCAGCCAGACAGACAGACGGACGGACATTGCTATATAGACTCCAAATTGTCTGAAACACATTTCGTCCAAACATACTTGGGGTCTAAACCCATTATTTCGATGAGGCACATTTTGCCCGTATGAGAGTGTAAATACCCTCGTTAGCATAAATGCTGAGGATATAAAATTGATTTTATTTTTTTCATATTTCTGGAGTTTAGACAAGATACTTATAGGAGATTTTTGGGAAAAGGAACCCGAAAGGCCCCTTTAGTGGCCCGTATGAGAGTTATGTAGTATGAAAAATGAAATCGCGACCCTAAAATCATAAGTACCCAAGGTTAGATCAAAATCCATTCATTTTTAGATTTTTTGCCAGGTTTTTCGGAAAATTGGCCAGTGTACATTGGTTTCATTTAAAAATATATTTCTTAATTTTCCACTTTAGTTGGGACCATTTAAAACCCCTTTTTGTGTCCTTCTAAATAGCTATGAGAAATCCTTTTTGGTTTCATCTGAAAATATTTAAAAAATCTCATTGAGTCGATATAATACTGGTTTTATCTTCCTTTTTATACCCTCAGCCTTTAGGCTAAAGATGGTATTTACACTTTGATACGACCAAAAATGTGCCTCATCAAGATAATGGTTTTAGACCCCAAGTATGTTTGTACGATATCCGTTTCAGACAATTTTGAGTAGATCTAGCAATGTCTGTCCGTCTGTCCGTCTGTCTGGCTGGCTGGTGCGCACGATAACTCTCGAACGGATCAATCGATTCGGTTCAAATTTTGGGTATCGAAATATTTTGTCCAGATTTGATTTAAGTTCGAAGATGGGTTATATCGGTCCAAAATTTGGATTTCGTAATATTTTCTCCAAACTTAGTTCAAGTTTAAAGATGGATTATATCGGTCCACTCCTTCCGGTACCTCCCCCACAAAAGTTCGAAAATGTTCGGAAAATTTGTGCGTACGATAACTCTTGAAGGGCGTACACGATTTGGTCCATACTTTGCACATTATGAGATTTCTACCAGACTTAGATGAGGTTCGAATATAGACAATATTTGTCCACTCCATCCCGTACCTCCCACACAAAATTTTTGATAAGTTAAATTTAAGGCCTGTGTTTCTCGTACGACTAGCAGAAACTATTACAACAAATAATAATCTGGATCGCAGCAACTGGAACCAACCAAGTAACAGAAACGGCAACAACCGCACCGTAATGTGAAATAATAAACAATTGTGTTCAATATCCCGAATTTTCTCGGATAAATTAATCCAAACGATTTTGGTTTTATTTTGGGTATCTCAATGCCAACACGATATTACAATTTAAAAATCGCTTTTTTATTGTAGAGTTTGGCGGTGTCGTCCACAACGAATAACGAGAGAGTCATGACTATCGCTTTTTCAATTATATTCAGGGAACTGGCGAGTAATACAATCCACCAAAAATCCTTCGTTGAGTACCAAGTGGCCACACTGATCACCACATCTTCTCAGGATTGCCATCCCATTCACATTGATTTTTGTTGAAGCAACGTACATTCGCTGCCTCAATTACGATGGTAAAAGTTGTGTCAGGGGCAAGTGCATACTTCTTGAGAAAACAGCCCGAAGGGTGTAAAAACCCCCTATGGCACCCCCATGGTCTATGTCGGTCCATTCCTTTAAGTACCTTTTCCCCAACATTTTTGAACTTTAATCCTAATTTTGAAACCCCCTAAATACATACGTTTTCTGTGAAAAAAGTGTTTCAATTTGCACAGGCTGAGGGTATATCTCTGTCGGCAAAGCCGACTGACACTTTTTTACTTGTTAGATCCTTTAAAAAATCTTTAAGAAATCCACGATTGTTCTTTTCTTTAAATAAATTTATAAATCTTTCCTATACTTCATATATTTTCCTCTTTGTATGCCTCAAAGAATCTTTAAGAAAATTTATAACATTTATTTTCCTATTTGGGTCCTGTTTATAAACAATTTTGTATTTTTACAATTTTTTCGTCAATGCTTCCATATAACAACTTAAGAAAATACACGTATGTATATGAAAAATTCAGATTTTAACCCATAATCAAAACTAAAATAGATTTTCAAGCGCAAAGTCAATTTTTATTTTTCTTAGTCATAGGCTGGTTGTGTTTTTATCTCTCGGCAAAACTGACTGATATTTTTATAAATATATTCATATCTTTGTTTGAACTTTGATCTTCAAGTTTTCCTAATAGTCCGGTCAAAATAGACATTGAAATAGCAAAAATTCCCACAAAGCTGAATTTTGGTGGAGAGCTAGGGTTTGCCCTTAGAAGCAACGTCCTAAAAGTCCCCATCGATCCCATGTGTGCAAAACAAAATATTCGGGGTCAAAGGTCAAATTTTAAGGGTTTTTAGGTTTTCGGATTTATTTTTTGAAAACGGTTGTTCTAATCAAAAAGTGACTAAAGTAAATATTGTAGACAGAAAAATTATCTATAAACTTGACCTTTATAATTTTTTTCCTAGAAGGAACCATTCTTGAGATATAGCTGTTCTAAAAAACACATGATTTTTATGCACTTATAAGGGAAATATGCAATTATTTAGACGAACCGGCTAATATAAGCGAAATAATCGGGTCTGTCCCCCAAAAAATATATATTTTATTGAAGAGCGAAATTATAGCTATCTTCTAAATAAAATTTCAACAAAATCGGAGCGTGTTTAGTAGAGTTATTCAATGTTAGGGTCATTTTATGCAAAAATAGCCCATTTAACCCACATGTATAATCGAAAGTCCAACGGGAACGACCCCAACGAAAACTCTCCGATTTTTTTTCAAGTTTTGTCCGAAGGTAGGGTCGGTTGCGCTGATTACGGAAATGTATAATTTTCAACGGTTGCAGATCCGGTTCACCGGTTATTCGACCCGAAAGGCCAAATTTAAAAACCGGGTTAGACCCGGTTCTACTGAACCGATTACTGCACAGTGGATATCGTTTGAAAGCTTACGGAAGTAACTAACACATAGCGTCGTTACTTTAACCGGTTCGCCTCAGAATGTACTTACGCGGCTAATTTTTTATTTGACCTTTAGATCGCGATATCTCGAAAATGGTAAGTCTTTTTTTAAGAATCATAAAGAACACTCTTGTAGACAATTATTGAATCTACAACTTTTACTTTAGCCGGCTTTTGCTAAGTCTTACCGTTTTTGAGAAAAATTAAAAAAAACTGAATAATGCCTCCAAAAATGACCTTTGACCCCGAATAACTTGTTTTGCACACATGGGATCGATGGGGACTTTTAGGACGTTGCTTCTAATGGCCAACCCCAGCTCTCCACCAAAATTCAGCTTTGTGGGAATTTTTGCTATTTCCCCCTTATACGCATGTCTATTTTGACCGGACTATGAGGTATTTTTCAGTAGCTTATTTCTCATGTTTTCTATTTGTTTTAAACAAATCCAAATATTATTATTTCACTGGAAGAAAATAAATAACTGAAATTCTTTGGCAAATCACAGAGAGCACGTTTTGTGGAATTTTTTAAAGAAAATTCAATATCTGTCTAACTTTTATTTTCATTTTCTTGTTTTGTTCTATGACAGACAAACAGTTAGACAGGTGAATTGGACAAGTTTCCTAATAATTTGAAAAATGAAATATTTAAACACATACTCTCGCTCTTTCAGTATTGCGTTAAATAAACAATAGGGTCATTCAAACCTACTCTGTTGTATATATGAATCCCCATTCTCCCTTCCTCTTTTCAACATTTCACTAAGACCACAATGAGTGAGTGTTATACTCTGTTTGATAGACAACTGAAGGCTAACACTGACTGACTGGTTGACTGAATGGCTGGCTGACAGGCTGACTGACCCATCGACCGCAAGCAACCGACAAGACATATTGACACGAAAATTTCCTCAAATGTTTTCTTTTTATTTTTGAGTAGTGTTAAGCAGGTGTAAGTTCTAATAGATACCTTCACACAAACATATGTATGTGAAATATTTTAGATATAATCTTCTAGCACTGCTAGCCAGATAGGGGAGGAATATTTCAAAAATATTATCCATTTTGTTTGAAATAATGTTTGTTCTACTAAAATAGTTTTACTCTCATCACTAATGAATACATGATAAATTGACAGTTAATTTTAGTATCAATTCATGACTGACAGTTGTAAAATAATAGTAACAATAATAGATGCCATCCTCCTGGAAAAAAAATATCTGATCCATGTTCAACTTTTAATATCTCGCCTAGTTTTCAAGATGGGTTGAGACAATTTGAACTGAAGATGTATAAAAACATTTCAGAACAAAAAAAAAACATTTTTTCCATTTTCTGTAATTAAACATTGACGATTTTCCACAAAATATTGCTGTATTTATTTCTGGGATAATTGACAGCAGCTAAAGAAAGAAAAAAACCAGCAACATTTCAATGTTCGAGTTCGTTATCCAGGTAATGTCCACAGTCCATGACCTCGCCACATTTGCCATCCGATGACCCCAAGGGACTAACTGCAATGGCAATGACAAAGTTCACCACAGTCATTGTTTTGCTCCTCTTCTGTTGCCACTTGTTTTACTTTTAGCCGTTGGCCATTGTTGAACGGTCGGTCGGTCGGTCTCCTCTATGCTTCACAACATAAATTAGTTACTCAACGATATCGAAGTAATTTGCCAGCCATGTCACCTAACATTGCATTGACATCAAGTGACTTGTTATTGTTTCTGGTTGTTGGTGTTGTTAGTTTTGTTTACTTTTTTTCTGTTGACAACAACAATTGTAAATATTGTATTTACTATTGTTGTTGTTTTTCTTTTTGTTTTCGTTATCAGTAAAACAATTTGTTTGTTTTATTTGTGGTAACGTGGCAAAGTGTTTTCAACATATCACCCAAGGCATGACTGAAGTGAATTGTTAAATGTGTACCTTCAATTTGCTGGTGTACTAGTTTTTCATTGCGGACTTATTCGACAAATAGTATTTTGAACAAATGGAATTCGGTTTTTATACAAAAAAGGAATTTCAAAAGCAAGATTTATCATGTAATGTTAGACGGTGTGCATTGTTTCTGTTTGAACCTAGTATCGATTGAGACCATACTAGTATTTTTATAGCGATCAAAGTGCAATTGGAAGAGAGCGGAAACTGGGTTCAACTAATTGGAAAGGGGAGTGACGAAACATACTTGACTTTAATTGTCCACAACTAAGAAAAGACATCTCTTAGCGCCGACAATGTCAAAAGGTAAAGGCGAAGAATCCCCGGATCAATACGAGAATTCAACGAGGTAGCCAAAAAGAGACAATTGTGACCTGAGGAGAATAACACGAACGTGAGAACGATCATGTCCTCGGGGGAACCTGAGATCAGAGCTTGAGGATAATAGCATGGACGATGAAAGGATATTGTCCACCGGAGAAACTGTAACCGGTAAAGGAAGCATCCCACGGTAGGGGGAGGGAAGCGAAAAGTGGGACAAATGCAGATCTAGCGTGCAGAAAATAAAAGTCGATGTTTTATTGTATGTATAACCATAACTATGATAAGAATAGCTTTAGATTGATATTTATATCCTCCACCCTATGGAGGGTATAATAAAATTTGTCATTCCGATTGTAACACATCGAAATATTCGTCGGAGACCCTATTAGGTATATATATTATTGATCTATGTCGATTTAACCATGTCCGTCTGTACCTCCGTCTGTCTGTCTGCTGAAATCAAGATACAGCTCGCAATTTTAAAGATAGAGAGTCAATATTTGGTACAGAAGTTTTTATTACTTGCAGGATGGTTGGTATTGAAAATGGGATATATCGGTCCACGCCTTCATATAGCCCCCATAGAACGGTACCTCCCGATTTTCGGTATTTTGAAGGTTTTAGCTTCATTATCCCACCAAAATGGTTGAAATTTGGTAATTCGTCTTCGTTGAAGATATGAAAAATCGTTCCACCTGAAATTTGTTGGTATAGGTCCACGCCTTCGTATAGCCCCCATAGAACGGTACCTCGGTATTTTGAAGGTTTTAGCTTCATTATCCCACCAAAATGGTTAAAATTTGGTAATTAGTCTTCGTTGAGGATATAAAACGTTCCACCTGAAATTTGTTGGTATAGGTCCACGCCTTCATATAGCCCCCATAGAACGGTACCTCTCGATATTCGGTATTTTGAAGGTTTTAGTTTCATTACCCCACCAAAATGGTTGAAATGTGGTAATTAGTCTTCGTTGAGGATATGAAACATTCCACCTGAAATTTGTTGGTATAAGTCCACGTGTTCATATAGCCCCCATAGAACGGTACTTCCACATTTTCGGTATTTTGAAGCTTTTGGCCCCAATATGAAACCGAAATGGCTGAAATTTGGAATTTTGTCTTTGTTTCAGTTAACAAATTCTACTCCTCCCAGGAATAAGCATTGGCGCGGCGGCGGAGCTAAGTACCTTCGTATATGAAAGGAAACTAATTATTCCATTCTCTTTCAATTTGTTTTTGGTGGAGGGTATAAAAAGTTCGGTCCGGCCGAACTTAATGTTTTCTTACTTGTTTTTCCATAGGCAGGTCAAGTTCGAAGATGGGTTATATCGGATTTTCGGTTTTTTTGGCAAAATTTTTTTACCGAACTCCCTGTAATTTCACGCTTGGTGTTCCCAGTGGTCACAAAATATCTCCAATAAAAACCGTCAACATTGGTCCTTGTTTTGGTATAGCCCCATATAACGGTACCTCCCGATTTTCGGTATTTGGTGGATTTTAGCTAAAAATTTTGACCGAACAACCTGTAATTTGACAGTTGAGGTTCCTAGTGATCACAAAATATATATACAAAAATTTTCAAAATAGGTCCATATTTTGGTATAGCCCCCATATAATGGTACCTCCCGATTTTCGGTATTTTGAACACGTTAGCTACAATTTTTGACCGAACTAGCTGTAATTTGACAGTTGAGGTTCCTAGTGATCACAAAACATCTCCACTAAAAACTTTCAACATAGGTCCATGTTTTGGTATAGCCCCCATATAGCGGTACCACCATTTTTTCGGTATTTTGAAAAGAGATTTTCGGTATTTTCAGGTTGCCACACAACATTTCCAACAAAAACTGTAACATAGATCCATGTATTTCAATGCATCCCCTATATAAATTGTGCCACCGTGGTGCAATGGTATGCACACCTGCCTTGCACGTGGTGGCAAAATACCCCTCAGTAATGTTGGCAACATTTCCTGAGTATTTCAGCCATGTAAAACTTCTCTATAAGTGGTGTCGTAGACACGCCGTTCGGGCTCGGCGATAAACAGTAGGTCCCATATCATTGAGCTAATATGAATCGGGGTGCACTCATTGATATGAGAGAAGTCTCCCTTGTCTCTTCTGGGATGTTTGTGGAACAATTATTATTATATAAATCGTTAACATAGGTCCATGTTTTGGTATAGCCCCCATACAATGGTGCCTCCCCATTTTCGGTATTTTTGACCGAACTATCTGTAATTCGAAAAACTGTCAACATAGGTCCATGTTTTGGTAGATTCCCCATATAACGGTACCACCAGATTTTCCTTTTTTGGATTTTAGGTACAATTTTTGACCCAAGTATCTGCAATCCGACATTTGAGGTTCCCAGTGGTCACAAAATTTCACAACCAAAAACATAGGTCCACACTTTTTTATAGTCCCATAAAGGGTTCCCGACCGATTGAATACATTTTTATGCTTTTTTACCTTATCTAGCTATCAGTGGTCACAAAATATCTCCGCATAAAATTGTGGACAGGAAAAAATAATTATTCCGTTTTAGTTCAGAATATTTTATGGTGGAGGGTAAAAAAAGTTCGGCCCGGCCGAACTTAACGATTGTTTACTTCTTTGATTTTCTGCACACTAGACGGGTATTTTTTCCCAGTGGGGGACGAACGGACACACATAGCCAGAACGACTCAGTTCGTCGAGACATAAATTTTTGTATATATGAGTATGGGTCTACGACCAGTATTTGCGATGCGTTACAAACTGTTTGGGCAAAACCAACTTATAATACCATCCCCATATAGTGGTGTAGGGTATAATCATGCCTTCATTTTAAGAATATAAATAGCAAATCGAAACTTAAAACTTTTTTTGCCATTTTCGCTGTTCTTCAAGAGAAAAAATTCTTAAGCCTTAGTTTGGAGAGGAAATGTATTTAGATGGGAGAAAAATGGTGATATTATAAGAGATTTTCTGAAACAAAGGACTTTTATTTACGTGGTTTCTTAATTAAGGTAGATCGTTTTTTTATTTTATAATTGTAAATAATTCCTTTAATGTTCAAGGTTTGCCAAATATTTTAGTTTAAATATTGGTGAATGTGAAAAGGGAAGTTTTTGCGGATTCCAAAATTACAATAGACGAAAAAAATCAAAACAAAAAAAAAATCGCCGAAGGGATCTTAAAAAAATCGGTGTCAAACGTCACATTTTTAGAGTTTTTTAAGCTTTTAGGAGTTTGCTTGAAAATGACATGTTCTATCGAAGTGGAACTAGAGAAAATGTTGTAGCTGTGAAAATTATCAATCTTGTAACCTTTATTTCTTTCTAAAATCATTTTTCAATACACCCATACACATACACAACCGAAGGTCTTTTTCCCTTCATGGACTGTAACAGTTGTGGGCATTGGAAAAATTAACTATTCCACATAAAATCAGAAAAGTACATGTTTTTTATTCTTCCACATATTAGTCTGATGTAAACTAGTTTGTAGTCTAAAGATTTTCAATTATATCGGCCGTCAATATAGTTCGCCATATTGGACGTAAGGGCCTTTTATTCCTTTTTCATTCTCAAATTTTGCATATTACCGAATTTGATGCGACGTGTTTTTCTCCCTTTCTAAGATTTTAAAAGATAATTTCGTAATTGTGTGATATCTGACATCACTTCAACACTTCGACAAGAATCATTGGTGTATCTCACAAAAATCAGTTTGAATAAAACCATTAGTTACAAACCAAAAGAAACAATGGATACCCTTTCAGATTTTAAATGGCATTCGAAAGCAAGTCATTCTTCTTCTAATACAACAATGTATGTAAATGAATTCATACATCTGCATATTTGCTAAAGAACAATTTTAGCAACCACTTTTTATTGACTTTAATGTAATACCCTTTTATTTCCTTTGAAAATGAAGACTCCAATTATTTTTTTTTTTTCAAAATTAATTTTTCGGTTTCTGTTCTTTGTTAGTAACCAAATAGTAACGGTTTTACAAAATGACTAGAATTGTACAAACACTCACTCATGCACACACACTCCACATTCATTTCTCCAGATACAAGGACGATATTGAAATGCTAACTACCCAGCAAACCAGTCGTACCGACATCGTAACGAAATCGGAACAAAATTCGGACGACACATTCGATATCTGATCCGCAATCGTAACGATATCTTAACGAAAGTTGTATGAAGTGGTTGACATAATTTCGGAACGAAATGTCGGAGCGACATCTGATCGATTTCGGTCCGATTTCGTAACGAAATCTGAAGAAATCCTTGGGAAATTCGGAAAGGAAATTTCTTTCCGACATTCGTTCCGAAATCGGAACGAAATCGGTATAAAATCTGAACTATTTCCTCTCCAAAAAATCGTTTAGAAATCGGAACGAAATCTGAACGACTTTGCTTCCGAAATTGTTCAGATATGTCGAACATCAGACATTTGGTTTGCTGGGTAAATACAGTCGTAATTGTTGCCATACATGCAAAATTGAAATAAGTTATACATTTAATTTCTTTTCTGACATAGTTTGTTGGCCTTTGAAAAAGAGAGTTGAAATAAAAATGTTTGGGTGTTGAAATAACCTTCAACTATCGACAACGATATCATCACTTTTAATGAATACATATGAATCTATATGTGAATGTACATGTATATGATTTCCAGGCGGATCATTTGTGTGAATTGAATTGAGAACGCTGCACTTTTTGTTATTTTCATTCTTCTACAATGGACAGGATTGATTTCTTCAGTGGAGCAATGATTAGCATATACAGTTTCAGGCATATAAAACCTCCAAACGTCGAACTTAAAATTAAGTGCCGCAGCAGTCTTTAATATGAGAGTAGTCTTAAATCGTTTTAAGTGGGCCCGTCTTCAAGTAGTAAATGATTGCTTGTGCGGTGTATTTCTATTTTAAACTTTAGTGAAGAGATTTATCGACTATAATATGTAGTTATTATTTTTTAAACAAACTTATGGTTGTAAGGGGTCAAAACTCCAAAAAATTAAACGACATTAAAATACATATATTTTTGGTTATGTAAATTTAGGTATTCTAAAATTTCCAATAGTAAAAAAAAACAAGAAACACACTTTTTGTTAATTTTAAAAAAACCCTATCATCTGCTCTAGTCTTTTTAAGAAAGAAAATTTATTTAGACAGCTATTAAAATGAATTTATCCACTCTTAAAATGTTTATAAATCAATCAACACAACAAATGTCCATTGCTATTTACTGCCTAGGCGGTGGCTTCCATTTTCCCCTTCCTTCTTCCATTCATTCATTTTGTGTAAAATTGGTTTTATGATTTGTTTATGTTGTTCTTTCATTTCAATATAAAGTGGCTGCTGTTAGTTTTCCAGATTGACAAGGAAAACGCGTCGAGTTAAAAACAAAGTATGCGTTTAGTCAAATCGAATTGTTTATTATTACTTCGAAAGAAAATTGATAGACTACTTACGATACAGAGAAAACATTCCTTAAACATTGTTTTGTTTTGAAAAATTTAATTCAGTGGCAACTGATGACATGCCCAGAGGGTGGTAGTCTTTCAACGCATATAGAGAATGTGCGAAGAAAACACTTTTGTGTGGGAAATTTTTGCCATGATAAAGTATGTATGGGATGGTATTGAAAATATTTGTAAAAGTATTTGGTAAAAATTTGTATGTCCTAATGTATTAAAACTAGTAAAAAAGTATCAGTCGGCTTTGCCGACAGAGATATACCCTCAGCCTATGTGAATTTAAACTTTCATCTACAGACGGATCGAATATATTTAGGGTCTTTTCAGAATTGTGTGGCCCTTGGTGGACATTTGAGTTTGCCGACAATAATGTGGATTACGATTAAAGTTCAAAAGTTTTGCGGTGGGGTACTTAAAGGAATGGACGAACTTGGTCCAATATGGAAGTGTAAAAAGGATCTTCGAACATACCCTTAACTGCACTTAGAAACAAATGTTGAACTTTGCGGAGGATACCTCCAACCTTAGGAGAGGACCGATATGAACCATTTTAGAAGTTAAATTAACTTTGTCAAAATATTAGGATATCCAAAGTTTGGACCAAATTGGTTCCCCCTTTCAAGAGATATCGTACATACCATTTAAGTGACATTTTTTCATTTGGGGGGGAAGTACCGGAAGCTGTGGACCGGTATTGCCGATCTTCGAACTGAAACTAAGTTTGAACAAAATATGACGTAGGCCAAATTTTTGAACAAATCGGTTGATCAGTTCGAGAGTTATCAAAGGTGCCATAGGTTTTTTTACATCTTTCGGGCTGTTTTTTTTTTTTTTGAAGAAGGAGGGACTTGCCCTTAAAAAAACTCCTACCGCCGTAATTGAGGTAGCGAATGCAAGTAGCTTCAACAAAAATTAAAGTGATTCGAGAGTAGGTCTTAAAGTGAATTTATCCGAAATTTTGTGTGGGAGGTATCCGAAGGTGTGGACATATATAGTCCATATTCGAACGTAATCTTTATGTGGTAGATATATTAGGATGCGTAAATTATCGACCAATTCGGTCACTCCCATCAAGAGTTATCGTGCGCACAATTTTTACAAACATGTTTTAACTTTTGTGGGGGAGGTACCTGAAGGAGTGGACCGATATGGCTTATCTTCGAACTTAAACTAAATTTGAACAAAATATTACGAAGACCAAATTTTGGACTGAATCGGCTGATCCGTTCGAGTGTTATATTGCGCTCCAACCACTACCACCTTTCAGGCTATCTTCTCAGGAAGTATAAACTTGCCCCTGATGAAACTTGTACCTTCGTATGGGGGACAGTGAATACAAGTCGTTAAAACAAAAACCAAGGCAATTCGAGAGCAGGTCCTAATCTGAACTTTTCCGAAATTTTGTGTGGGAGGTACCCGAAGGAGTTTACCGATTGAGTCCATATTGGAACCTCATCTAACTCTGGTAGAAAATTCACGATGTGCAAAGTATGGACCAAATCGTTTGCTACCTTCAAGAGTTATCGTGCGCACAAATTTTCCGAACATTTTCGAACTTTTGTGGGGGAGGTACCGGAAGGAGTGGACCGATATAACCCATCTTTGAACTTAAACTAAGTTTGGACAAAATGTTGCGAAAGTAAAATTTGGGACCAAATCGGTTCATCCGTTCGAGAGTTATCGTTCGCACCAGCCAGACGGACCGACATTGCTAAATCGACTCCAAATTGTCTGAAACACATTTCGTCCAAACATAATTTGGGTCTAACACCATTATTTCGATGAGGCACATTTTGCCCTATGAAAGTGTATATACCCTCGTTAGCATAAATGCTGAGGGTATAAAAACAAGTGACGCGACAGGGCCGACTATGTTATACCCTATACCACAGCCCCCTGTGTAAAAGCTTTTTCACTGGTAAACATTTCTTTTAGGGAGATACCAATGTTTTCGCCCACCTTGGATTCTATACCAAATGACTGAGGGCTTACCGAACCAAAATAATTAATAATGTCGACAATCTACTAGGTACTGATTGAAAGTTTTGCAGAAGAGAAGCAGAGCTATTTATACCCTCAGCCTTTAGGCTAACGAGGGTATGTTTTGACGAAATTTGATTTAGCCATGTCCGTCTGTTTGTCTGACTGGCTGGTGCGCACGACAACCCTCGAACGGATCAACCGATTCCGATTTATGTTCAAAGATGGGCCATATCGGTCCACTCCTTCAGGTACCTCCCCCACAAAAGTTAAAAAATGTTCGAAAAAATTGTGCGCACGATAACTCTTAAAGGGAGTAACCGATTTGGTACATACTTTGCACTTCGTCAAATTGTTACCAGACATAGATTAAGTTCGAATGTGGCTATACGCGTCCACTCCTACGGGTACTTCCCACACAAAATTTGGGAAAAGTGCAGTTTAAGACCTCCTCTCGATTTTTGTTGAACCAACTTGCATTCGCTGCTCTCTTTACGACGGTACACGTTTTTTCAGGGGCAAGGCCATACTTCCTGAAAAAATGAGCCGAAAGATGTAAAAACCTACTAAGGCACCATGTGTGGTAGATGCAGCGTACGATAACTCTCCAACGGATAAACCAATTTGTAGAGATGGTATTTACCGGGTATTTACCCGGTAAATACCCACACGGTGGGTAAATACCCATTTGTGGGTATTTATTTGGGTATTTACTATATTGAATGGCAAATACAACATTTTACACCCTATTACTGGGTTTAGGTTGTAAATTCGTTTCAAAATGGATAGTTTTACAATACTTTAAACTAGTGGGTAAATACTTGGGTAAATACCCGAGTATTTACCCAAGTGTTGGGTAAAAACTCATTAATTGCCGAACCACTTGACGTTAGCTGACAAAATTTGGCTCAAAACTTTCTTATATCAATAGTAATAAAGGTATTGAACATGGGGTCTCTGGGTCCATGTTTTGACATAGCCCCCATATAGCCGTACCTCCCGATTTAAGGTATTTTTCATCTATTAGCCACATTTTACAATAATATTGGCTGTAGCTTGGCACAGTGAGTTCTCAATGTGTAGAAAATATCCTTGCAAAAATGTGTCAATATAGGTCCACGTTTTCTAATAGCCCCCATATAAGCGTATCACGATTTCGAGTATTTACCCAAATTTTGGGTAAAAACTCTTTAACTGCCGAACCACTTGACGTAGGCTGACAAAATTTGGTATACATCTTTCTTATGTCAAAAGAACTTCTGGTACTGAACATGGGGTCTCTGGGTCCATGTTTTGATATAGCCCCCATATAGCCGTACCTCCCGATTTAAGGTATTTTTCATCTATTAGCCACATTTTACAACCAAATTGGCTGTAATTTGGCACAGTGAGTCCTCAAGGAGTAGAAAATATCCTTGCAAAAATTTGTTAATATAGGTCCACGTTTTCTAATAGCCCCCATATAAGGGTACCCCGATTTCGAGTATTTACCCAAATTTTGGGTAAAAACTCTTTAACTGCCGAACCACTTGACGTAGGCTGACGAAATTTGGCTCAAATCTGACTTATATCAAGAGAATATCTAGTATTGAAATGGGGTCTCTAGGTCCATGTTTTAATATAGCCCCCATATAGCCGTACCTCCCAATTTAAGGTATTTTTCATCTATTAGCCACATTTTACAACCAAATTGGCTGTAATTTGGCACAGTGAGTCCTCAAGGAGTAGAAAATATCCTTGCACATATTTGTTAACGTAGGTCCACGTTTTCCTGTAGCCCCCATATAAGGGTACCCCGATTTCGAGTATTTACCCAAAAGTGGGTAAAAACTAATTAACTGTCGAACCCCTTGACGTTGGCTGACAAAATTTGGCGCAAAACTTTCTTATATCAATAGTAATAAAAGTATTGAAAATGGAGTCCCTGGGTACATGTTATAATATAGCCCCCATATAGCCGTACCTCCTGATTTAAGGTTTTTTTCATCTATTAGCCACATTTTACAACCAAATTGGCTGTAATTTGGCACAGTGAGTCCTCAAGGAGTATAATATATCCTTGCACATATTTGTCAACGTAGGTCCACTTCTTCCTATACCCTTTATAAGGGTACCCCGATTTCGAGTATTTACCTAAAAGTGGGTAAAAACTCATTAACTGTCGAACCACTTGACGTTGGCTGACAAAATTTGGCTCAAAACTTTCTTATATCAATAGTAATAAAGGTATTGAAAATGGGATCCCTGGGTCCATGTTTTGATATAGCCCCCATATAGCCGTACCTCCCGATTTAAGGTAGTTTTAACTATTAGCTACATTTTACAATCATACTGACTGTAATTTGGTACAGTGAGTTCCCAATATGTATAAAATATCCTTGCAAAAAATTGTCGACGTAGGTCCACGTTTTCTTGTAGCCCCAATATGGGTTTCTGAAATCGGTAGGTACGACTATATCAAAAAAGTAGACCCAGGGACTCCATTTTCAATACCCTTAGAAAGCGTGGACCTACGTTGACAAATATGTGCAAGGATATATTATACTCCTTTAGGACTCACTGTGCCAAATTACAGCCAATTTGGTTGTAAAATGTGGCTAATAGATGAAAAATACCTTAAATCGGGAGGTACGGCTATATGGGGGCTATATCAAAACATGGACCCAGAGACCCCATGTTCAGTACCAGAAGTTCTTTTGACATAAGAAAGATGTATACCAAGTTTTGTCAGCCTACGTCAAGTGGTTCGGCAGTTAAAGAGTTTTTACCCAAAATTTGGGTAAATACTCGAAATCGGGGTACCCTTATATGGGGGCTATTAGAAAACGTGGACCTATATTGACAAATTTTTGCAAGAATATTTTCTACTCCTTGAGGACTCACTGTGCCAAATTACAGCCAATTTGGTTGTAAAATGTGGCTAATAGATGAAAAATACCTTAAATCGGGAGGTACGGCTATATGGGGGCTATATTAAAACATGGACCTAGAGACCCCATTTTCAATAATAGATATTCTCTTGATATAAGTAAGATTTGAGCCAAATTTCGTCAGCCTACGTCAAGTGGTTCGGCAGTTAAAGAGTTTTTACCCAAAATTTGGGTAAATACTCGAAGTCGGGGTACCCTTTTATGGGGGCTATTAGAAAACATGGACCTATATTGACAAATTTTTGCAAGGATAGTTTCTACTCCTTGAGGACTCACTGTGCCAAATTACAGCCAATTTGGTTCTAAAATGTGGCTAATAGATGAAAACTACCTTAAATCGGGAGGTACGGCTATATGGGGGCTATATCAAAACATGGACCCAGAGACCCTATGTTCAGTACCAGAAGTTCTTATGACATAAGAAAGATTTATGCCAAGTTTTGTCAGCCTACGTCAAGTGGTTCGGCAGTTAATGAGTTTTTACCCAACACCTGGGTAAATACTCGGGTATTTACCCAAGAATTTACCCACTTGTTTAAAGTATTGTAAAACTATCCATTTTGAATCGATTTCTTAGCCTAAACCCAGAAATAGGGTCTAAGATGTTGTATTAGCGATTCAATATAGTAAATACCCAAATAAATACCCACAAATGGGTATTTACCCAATTTACCGGGTATTTACCCATTGGGTATTTACCCACTGTCCATCTCTACCAATTTGATCCAAAATTTGACAGTAGTAATATTTTGCGCAAACTTAAATCAAATTCTAAGATGGGCCATATCGGTCCACTCCTTTAGAACTTTTCGCTAAAATGGTATGCACGATAACTCTGGAAGACTGATATTTCTACGAGGCATAAATCTGGTTACAATATGGTATATATATTTAAACTCCTTCGGGGACCTCGCACACAACATTTTGGAAGTTTGTGCAATTTAGGACCTCCTCTCGAGTCGTTTTGATTTTCACTGGAAACCCTAAGTACGAAATTGCAACTAATTTGGAAGGAAAGGGTTGCTTAAATCCTCAAACTACCAAATATCAGGAGGTATCGTTATATACTAAAATATTACGTGAAGTTGTTCATATTTATTTTATTACTACCCAGGGGAACATATTGAATTTGTGCAAAATTTCAGAAACATATCTCCATTCGTTTGGAAGTTATTAATTTCGCACCGATAGATCAGTGACTTCGGCCACTGTGCGTCCGTCTGTAGATCAAAACCTTGTAATCACGCTACAGGTAGCAATTTTGATGATCGTCACGAAATGTTGGGTGTTGATAGGGGTCCTTGAGCGGAAGAAGCCTATTGATTATGGTGATGGTCGGATTATATTTAGGGGTCGGAATGGACAAAAAACTTATTTGGAGAAAAAGTCTACCTTTTATTCCAAAGCAAATATCTCAGCCTCTCCAAGGGGTATACAAAAAATATGACAATGCAAGTAGAAAATATCACATTTCTAATGAAGTAAAGTAGGTTGTCGTAGGTAATCAAACAACGAAGATATCGCAATATTCGCTAATGAAGTCCAACTTTCACTTTGCGATTTTAATTATAATGACGAATATCACATCTTTAGATGGCGATCTTCCAAAAGCAAAACCTGACTATGAAAGTAGAAAATCCCATCTTTGCAATGATGCAAAGGTGGCCAAATAACGGAGATATCGCAATAGTCGGTAATACATCCCATTTCTCTCTCTTTTTTTTTTTTTTTGAAATCACGGGTCTTCACGAAATTGTTGGGTTGATGAGGATCTCACAGAGAAGGAAGCCTATTGATGTTGGTGATGGTCGGATAATATTTAGGGGCGGGAAGGGGCAAAAAACTTATGTGAAGAACATTCAACGTTTTATTCATATGCGAATATCTCCGCTTCTAGTAAGCGTATTCAAAAAGGAAATCCCGTCACGAAATGTCGGAGGTTAAAAGGGCTCCCAGAAAAGAAGAATCATATCATATGGTGGGATAATATTCAAGAGTCGGAATGGGCATAAAACTTATGTGAGCAAAAATTCAAAGATTTATTTTTATGCAAATATTTCCGCTTTTAAGAATCCTATTCCAAAAGGAAAGCCCGTCCTCGGTTGAGGAAAATATCACATTTATTATGATGCAAAATAGGTTGGCGCACATCCCAGTTTCCCGTTTTTTATTTGAATTGTACTGACGAGTATCTCAGCTTTGTTTGGATGCGTTTCAACAATGAACATACATATGTTCCCAATTGCTTTACTAAAATTGGTGAAATGCTTGTGATGTTGAAAAAGACTCTGGGATATCTTAATTTCCAATTTATGCAATTTTATTTCCATGTCAGGTATTTCTGCTTCTGTTGGATATATTCCAAGGAGAGAGCTTGATAATTAAATTGAACCATCTGAACTTTAAATTAATACAAAATGTGGCATTTATAGTAAAATATTATAATATTTTGAAGTTTTTACTATAATGGTGTATTAAGATCAATCGGGAAGACCAGCAAACCTATCAATCAGTACCAAGTAGATGTTGGCAGAAGTCAAATATATAATTAAAAATAATTTATTTTGGTTCAGTTTGCCTTAAGTTATTTGGTATGAAAGTCAGATAGGTGACAACTTTAGTATCTCCCTAAAAAATGTTTACGAGTGAAAAGTGGTGTAGGGTATCACATAGTTTGTTCACTTGTTTGTTTTTTTTTTTTTTTTTAATTTTGTTGTTGGACACATCCACTGTGTATTGTGATTGGCTCCTACATGGGAAATTACATATTTTTTGCCATTTTCGTTATTCGCATACTAGTCTTTCGTTTGAAGGAAACAAATGTACACTCATAAATTAATATGTCAAAACTTATTGTCTAGAAAATATTAATTTAGTGAAGACAAATGTTAAACTAAATATCAAATGCAACATTTGACCGCATCATCAGCAATAATGTAATAATAAATGTTTTCAGTATATGAATAAAAAAAGCAACATCACATTATTTATGTCACTAGCATGATACTCGCAATATGTTGTTCCATTATAACAATATATTTCAGTTATTTATTTTTATATTTATATCTGAACGAAACCTTACAGGACATTTGCTTATTTGCCCATAGAATAATGGATAGTATTGTCATCTCTCAAATTCCATGCTTTACATTAAATTGATTTCATAAATATTTTCTTTCATAACAAATTTCGCATGCATTAATATTTTTCAATATGACTGTTATCAGTTTGGAAACAATTTCTTTCTTGAGATTGTAACTTAGAAAAGGAACTCAATCATAACGAAATACATACATATTTTCTAAGTGAGCTATGGCAACATCATCATTTACAAACGAAATGCAGAAATACCAAAAAGTATTGTTTGGAATATTGTCGTCAAATTGAATGTGACATTTCTTTAAATGAAATTGTCAAAAATTGTGACATGTGCCAGACAGAAAATAATCTGCAAAAGAGATATTCAATTCTAGCATAGCAAGATAGTGTGATGTCTTTTCTTTGGAATGGGGTGAAGTACATACAAATGGGTTAGGTAACAATATGAGCACATGGTTCGAAATTACCCTAAGCAATAAAAAAGTCACGTCTATCAAAATTGGAGGTTTCTGGCAATTTGTTCCTATGAAATGTTGTAATATATATTTTTTTGAAATAAAATGTTCCATCTGCATTTTTTAAACGTGTCCATGGATCAAAATTACCCGAGGCAATAAAATGTCTAACTATGAGAATTGGGGGGTTTCTGAAAATTTGGTCCTCTGAAATATCCTAATAAATTTTATGGAAAATAAAGAGTTCCATTTGAATTTCTTTACCCAGTTTTATATTCCCCACTTTATAAATATTTCTCAGCAACAACAAATACCCCAAGTATTAGACGTTTTTTTCCCTTTACAATAGATAAGACAAGTATCGTATTGATGGGATATGCAATGACCGATTTTTTTAGCATATTTTGTGTGGCATATTGGTTTCATTACTTCGACCTTTCTGCCGCACGCCCAACGGAAATACTCACACCAATACACACAAAACATATCTATGATAATAAGATATTTTGTTTGGATTTGGAATTATGCCATCAAAAATATCTTCGATCCATTGGCATTCACTTATTTAGTGCTGTTTTCTTTTTTTTGCCTCTGTGACATTTGTGCCGTTTATTGATGATGTTGGACATCAAAACATTTGCCTTATATTTTGTTTCGAGCATTTTGCTGATGACGTGGGTGGGTGTGGGTAAAGTACATACATAATATAATACTTATAACTGAAGTGTCATCAGTAAACTCAAATGTCAATGCCTATCATCTTGTCATTAGAAAGAAAGAAAAAAAATGGAATAAAAAATAATGACAAACAATTCATGACGTCCTAATGCCGGGAATATTAGGTCCATGCTTTTGAGATAAATTTTGTCAGCATCTGTCGGTCCGTATAATATGTACACAAAATGGCAACATGGAATTTTATATAGTTTCTGTTTTTACCTATAAAATACTAATGAAAATATAAAGTTTTAAAACTACGAAATATTTCATAGATGTGTAAAAGAAATGTAGTACAAAATTATTTATTTAAATCACATACTCGTAGAGTGGTCAAAATATGTCAAAGTTTCAATATTTCCTTTAAAGAATCACGCAGCAGTCCATGCCATTTTAAAGTTAAGTAGGAGTCTTTGTTGCTTTGTTTTTTTTTTGGTGCAAAAATCCCTCTGGACAATTTGTTTTAAAATATATTCTAACTTAGCATTTGTACAAATAAATTACATACATTGTATTTTACTTCTCTTTAGCCTTTTAAATTCCGGCGTATTTTGCTTACCTTCGCGTAAGTTGATAATCCCATGCGATTAACCCAGTGTTGATTTAATAAATTAAGTTTTGGGTATGTCCCCAAATTCCACATCAAAATTAGAAAGCGAAACTTTTTTGTTTTCTCTTTTTTATAATTAAAAAGTTTTCTCTTTTTTCCCTATACACCTTCTGATGCTATATTTACCACCTTTTAGACAATGCTATAGATGGGTCCTTTCATTTTGCCACGTTTGCTTTGACACTTTGTTGCCTTTGTTAACAAAATGCAAACTTTTTTTATTGTTACAAAGCATTACCAAAAAGGTTCAAAAAGAAAGAATCAAACAAATAATATATTTATGTATAATATTTTAGAATACACTAGAAGAGAATTAGTTGTATACTACCCAAATATATTCTGAAAAAAAACCAAGCTTATTGGACTTAAGACAATCTTAAGAATATATTCTTTAAGAAGTAAAAACCAAAGTCGGGTGGGGCCGACTATATAATACCCTACACCACTGTGAATATGTAAAATATATATGGGAGATATATATGAATCTGAGCTGATTTTGGCATAATTTGGCACATTCTTTCACTTTCATACGGGCAAAATGTGCCACATCGAAATAATGGTTTTAGACCCTAAGTATATTTGGACGAAATCCATTTTAGACAATTTGGAGTTGATTTAGCCATGTCCGTCCGTCTGTCTGTCTGGCTGGAGCGCACGATAACTCTCGAACGGATTAACTGATTCGGTCCAAAATTTTTAAAATTTTGTACAAACTTAGTTTAAGTTCGAAGATGGGTTATATCGGTCCACTCCCTCCGGTACCTTGTAACGTGACAAACGCCACGTACATTACAACAACACCAATGCTCTGCCCGTACCATCGTGGCTGCTGTAAGGCAGGCGTCATGTGCATACAACAACCACGGTCTGTCCATACGATCGTAACAGCAGTGCATCAACATGCATTCAGCAACGCATCCATCTACTTAGTCGCGCAGTAGAGTCATTTGCCCATTGTAAGTGATGCGGAATAATTTGCAATCACTCCATACAAGCTAAGCCTTTAGTATTTTGGTTTTCGCTGTTGGAGTCAGATTGCTACTGCTGGGGCTTGTTAACCACCAAGGTAATTCCTGGGTGGCTTGTTGCGTTTCCAAATTTTGGAAGGGACTACCCATTGTGGCTGTCCCATTAATAAATTGCGCACAGTGAATTTTTATTTACTGTCCCCCTCAGAGACTTCGGTTTCCTGATCAACACAGAGACTTCGGTTTTCTGTCCCACACGAAGATTTCGATTTCCCGTCCCACACGGAGGCTTCGGCTTTCCGTCCCACACGAAGATTTCGGTTTCCCGTCCCACACGGAGCTTCGGCTTTCCGTCCCACACGGAGACTTCGGTTTCCAGTCTCCCACGGAGACTTCGGTTACCCGTCCCCCACGGAGACTTCGGTTTTCCGTCCTCCACGGAGACTTCGGTTTCCCGTCCTCCACGGAGGCTTCGGCTTCCCGTCCCACACATGGGATTTGGTTCTTTGTTCTTAGATATACGCAGTAGTATGTACGAGACCGTAGCTGTAATTAAATTAGAGTTGTATAGTTACACAGTAGTCGTTCCGAACAACAGCAGATCGTCGTCAACCCGCCCGACATCAATCAACACGTTCCTGATCACTACATCGTTATCACCTATCTTCGTCAACCATCGTCGTTCCCGAACATCACCGAATCGTCGTCACCGAACTTCGTCAACCGTCGTCGTTCCCCGAACAACTTTGGCCGAGTTGCCGAATCGTCGTCATCGATCTTCGTCAACCATTGTCGTTCCCGAGCATCATCAAACTTCGTTAACCATCGTCGTTCTCAAACAACTTCAGGCGAGTTGCCGAACACCAACACATAGAGTTAATAAGGTTCTCGATCACCTATAAATCGTCAGCAAGCACTTAAGGCGGTAAGCATCTGTCCTATCAGCACCCTCCCCTCTGAAGAAGGGGCAAAGTAATAACATCGCATTTCGTTGAAGTAGAACTTACTAGTTTCTTTTAAATCAATAAACTACTGATTTAGCTCCAAAACACTAGTCTTTTAATTCATAAGGTTTAGTGGGTCCTTATGGAGCCCTGAACGCGACTGGAGCTACCCCAGCCGTCGAGAAAACCACGATACAACCTTCCCCACAAAAGTTCAAAAATGTTGGGAAAATTTGTGCGCACGATAACTCTTGAAGTGAGTAACCATACTTTGCACATCGTGAAATTTCTACCAGACATAGATGAGGTTACAATATGGACCCAGTCGGTCCACTTCTTCGGGTACCTCCCACACAAAAGTTCGAAAAAGTTCAGTTTATGACCTGCTCTCTAATCGCTTTGGTGAATTTTCACAATTGTACGGGCTGTACTGTGGATGATTAATCACTTCCACGTTTTTTTTAAGCCAAAAAGGCGCTGTTTTGAATCAATGTGTGAGAGTTCTCAGTGTCATGGCGCACAATGACCCGTATTCTCTTGTTCGTTTTTGGAATTTCTCAGGAGACTTCAGGCAAACAAATTATAGTGCACCACTCAAACTTAACCGTATTGAGCTGCTCAAGCCGTATATTCACCACAAGATCAGTTTTGCTGAATAAACAGGCTATTTTTCGAAATGCTTCTGCCATGAACAACTTTCGTTTGATTTGGCTCGCCTTCGAAGACCCACACGGTCGATTGCTGTTTTGTTTCGGGCTCATATGCATAGATCCAAGATATGTTGTCTGTGACGATCTTGTAAACGTTATTTGAAGCACCGCGATCGTACTTATTCACGATTTCTTTGCACAAATCGACAAGAGCCTTTTTTGAGCGATTGTCAAATTGTGTTGGATTTAGTGTGCTTGGATGCAATTTAATATTTCAAATCAATTTTTATCAATGATTGTTTGTATTCTTCAATTTTCTTGATTTTTTTTTTTTGTATTAAACTATGATTAATTACAAAAACTTAAAGTCCTATTTGGTAGCGGGTTTCGAATAATTGCTATTTTTAAATTTGTCAATAAAGTTTTTCCTTTATTCCTGTTTAAAAATTTGTTACTTTACCAAAATAAAATAAAAACAAGTAAGAAAAGGCTATAGTCGGACGGGACCGACCATGTGATACCCTACACCACAACCTGCAGGAATTTGTTATGTGCAACCGCCTTGCACGCTGAATGTCCGGATTTGATTCTCAGGCCTGGCCACATAAAATTTTCAACTGTGGCAAAATACACTTAGTAATGTTGGCGATATTTCCTGAGTCATAAAAACGTCTCTATAAGTGACAACTTAGGACACGCCTTTCGGAAAAAAACTAGGCCACATATCAGTAACTTAATATGAATCCATTGATATAAGAGAAGCCTTACTTGTCCCTACTTCGATATTTGTGGAACAAGTGTATAAATTACACATTTCTACAAAATATTCGAAAATTGGAAAATTCACTTTGATTAGCCTATCCTGCTACATCTTCAAATATCAGGTTCCTTTTTGGAATACACCTAAAATAAATAAATAAATATATATATAATGCAATTCGCTATATCTCTGATATTTGATGATAATTGGGAAACTTGTGAGTTTATTATTATTAAAGATCTATTGTCCTAAAGTTGTGCACTTGTACCTCAAATATGCTTGATAATGCAGTTTGTGCTTTTTAGGGTATTTCGAAAATAGTTCATTGCGGGTATATATTGTGATATCAAAAATATATTTTATACCGGTAGAAATAACGAATAGAAATTCAAATAAATGCATGCAAACAAATTTATAAATCTCAAAGTTATTCATATTCAATTACACACCAAAGAAGATAGTATAAGTCAGTTGCGTTAACGGTGATATACTCTCAGCCTCTGACCAAAAAAAGAAACAAACAAATAATTACGCCGTATAAAAATATATTGATTTTCTATCTCTAGTTTTCTTCAAAATACACAGAATCTGTAGGTATCAAATGAATTTTAGAGATTTAACTTCTGATTTAAAAAAAAAATTGAGAATTATTTTTCGGATTTGTAATTTTAGTTGGAGCCGGTAGGGGTTTTTGGAACTTTTGGACCATTATCTCAGGAAGTACGGACTTATCCCGGAAAAATTGTTCCGTTACAATAGGGACCATAAAAAGAACCTTCTTCAAAAAATCGAAATAGATAAGATACCAGTCCTCAAATTTTTCCCAAATTTTGTGTGGGAATACTCGAAATGGGGGACAAATATAGTCCATATTCTAATCTGATGCAAGACTTGATGAAATAATACGATGTGCAAAGTTTGGACCAATCAGAAAATCTACTTGAGAGCTATCTTGCGGATTTGCCATTTTCGGCCATAATCTCAGGAATTATGGACTTGCCATTTTAATTGTACCATCGTAGAGGTGGCCGCAAGGACAATCTGTTGAAAAGAAATTCAAAACTGTTCGACAGGACTCTTAAATTTCACTTTTCCGAATTCTGTGTGGGAGGTACCCGAATGTGTGGACAGATATAGTCTTACCCGATCTTTATTTGTGAGGAATAATAATAATATATGGAAAGTGTGGACCAAATCGATTGCTCACTTCGCCATTTATCATTCACACAAATTTTCGAAAAAATTTTGAACTTTTGTGGAGGAGGTGTGGACCTACATATATAGCCTATATTCGAACTTAAGCTAAGTTTGGGCAAAATATTACGAAGTATAAAATTTGGTTCGAATTGGTAGATAATTTCGAGAGTTATCGTGCGCATTGGACAATTGATTTCTTTTCTTTATTTGTTATGAGAGAGACAATTTGTATCATGGGAGGAAATTGTGGTTATCTGCACAAAACCCATTATATATTAGGCATTAGGTCCATTATCTAGCAGACACGTTATTGCAATTTGCATCAGGGGAAAGGTCAGTAGTTATTTTTCCGTATGTAGGCTAATTTGCCGGTATATGCCCTCCAGGAATTAAAATGTGGACCAAAAATTAAATTTGTATATTTTTTCTTACAAAAGTAATGGTCTATTTCACCCGTTAAATAATATCAAATCATCATGCAAAATTATAGGCATTTTCTTCAACCTAAACTCTTACCTCGTGCAAAATTGTTTGACTATTGAGCTATAATTGCCACCAATTGAGCTATAATAGCGTGTTTATGTTTACACTACAAACAAAAAACTGGGTATATTAGGCCCTAACTCTGTTATCTGATCACGTACACCAACATAATTGACATCAATGGGAAGGTCGAGAGATCTTCTTCCAAATATAACTCACGAGGAAGGAATGTGTCTTTCAGGAACAAAGATATAAACTGTACAGTAAAAATTTTCACAATTTTCACACAAAAGTTGTGGTCCATTTAACCCTCTAAATATTATCTGATCGCCATCTCAAATTGCAAGCTTCTTCTTTGTCATATACTCTTACCTTACTTAAAATTTCGCGTTAATCGGACTATTATTGCGACCTACAGAGCCGCTACAAAATCGGATAAAAATTATGTTTTTGGTCCATTTCACCCGCTAAATATTTCACGATCATCACCAATTAAAATAGCGATCTATTCTGATGTGAAACCGACCTCCATACCAAATTTCGTGACGATCGGTCCATAATTGCGGCCTGGAGTTTGATTACAATTTATAATGGACAGACGGACACACGGACGGACGGACGGACACACATCTCAAAATCGCTTTATCTCGCCGAGATATGAAAATTGGTATACCACATTGGGGGTCTCCGACGAATATTTCGCGGTGTTACATGAATTTTTACCAAAACAAACTTATAATACCCTTTCCACATTGTGGTGTAGGGTATAAATAGAATTTTTTAACACTTGTTTTGTAGTTTTATTTGGGATTTTTTCTTAAACATCTTAAAAACTTCGTAATTTTTCCGATTTTGAAAATGGTTTAGCTGTAATTGTACCTGCTGGACAATAAACTAAATTAACTACAGTTTGGGAATTATATGGATGGGCATCCTAGCCGAATAATCTACCGAATATTAAAGTGATATTTTCAGCAGAAGATGATTATTTAAATGCCAAGGAGGATATAAATTTGAGATGTTAAATGGCCAACCTTATCGAGGGCACAAAAATCGTCATTTAGTAATACCCACTAATGCTGGTACAATAATTGCTAAACCATTTTCAAAATTTTTAAGATGAATTCCTAAATAAAACAAGTAAAAAAGTGTCAGTCGGCTTTGCCGACAGACATATACCCTCAGCCAATGTGAAGCGAAACTTTCACCTCCGGACAGATCGAATATATTTAAGGTCTCTTCAGAATTTTGTGGCCCTTTTGGACATTTGAACTTGCCGACAAAATGTGGATTAGGAATTAACTGCACTAAGACACAAATGTTGAACTTTTGTAGGGAAGACCGATATGTGCATTTTAGAAGTTAAACTAAATGTTGATAAAATATTAGGAGATCCAAAGTTTGAACCAAATTGGTTGCCCCATTCAAGTGATATAGTCCTAGCATTTTAGTGACATTTTTAAATATTGGGGAGAAGTACTGAAAGTTGTGGACTGGTATTGCCCCATGAAACTAAGTTTGGATATAATATGACGAAGACCAAATGTTGTACCAAATCGGTTGAACAGTTCAAGACAAAGAGGTTTTTTATACATTTCGTGCTGTTTTCCCAAGAAATATGGACTTGCCCCTGAAAAAACTTTTACCGTCTTAATGGAGGTAGCGAATGCAAATCGTTTCAACAGAAATCAAAGTGATTCGAGAGCAGGTCTTAAAGTGAACTTATCCGACATTTTGTGTGAGAGGTACCAGAAGGAGTAGAAAAATATAGTCCATATTCGAACGTGATCTATATCTGGTAGATATATTACGATGTGCAAAGTATAGATTACATCGGTCACTCCCTTCAAGAGTTATCGTGCGCAAAATTTTTCCGAACATTTGTAAGTTTTGTGGGGGAGGTACCTGAAGGAGTGCACGATATAGCCCATCTTCGAATTTAAACTGTGTTTTGATAAAATATTACGAAGGCCAAATTTTGTAACGAATCGACATATCCGTTCGAGAGTTATTTTGCGCTTCAACCACTACACAAGGTGTCATAGGGACATTTTGCACATTTCCGGACATTTTCTCAGGAAGTATGGACTTGCCCCTGATGAAAATTGTATCGTCGTATGGGGGATGTCAATACAAGTTGTTGCAACAAAAGTCAAAGCGATTCGAGAGCAGGTCCTAAACTGAACTTATCCGAAATTTTGTGTGGGAGGTACCCGAAGGAGTGAGCCGATTGAGAACCTATTGGAACCTCATCTAAGTCGGGATATAGGAGAAAGTTTCTTGACAAATTGAAAAAATAGGACTTCAATTTTTTGTAATTAATCGTAGTTTTATACAAACAGAACCCAATTAAGCCTTAAAGATATTCTTTATAAATCCCCTTTAAGGATTCAAGTAAATCTTAAAAATATTTTTAAATATCCACGCTTATACATTTTCTTTACAAATACACACTTTTTAGTATGAATGTCGCCCTAGAAATATTTTTCAACAACCAATAATCTGTTGTTACCAATCTTCCACTTAGCCAAACACACTCATTGTTCTGTCATCGCTCATTCATTATTGAAAATTTACAAAGAGTACCTGCTGGCGAATATTTCAAGGTAGAACAAACAAAATGACAAACATAATCCTACAACGGAAGGCACAACAAAGCATTTGTCAGTCAGTTCTGGTCTTGTATGGCTGGGTGACAAACATTAGAAGCTTCCTGATTGTTGAGTCGGACGCCGACCGTGTACACAAAAATGTGTACATACATACACATATATTAATGTATGAATGAGTATACACAGGACCAAAACAAAAAAACTTCTAGCTGGCGACAATCAACAAAATTAACAAGTAAGAACAGACTATAGTCGGACGGGGCCGACCATGTGATACCCTATACCACTATCCCTGTGCACTAGCTTTCCGGGCTAGCTGTTATAAGATGTGCATTAGAAATTTTACCAATTTTCACACAAAAGTTTTGATCAATTTAACCCGCTAAATATTATCCGATCATACCGTTGACTTGCACGCTACTTCTTCATCTCAAACCAAAACTACGTTTAAAATTTCGCGCCGATCGGACTATTATTGCGACCTACAGAGCGGCTACAAAATCGAGCAAAAATTTTGTTTTTGGTCCATTTCATCCCTTTAACATTTCACGATCATCGCCAAAAACTAATCAGTTCTATTCTGGTCCAAACCCGACCTCCATACTAAATTTCGTGACAATCGGTCCATAATTGCGGCCTCTAGCTTGATTACAATTTTTAATGGACGGACAGACGGACGGACGGACGGACGGACACACATCGCTAAATCGCTTTATCTCGTCGAGATATGAAGTTTGGTATACCACATGAGGGGTCTACGACGAATATTTCGCGGCGTTACATGAATTTTTGGGAAAACAAACTTATTATACCCTTTTCCACATTGTGGTATAGGGTATAAAAAGGGTGTCAAACAATGACTGTTCAACAGAGAGGCAAAAATCTTCTTTGCTTAGATTTTTGTTAGGCTTAATTGGGCTTGAAAATGAAAAAAAAAATGTGGCGTTTAGAGACAAAAGCTGACAACAGCTGCTCCATGACAAACGTTAACTTGTTGGGCTTTTTAGCGCTTTGTGTACCTTTTGTTGGCCCACATCCTCTCTCTCGAACGGTCACGATGCAGCGCAGTAAAGTAAAATGTCATGAATGAAATTAAAAGGTTGTGTTTGTTTGGAGGGGTGGTGTTATGTTTGTTTTTTTTTTAACTGCACGTCTATTTGTATAATGAAATGTTGGGAAATCAGTTAAGTACAATAAAAACGAGTACTACAAACGAGAGAAAAAGACAAAGGATAATTAACATTTCATGACAAATCCTCAACGTCAGGCAGCAGTTTATAGGCTTTTATTTAGATTGGAAAAATTGAAAATCCTCTACCTCCCCACTTGCTTTCCATGTCCCAAATTTAAATTCAATTTCGTTCTCTTTTTTCTGGCTAGGATTAAAATTAGAAGGTTTTAATTTAAATAACTCACGCTACCAGCTGGGAATTAAATATCTGTGTGTGTTAAAAGAGTTTGTCAGGATATGTTTAATTTATTAGATGTGTATGCAGGTATAGAAAAACGGTTTTTT
The DNA here is from genome assembly GCF_047663935.1 of Musca autumnalis. Classification (NCBI taxonomy): domain Eukaryota; kingdom Metazoa; phylum Arthropoda; class Insecta; order Diptera; family Muscidae; genus Musca; species Musca autumnalis. The sequence continues at coordinate 222,460,697 of NW_027411644.1, forward strand.
TTTGTGTTTTAAGGAAATTAACATGTTCATAAGATTTAAGGAAATTAAATATAATCTATGGAAAAACTTATAATTCTTATTTTATATTTTTCTACTTTCAGGTATGATGCTGATGACAGATGAACGAATTATGGGTAGTTGATGATTATAAAAAGTCGTTTGTTTTTAAAATTAAGTATTGATAATACAAATTCATGATTGAATGAATTGGCATTGGAAGTATCGATTACCAACAACTAAGCCTGAAACATATTTACAGCTCAAGGTGTGTCTGAAGAATATATATACACATGAGCATACTCGTATATAATATTAACAGTGTCATTTTAACGAAGCACGCGGAACTTACCTGGTGGGCACTAGTTTTAGCAAAGTAAAAGGAAATAGGTGATTGATATCGCACATGATAATATGAAAACAAGTAAGTGTTCCGACTATAGAGAACGGGACCGACTGAGTACTACCCTACAGCGTACTACCCCATTTAATCTACTGTTGGGAATTATTTTGTTTAGTTTAGTTAAAAAGTTTTTATTTTCTTTGGATTTATTTGAACAGACTAATGAAAAATACAAATTTTTTATGTATACGAAAACTATTAATTCATGGCATGCTATGACATAAAATTAATTCAAATAACAAAGTATTTTTTTACAGTATAAAACATTTACAATAACAATTTTCCTAAATGTTATACAATAAACATTATAGAAACAAAAAAAAACATGACATTGATTTGGAAAAATTGTAACATTAAACCAATCTCTTAATGTTTCAAAAGAAGGCTTAGGAAGAGGTTTGGTCAAAATATTGTTCCTCGGAAGTTACATATTTAAGTTCCAATTCACTATTATTTTGTTTTTCACTTATGAAATGGTATTTTCCATCAATGTGTTTAGTACGCTTATGGTACTCAGGATTCTTAATTATTTTAATTGCGCTCTGTTTGTCTAACAATAAATACTTCAGTTGTTGACAATGCGACACAATGTTGTTGCTGCGATAACCATGAAACCGTACAATTCTTTTCTTTTTCTCTAAATGTGTAATCAAATCATTGGCTAGTTTTTCATCACTGTATATTAACAAACCATCATCAACATACATGGCTAGTATGATTTTTGATTCCTTCACGTTTTTAATATATACGCAGGAAACAGCACTACTTATCTTCATATTGAATTTTTCCATTATGTTTGAAAACTTCTCATTGAAACACCTCGAAGCTTGTTTGAGTCCATATAAACTGCATTTCAGCATACAAACTTTATTGTTGTCCATTTCGTACCCAGGTGGCTGGCTCATAAAAATTTCTTCTTGGAGTTCACCGTACAAGAAATCTGTCTTTATGTCAAATTGTTTTACTGACAATCCTGCAGCAACTGCTGTAGATAATAGCATTCTTATTGAGTCATACTTTACCACGGGACTAAACGTTTCTTTATAGTCAAAACTATACTGTTGGGTAAATTCCCTTGCCACCAGTCGAGCTTTGTAGCGGTGAATAGAACCATCTGAATTTGTCTTGATTGTGTAAACCCAACGACAATCTATTAATTTTCTATTGGGAGGCAAATCACAAAGAACCCATGTGTTATTTTTAACCTACGATGAGTATTTTTCATCTATGGCATTCTTCCATTTACTTGCTTCATCTGATTTTAAAGCTTCTTCGTACGTCCTTGGTTCTCTTTCCTCCATTACGGATAAGAATAGTTCATCAATATTTATTTTCTGTCTTGGGTTCTGTCGCAAATTATATCTTGTGCGCTCATCTCTGGAGACTACATTACTATTCTCAACTATTTCCAAAAATGAAGACAATTCTGAATTATACGAAACCAATTCAGCCTCTGTTGATCTGCTCTCGCCAATATTATCGAAACATTCTGCCCCTTGAACAACATTATCTGGAGATATTCAATTCCATCTTGATTAACTTCCATTTCTTGAATATTAGATTGTGGTGAAATATCATTTTGATTTGCTATTGCTGAGCTGCATTCATTTGAATTCTCAAATGTTATTTTGACAAAATCTGAAATGTTGTTTTCTTCCTCCTTTTGTCCCAAGTTCAATTCATTAAAAACAATTACATCTCTATTAACTGCAACTTTCCTTTCATTTTCAAAATAAACACGTACACCTTTAACATTGTCATCGTAACCAACGAATATCCCTTTCTTGCTTTTTGCATCCCATTTATTTCTTGATTGCTTCGGAATATTTGCAAAAATTTCAGTTCCAAATACCTTAAGATCTCGAATGGCTACATCTGGTATACTTTTGTTCCACAATTCACATGGTGATTTATTCTTCACTGAGCTTGGTCCAGTTCTGTTTAAGACAAAGGCCACATGATGAATTTACCTTTCCACCGATCCATTTTGTTCAGGTGTATAAGAAACTGATTTTTAGTGTTCAATGCCATATTTCTTGAATATCATGTGAACATTTCTACTAACGAATTCTGTTCCCTTGTCTGTTCTAAACTTCCTTATAGTAATTTTCAACCATGTTGAGAAAATGCTCAATGCATTCCGAAACTTCAGATTTATTTTGTGACGAGAAAATTCATCCTTCAAAGGCAAGAAATATTTAGATCCACCTACCGATACTTGTTCCATAGGGCCACAAACATCGGCATGAATAGTTTCTCCAGGGACGCTTGCTCTATTTGTGCTTGAATAAAATTGTAGTCGATGCTGTTTACCCAAGCAACATCCGTCACATTTTTCATTTGGTACATCAGAATAACTTATATTACTTGCCTTTAACAATTCCTTAACATGCGTATTGCTTTGATGAACTAGTCTTTGATGCCATAATTTTATTGGCTCCTTGACTTTAATTTGTTTTTTTAGAATCTGACACAAAATTATTTCCCCTGTCTTGTATTACCTTGACATTCAGCTCGAACAGGTTACCACTGCGATAAGCCAATGCCTCAATACGACCGTCTCTAATAAATTTGCAAACTTCTTTATTTGACTCCATCTTGTATACTTTATCCATTGCTGTTGTCGCAGAAAATAAATTTACTTTCAGATTTGGAACGCACAAAACATTTTCAAGGAACTTTTGCTTGAAACCATGTTCACCTTCTACCAAAATGTCTATATTCCCCTCACCCACAGCATTCAATGTTGATCCATCTCCAAGTTTTATCTTTGAAGGCTCTGAAAGTTTTCGGTAACTTGAAAACCATTCCCGATTTGATGTCATATGCTCCGATGCCCCAGAATCGACCATCCATTTCACATCGGCGTTTACAACACATTTACCATCACTCATAAACGCATTAAATTTAAAATTGCTGCTTTGCTTCCTGTTTCCACATTTCATCCACAATGGACAATCTTTTTTTCAATGTCCCTCTTGATGGCATTTATAACATTTACCAGGCTGTTTGTTGTCCTTTTGCTTACGTTGATTTTGCTTCTTTACTTGAAATGCATTCGACTCTATCTTGTCACGATTTAGACGAGCTTGTTCTAGCATAAGACGGCTCGTCAAATTTTTCAAATTCCTTTTGTCTTCAGCATATGATTCCCATGTACATAGTTACAAAATAATTATATGCAGGCTGTAACGTCATAAGCACCTAAGTCATTATCATATTTTCAGATAAAGGTTCACCCAAAGTCTTCAATCGCTCAGCAATCTCTTAAATTCTTGCAATATGGCTTTCAATGTTGTCGTCTGAGCTTTTCTGTATTTCATAAAATTGTTGTTGCAATAAATGAACACTTACTTCTGACTGGAGAAACCCCCAGGACCAATACAGATGTGCTCAGTTTGTCAGATCCACATTTAGCACACTCAAACTTCGCCGAAATGCAATGGATGCTGGGACATATCAGGGGTTGCTCTAGACTCGTCCATGTGAGAGACTGCGACAGGGACTATGTTGCTGTATCCTGCTTGAACACAGCACTCAGTGAGTGGCCAACGTTGTCATCTGGATACGAATGGGGGGAGGTAACCCAAAAGCTGCCGCACACGCAGCACATAACACCTGCCGTTGCTGCTCCAATCACTGAAAATGCAGCCTTTTTGTAATTTAATTCCAATGGGCTCCAAGGTAAGATCGAGGAAATAGTGGATTTCTTGATGAAACCAAGCTCAACAAAAACTGCTGTTTACAGCGTTTTGACGGTTACAACGTACTGAGGAATCAAGCTCGACCTGGAAAGAAGGAAGATAAGACCTTGGGCACGTTACGCTGAGTGATCCGAAGAGGAGCGCAGGTTATTTTAATCGACAGTTTGTCAAAAAACTCTACATTGCCAGGTCGCATTAGATATCTTCCTGCCGAAGAGGAACCACCACAATTTACAATGGATGATGTTGCGAATGCCATCAGGAACGCTTAATCATCCAAAGCGTTGGGCCCTGATGAAATATTTAAGATAATGCTGAAATAGATGGCTGAGCCGGGAGTAGATAATCTTACCAACGTTCTCCAAATTTTGCCAGCCAGCTACATTGTTCCCGAAGTTTGGAAAATGGGCATTGTGGTACCGCTACTAAAACCAGTCAAGGATGCCAGCAAAGGTGAATCGTACAGACCGATTTCGATTCTGTCGTCCGTAGCAAAGACTATTGAGGCCTTACTCCTCCCCAGCGGCTATACATTGGCGATCACCAACATGGGTTCCATAAGCAGCACAGCACGTCATCTCCACACAAATCAGTCGAGGACTCAACCAGAGGAAGTCATGCTATAGAACAGTGATTGTGGCGCTAAACGCTGCTTGAGGACTTTGAGCAGGCTACTCTCCGGCAATGTTTGAAACGTTGGATGGACCCCAGCTGTACATGGAGTTCAGGAACAAGAAGTGGGATGATATCTCCAAGGTGGGATGATATATCCGGAACTGTTTAACATCTACCTCTCCTGCATTCTACCTCCTCCAGATGGCATTTAGATCGTAACGTATGCGGATGCTTGTATACATCGGGTACCTACCCTCATATAATTTGTGAAGGCTGAACTGATATTTGGCTGATCTTTTACCACCTTTTTCCACGTGAGAAATATTCAAATATCCGGCACTAAATCCACGGCCACTCTGTTCACCACCAGGACTGCAGAAGTGAGCGCTGCGTTGTCATGGTCGATGGTAGCGGAATTTCCACCACCAATTACCCCATGAATATTCAGCATGTTCACGTCATCCGCGCATGCCACACCTTTCTGCGACAAACTGTGCAGGTAAAGAAACCTTATGGTGGATAGAAACCCCATACAAGCATGTTGAGAGTGATCTTCATGATCTACAAATAGAGGTCCAGCGTTTCAAGAGATTGATGACAACGTGTAAAACATCCGTTTAGCATGCGGCATAGGCCCTCACGACACCCTGTACTTTTTCCACTTGTATGCCAAACCTTCTCAACTAACTCCAGTAGCTATGTGATTATTAGAGTTGAATAGTGGACTGCTATAGCTGCAATCATTCTACCGCGTCGAACATCCTTGCTGCATACTGAAATTCTTGGTATGAAGTTGCTTTGTCCCGATCCGTACTTTATCGATAAGTCGTGATTAAGCGGGACATTTCTAGTTGCAACTGCTCTCATTGATATAAAAGGGAAGCCCTTAGTCTATGAAGTAATGATGTTCTTGTGAAAAATTTTTTTATATTGAAATTGACTATAACTAATTTCACAAATGTTCGTAACATCACAAAATTCCATTGAAATTTATCAACATTTTTTTCACAAATTCAATTTCTATAAATGCAATTTAATTATCAATTTTTACAAGCACTCAATTGCAATTGTTCGGTATTATTAAATTGCCGTCTGAGTATTATTGTATTCTGACACACTTCGACAATCATCTTGGCATTTATCCCTAAGTCTGTAAATGTTTACTGAATTGATGCAAAACTTTGCTTTCAAGTGTAGCCACTCAAGAGCCAATTAGTCATTTTTTGTTGTTGTAGTTACTGCTGTTGTTGGTGTACAGAACAACGAACAATTCTTTTCACCAACTCACTTGAAAGTTATTTGGTGTGCTATTGTTATTACAATTTTGCGAGAAAGCCTCTGTGTGTGTGGGTGGGCGTTGAAGTGCTGGGTAAAAGCAAATACAGCGAATAACAGCCAACCAACTTGCGAAAATGTGTGTGAAAAACCAAAGTCAAAGAAACCAAACAATTCAATCAGTCAGTTCAGCTACAAGCAAACCACTCACTGATTCTTAAGTCAATAAACGTTTTCACTTTATAAGTCCAAAAGTGATTGTCGAATTTTCTGAATTCTCTATATCCTTTTTCAGCATTTTATTGCTGTTGCAGAGTAGTGAAATTCTTAAATGAAGTACAGAGAATAAATTAAATTTTGAAAATATCTTTAAATCAACTTTTGAGAAATGTATCGACTTTATTTCTATAGAAAAGAAAATGTTGTTTTAAATGTTATGCTACAAAATAAAGTAATATTGATATTATTGCAACGTGTTGATGTGGCGTGCATTTTTGCAAATTTATGGAGAAAGAAATATCTATAGCAGATATTATGCTCATTATACCCTCTGCATTTATGCTAACGAGGGTATATACACTTTCATAAGGGCAAAATGTGCCTCACCGAAATAATGGTTTTATATCCCAATCATGTTTGGACGAAATGTGTTTCAGACAATTTTGAGTCGATTTAGCAATGTCCGTCCGTCTGTCTGGCTGGCTGGTGTGCACGATAACCATCGAACGGATGAAGATTTGGTCCAAAATTTGGCTTTCGCAATATTTTGTCCAAACTTAGTTTAAGTTCGAAGATGGGTTATATAGGTCCACTCCTTCTTGTACCACCCCCACAAAAGTTCAAAAATGTTCGGAAAATTTGTGCGCACGATAACTCTTGAAGGGAGTAACCGATTTGGTCCATACTTTGCACATCGTGAAATTTCTACCAAACTTATATGAGGTTAAATATAGACTCAATCGGTCCACGCCTTCGGATACCTCCCACACAAAATTTCGGAAAAGTTCAGTTTAGGACCCGCTCTCGAATCGTTTTGATTTTTGTTGTAGTAACTTGTATTCACGGCCCCCCATACGGCGGAACAAGTTCCATCAGGGGCAAAACCATACTTCCTGAGAAAATATCCTGAAAGTTTCAAAAAACACCTATGACACCGTGTGTAGTGGTTGGAGCGCAAGATAACTCTCGAACGAATCTGACGATTCGATCCAAAATTTGGCCTTCATAATATTTTGTCCAAACTTAGTTTAAGTTCGAAGATAAGCCATATTGGTTCACTCCTTCAGGTACCTCCCCCTTAAAAGTTCAAAAATGTTCGGAAAAATTGTGCGCACGTTAACTCTTGAAGGGAAGGACCGATTTGGTCCATACTTTACGCATCCTAATATATCTACCAGATATAAATCAGGTTTGAATATGGACTATATTTGCCCATTCCTTCGGGTACCTCCCACACGAGGACTTAATTTCCTGACAGTTGGGCCAAAGATATTTACAATTTACAATTTTGGCGTTAAAATCTCCTGGAAAAAATTTAATGTCACAGGTACCCAGCAAAAATCCTCATTACAAACCTCCTTTCCCCCATTATTTTAACAAGGGCATGTCGCGCGAAATATCTGGTTATTTTGTAACCACTGAATTAAGTAGTCAGAATCTACTCAGGAGGTTTGTAATGAGGATTTTTGCTGGGTAGAATACCAGTCATATATTTTTTCTAGGCGCTCATAAAATATATCTTTATTCTGCTCGTCCTTATCTTCGGTGATATAGGATTAAATAAGACAAATGTTGAATTAATTTCAATTATCCGAATTGTAGCAAGACATCCACGGGGATGACACTGGAGACCAGATGTTGTATCTTCATACTAACTTAAATCCGTAATCAAACTCGTGTTTTATATCATGCACTGTTTAGCTTCATTATCACACTTTAGGGGTACACAACTTTTCTCCAGAATTCTGTTGGTATTTGATATTTTGAAGGATGTGGTCTAAATATTCCTTCAAAATGGCTTACATTTGGTATTTAGTCTTCATTGGGGGCACCAAATTTTCACCCCGACATTTTTCAGTTTAGGTCCACGCCTTCATATAGCCCCCATAGAACGGTACCTCCCGATTTTCGGTATTTTGTAGGTTATGACCACAACAACCCATTGACATGGCTGAAATTTGGTACTTAGTCTTCGTTTGGGGTATTCAACTTTACACTCTAAATTTATCGGTATAGGTCCACGCCTTCATATGGCCCCCATAGAACGGTACCTCCTGATTTCTGTTATTTTGAAGGTTGTGGCCTCAATATTCCTCCGCAGGGAAGTGTTATCTTCCCAGCAAACCAAATGTCGGATGTCCGACACGTCTGAACAATTTCGGAAGCAACGTCGTTCAGATTTCGTTCCGATCTCTAAACGATTTTTCGGAGAGGAAATAGTTCAGATTTTGTACCGATTTCGGAACGAATGTCGGAAAGAAATTTCCTTTCCGAATTTCGCAAGGATTTTATTCAGATTTCGTTACGAAACCGGATCGAAATCGATACGATGTCGTTCCGACATTTCGTTCCGAAATTATGTCAACCACTTCATACAATTTTCGTTAAGATATCGTTACGATTTCGGATCAGATATCGGACGTATCGTGCGAATTTTCTTCCGATTTCGTTAAGATGTCGGTACGATTGGTTTGCTGGGTTGTTACATTTTTAAATTGGTGTGATGGTGATTTAATAGAGAGAGATAGAGAGAGTAACATATTTGCTTTCCTATGGTTCGTTTAAACAAATACTTACATATTATAAGTGCCTACAACATCCCGGAAGGGAGAATGGGTACTTCTTCCATATCAATGAGTGCACAGCGTTTCATATTGCCACAATGATATGGGACCTACTTTTATCGCCGAGTCCGAACGGAGTGTCTGACGACACAACTTATAAATAAGTTTTCATGGCTAAAATACTCAGGCCACCATCGCCGAAAATGTTGGTGTTCTGGTCGGGAGAATAATGCCTTCAAGAGCCCTTAAAACGACGCGTCACTTTGTAAGGGGTTTTATCCACATAGATACTTCGGACATTAAAGTCATTTCCACAGAAGTACAGTCGTGGCTATATCGGTGTAGAAGCAGGCTGATAAAGAACATATACACTTTATCTTAAATTATTATTTGGAGGAGTTACCAACAGAATGACAAACATAATATACCCTCCATTACAAATTAAACGATTTTGTTATTCCACCCAACCCAGATTTTCACTACTTTTACCGTTATAAAAAAATAAAACGAAGTGACCCAAACGAAATAAAGGCATTGTCGTTGTCCATGGATCCCAACACGATATAATTTTGCATCAGAACACTTGAATATTTTTCGGGTCAAATTTTGTAGCACAATGTCATTTATCGACATTTTCCGAAAAGTTTGCACATTCTTAAGGCCAAAACTGTCTGAAGGAGCGTTCCAATGATTTTGCGATGTATTAGAGAGTTTTCAATTACTGTCTTGGCTACAATGTTTGTCTTTGTGTTGGATCGAAAATCTCAATGGTATGGCTGTTATATCCCAAAATATCCAAAAAACGTCAATAAAAAACTTAAAGTCAAAATCGGGAGGCTCGATTTTCACGGTAGATATATCCTTGCTTTGGCCCTCACCGCCCTTTCCCCAAACATCAACAAACATTAAGAAATGAAAATCAAAAAACAAATATTTTTGAGATTTTTTATTTTTAGTATAGAATCAGTGATATAACATACATTTTACAAATTGAACGTTTCGATTGATGATATATTTATCGTTTGTTTTGTTTTTGGTTGAAGTTTCAATCTCATTTGATTGTTTTTAAGTCTGGATTGCTCTCTATTACAGATAGTTATGTTTTTCAAAACGACCTGACATTGTTGCAAAATTTTACTGATCGCTACCAATATCATGATTTCATCCCGGCGAAGGGAATCATCAATTGGCTTCTCAGTTTTTGAAATTATGCCTTTTTAGTGAAAACCGGAACTCTTTAAGTGTCTAGTATTCTCATATGAATGAGAATCACACTCACTTTTCGGCTTTTCCAAAGAAACACCAAAATCAAAATATTTTTCAACATGTCAGCACGTATCAACTAAGAATTCATCAAATTTTGTGAGTTGAAAAGAACATCAATTGTTGTTGGAATTTTGTTTTTGTTTTAAACAAAGTTGCCCGGCGCGTGCCATCCGCTGATATATTTATCTTATTACACGGTTCTGCAAATAAGTCTATCACCTAAAAGCATCTGGTGTAACTATGCCTTGTTTTAGGTACTTTACGATGTCCTGCTCAAATTTGACAATCTTTCATCCATCTCTTATGATTGGTGAACCCATTTTGGCATAAACAAAACCAAAAATGACGTCTAATGCCGGCTATTCTATCAAATTTTCAAAAATATAGATATATGAATATTCTAATGACTTTCTGAAAAAGTCGCATATCACTCAATCCTGCGCGAACCTGCAGCTATTTTTTGGTTTGCCCAACTACGCCAAATAATTAAAAAATTGTCAAGAATTATAACACCGACAAAAAATATAGTCAATTAACTTACCATTTGTTTGTATCACTATATTACCTAAGCAAAGCTAGAAGCAATTTTTAAGGAAAATAAATATTCTAAAACAAAAGTGCAACTTTTAAGTGAATTTCTAGTTGTTTCGCGGGGTAAATCACAAAACTGAATATGAGGCATTTGTCGTGGGATACTTAGCAATGGATCCCAACAAGAATATCGCTAGTTCGTTGTACTTTAATTTTTGAGTAAAATATCACTAAAGTTCCCATATTTCGCACTGTCGGTCGTTAACTTTGGAGGAGTTTATGTTTTCCTTTTTGTTCCCATGGTGACACCACGGGAAGGACAGTGTCCACTTGAGATGAAAAAGGCACTAAGTTAGGTCCTTGGCTTTGTACATGTTACAACCGGTTAGGTCCGTTCTTTGGTATTTTACATCCGCTACGTCAACTATGACAACATATTTGTTTTATGTTTACTTTAAGATAAAAAACGTCCCATATCAATATTACCTACACTTCAATTACGCACTGCACACACTCACTAAATCGAAAAATATATCTAGAAAAATAAGATCTAAAATATTTCATATAATTTGTTTTTTTTTTTTTTTTTTTTTTTTGTTCTAAATATTCTTAATATCCTCTCATTTATGAACGAATTCTTTTGACTAGGTGTGAATGTGTTTAACATACAAATGAGTTTGTTGAAATGTTAATATTCATTAAAAAGGAAATTAGAACTCATCAAAATACTTTTTCAATGTTCACATAGTTTGTGAGAATACAACAACTACAAAAAATACAACAATACCACAGCATACATTTATAAATAAATTTATATTACCGAACGAAGAACTCTGTGAGAACTTTTTCTTTTTTAGAAAAGTGGGCGCACGTTTTGTGTTGTTTGTTATTTATTTTTCGTTTAAGATACGCACACAATTTTATGAATGAATTGTGAATGATGCCACTAAAGAGTTGTTAGAATTCGTTTTGCAAGTGTGATATATTAAAGTGCATAGTTCAGAAAAGTTAGTTTAATCTGATTAAATTTAATCCGATAACCGTCAATATGGTTATTGATAAAAAGTGTCTCCCTATTAATCTTAGACCAGAAATTATGTGATACTTAAATTTAATTCAAACATCAAACTACAGAAATGAGGAATGTTTTTCACTGTATCAATAAAGGCTCTATTTTTTTAGATTTTTATAATCTCAATCTTGAGGCTAACGCTTTGAAATAATGAAAAGGTACCTTATCGACTTAATGGTTTTTGACTGCACGTTGTTTGGACGTAATCCGTTACAAGCAAATTAGAGTTCATTGAGCCATGTTCATCCGTACTTCTGTCTATATGGCTGGAGCCCACGAAAACTCTCGAACGGATTAACCGATGTGGCCCAGTTCAAAGTTCAGAATTATTGCGCTAAAGTGGTTTGCACGATAACCTTCAAAGGGAGTATCTAATTTGGTTCCAAATTTGCACCTCATAATATTGTTTCCAGACAATGAACAGGTTGGAATACGGTCCACTCCTAAGCGTCACTTCCACTCTAATTTTCAAAATTTTCTTCAAAAGTGTAACCAACCTTTGCACATTGCAATATTTCTCTCACTTAATTCAAGTTCGAATGTGAACTATATCGGCCCAACAGCTGGTAATACTCGCGGCTTATATCGACCATATAATTTTTTCGATGGTATGTGCATACTTCCTGAGATAATAACCCTAAACCGGTAAAAATCTGCGTCCAATCTAGCACATCATATTCGCACTTCGAAACTTACATTACCTTCACTTTTTTACCCTCAGCATTTATGCTAACGAGGGTATATCACGAATATTGTCAATTATTTCATATTCCATTTCAGAAAAAAAATGATAAATTTGTTTCGCGCTACATCAACGATTTTTGATATGTAGGTTAAGAAAAAAATTCCCAGTACGAATCTGGTCGCGAGCCAATTTTTGGTCGTTGCGGACAAAAATTATGGCGCTATTATTTCGCTTTTTAAGAAAGAAAATATTATAAAAACGCTAATTATTTTAATGAGCACCATTGTTACAAAAAAGTTCTCTCGAAGTGACTTCATCGAGTAGATTGCATAATACCTGCAAAATGTTACACAGAATACGCGGAATGTACATAAAATTGATAAATTATTGAATATATTTTGCTTAAATCTCCCAATTAAATAGACGGATTTTGCTTTATTGGCATTCATATTAAAGCTTTCCCATTAGGGAAGGTAATTGGGTTTATGAAGATATATCTCAAAGCTTCTAAAATGGAAATAGAGGTCAAATAACCCATTTTAATTTATATGCATTTTAAAATACGTGTAAATCGCGTAATTATCAAAATCATTTTTCCGCATGTGATTTTCATGTACAGCAAGACCATATCTATTAAGTTGTATATATTTTTCGAAATATAATTTGGACGCTAAGATGTAGCATCAGCTGCATCTTAGCATTAAAAAACCTATAAAATATCGCTAATTTGCGCAAAGTGCATACAATTTTTGTCCGCATCCGATTTCAGTGTCCACCATGAAAATCTACATCGATATATATCTATTTCAAGGCAATCAATAAAGAACCGTGGATGTAGCATCACACACTATTTTTTGGGATAAAATGAATGCAACTTCATTATCAGTGAAGTTTCCAAATCTCTGTTTCCGCTAAAACGAAGATGGTGCACTAGTTTTTTCATTGCAGTGGAAACGATCCGCAGAAAACGCGATAAAATACGCGATATTTTCAAAAACAATTTTAGGTGATTTTTCTGCTTTGGAATTACTCGTAACTCGCGTTTGAGTAGATGGATTTTCATGAGGAATGATTTATTGGAACCGGAACGTGAAACACTAAAATGTGCAATGGAGTACGAGGTGTTCTAGGGACAATTGCAAATATTAGACCCGAAAAATATGATTTTTAGAAATATGTTCGCACAAAATTTTGGCATTTGGATGCAGATTTCTATGAAGCTGTGCAGACTACATTCACAATAGTCATATCAAATAACTCAGAATCGCAAGTACTACAATCCCACATATGATTTTTTGAAAAACCTGTTTGCGGAATGAAAATGTCAGCATAATTTAATGGTAGAAGCAGTTCAAATTTTGAAAAGTAATACATTAGTGAGATGATCCTTATTTAGTTTGCTTCTTTTACTTTGACAGGAAAATCGAGAGAAGTGTAGTTTACTCACAAATCGAGAGAAAACAAAAAAATACATGTTGGCTTCAACTCATTTTTACCCATTTTTTAATATAAATATAGCCACAGCCTCCACCCAAATTATCTTTGAAGGCCAATATTTTTTGCCACGTCCAAAAACATTTCATTTTATCCAAAAATACTTAATTTGTATAATATACAATCACAAGTCGCGTGTTCTAAAAGTGTAAACCTTGGCTTCAGCTATGTTAAATTTTCAAAAATATTGGTGATATACACTTTCACACGGGCAAAATGTGCCTCATCGAAATAATGGTTTTAGACCCCAAGTATGTTTGGACGAAATTGTTTCAGACAATTTGGAATTGGTTTAGCCATGTCCGTCTGTCTGTCTGGCTGGCTGGTGCGCACGATAACTCTTTCACAATATTTTGTCCAAACTTATTTCAAGTTCGAAAATGGGTTATATCCGTCCACTCCTTCCGGTACCTCCCCCACAAAAGTTCGAAAATGTTCGCAATATTGTGTGCACGATAAATCTTGAAAGGAGTAACTGATTTGGCCCATATTTTGCACATCGTGAAATTTATACCAGACATAGATGAGGTTCCAATATGCACACTATCGGTCCACTCCTTCGGGTACCTCCCACACAAAATTTCGGAAAAGTTCAGTTTAGGACCTGCTCTCTGATCGTTTTTATTTTTGTTGTAGCAACTTATACAATCTTTATTTGAGGCAAGTCCATACTTCCTGAGAAAATAGCCAGAAAGTTGAAAAATTCCCTGTGGCACAATGTGTAGTGGTTGGAGAGCCCGATATCTCTCAACGGATCTGACGATTCGGTCTAAAATTTTACCATCGTAATATTTTGTCTGAACTTAGTTTAAGTTCGAGGATGAGCCATGTCGGTCCATTCTTTTTGGTACCTCTCCCACAAAAGTTCGAAAATATTCGGAAAATTTGTGCCCACGATAACTCCTGAAGGCAGTAACGGATTTGGTCCATACTTTACACATCGTAATATTTCTACGAGATATAGATCAGGCTTGAATATGGAATATATATGTCAACTCCTTCAGGTACCTCCCACACAAAATTTGGGAAAAATGCAGTTTAAGGTCTGCCTTCGAATCGTTTTTATCTTTGTTGTAACAACTTGTATTCGCTGCCCCTATTACAACGGTACGAGGTTTTTTAAGGGCAAGTCGATACTTCCTGAGAAAATATCCGAAAAGCTGTAAAAATCCCTATGGCACTATGAGTACGATAACTCTCGAACGGATCAGCTGATTCGGTCCAAAATTTGGCCTTCGTAATATTTAGTCCAAACTAAGTTTAAGTTTGAAGATTGACACTATCGGTGCGCACCGTCCCTTAGTTCTGTTCGACGAAACTTTGGAAAATTATACCGATGCTTTTCTTTGTGGTCCTGTTTAAGAGATTTTATGTTTTTCGTGGGCAAGTCCATGATTCCTAATATCGTGGGCCAAAACCTCTAAGTTATACCTTGACCATCGGAAATGACTGTTGGGCACAAAATCTATCAAAAGGAAAGAATCCCAAAATAAGATCCACTTCCTAAATGGACTATGTCGGTCCATTCCTTAAAATACATACGTTTCAGTTCACACAGGCTGAGGGTATATCTCCGTCGGCAAAGCCGACTGATACTTTTTTACTTGTTCATTATCATTTTTTTCGGTAAAAAAACAAATGTTTTACACTGGTATAGAGGAAAATATGTATTGACAAATTTTAAAAAAAATTAAGAAAAATAGTTTTCATTCGAATCCCACTACCAAATAGGACTTAACATTTTTTGAAATGACCGTAGTTTAACACAAAAAAAAAAATTTCAAGAAAATCGAAAAGTACAATCATTTATAAAAATTGATTTTAAATATTAAATCGCGAAAATTGCATTCAAGATCACTTTGAAATTTTTTTCCTACTTTGTATTAAATAGCTGATAGAACAACACAAAATAAAAAAAAAGATTTTTTCAAATTGGACCAATTTTAAAGAAGTTATGAGTATTTCTTTGCATATAGTTTTTACAGAATTCGACTTTTTCAAGGCGCGATATTTTTTAAGTAGTTAGTCAAAAATATCTGAAAATATACTAAAATGTTTTGCTAATGGGCAGCATCACCACGTCAAACAATATAGGATATAGACCCCATAGAACGGTACCACCCGATTTTCAATATTTTGAAAGTTTTAGCTTCATTGTCACACCGAAATGGCTGAAATTTGGTACTTAGTCTTCGTTGGGGGTATAAAACTTGCCCCTAGAATTTTGTCTGTAAAGGTCCACGGCTTTATATAACCCCCACAGAATGGTACCTACCGATTTCCAGTATTTTGAATATTTCAATATTTCACCGAAATGGCTGAAATTTGGTATTTGGTCTTTGTTGGGGATATTAACTTTCCCCAGACATTTATTGGTACAGGTCACGCATTCATATAGCCCTCATAGAACGGTACGGTGCCGGGACATAACTCCCGTTGGGAGTTATGACATAAGTCCCAATTGGAGTTATGTCCGCTTTTAAAATTTAAGTATTTTTACAATTTAAGGAGATAAAAAGTCGAAAATATATTTGAAAAAAAAAAAACAAGTAAGAAGGGCGTTAAGTTCGGCCGGGCCGAACTTGTTATACCCTCCACCACAAGTTGTATTGAAGTAAAATGGAATAATTAGTTTCCTTTCGTGTATGAAGAAGACTTAATACTAAATTTCAGCAATTTCGGTAAAACAATGTGAGGAACCATTCTATGGGGGCTATTTCAAAACGTCGATCTATACCGACAAATTTCTGACGAAAAGTTTTTAGGCTCAAAGAAGACTAAATACCAAATTTCCTATATTTCGGTAAGAGAATATGGCTAAAACTAAAAAATACCGAAAATCAAGAAGTAAGCTTCTATGGGGATATAGGAAGACATGTACCTATACTGATAATACTCTTCTGGAATATTTTATAACTCTTGGAAGACGAAATAACGAATTTCACCCATTTCGGTTGGATATTGACGTCACAACCTTCAGTATTACGAAAATCCGGAGGTACCGTTCTATGGGGGCTATATCGAAACGTGGACCTATACCGACGAATTTTAGTCAGAAATCGGGCAATATGAAAGCGTGGATCTGTACAGACATATTTCTGGCGAACAGTTTTATATCACATTGAAGACTAAATACCAAATTTCAGCCATTTTGGTGGACTATTGAAGACACAACCTTCAAAATAGGAAAAATCGGGAGATACCTTTGCATGGGGGATATATGAAGGCGTGGACCTATACCGACAAATTTAAAGGGGAAGTTTGAAAACCCACAACAACGTGAATACCCAAATTTCAGCCAATTCGGTGCAATATTGAGGCCACAACGTTCAAAATACCGAAAATCGGGAGGTACCGTTCTATGGGGGCTATATGAAGGCATGAAACGATACCGACAAAGTTCTGGGGGGAAAGTTTTATACCACAGACTAAGTACCAAATTTCAGCCATTTCGGTGTGATAATGAAGCTAAGACCTTCAAAATACCGAAAATCGGGAGGTACCGTTCTATGGAGTCTATATGAAGGTGTGGACCGATACCGACAAAATTCTGGGGGAAAGTTTTATACCCCTAAAGAAGACTACGTACCTAATTTCAGCCATTTTGGTAGGATAATGAAGCTAAAACCTCCAAAATACCGAAAATCGGGAGGTACCGTTATATGGGGGCTATATGAAGGCATGGACCGATACCGACAAAGTTCTGGGGGAAAGTTTTGTAGCCCTAAAGAAGACTACGTACCAAATTTCAGCCATTTTGGTAGGATAATGAAGCT
This sequence comes from Musca autumnalis, assembly GCF_047663935.1. NCBI lineage: Eukaryota > Metazoa > Arthropoda > Insecta > Diptera > Muscidae > Musca > Musca autumnalis. Next base: position 222,478,298 of record NW_027411644.1, read on the forward strand.
AAAACCTTAAAAATACCGAAAATCGGGAGGTACCGTTCTATGGTACCGTTCAAATCGACATAGAAATTTATGCTGATCAATAATATATATACTTTATAGGGTCTCCGACGAATATTTCGATGTGTTACAAACGGAATGACAAATTTAATTATACCCTCCATATGGTGGAGGGTATAAAAATCGCGCGATTTTTTATCAAAATATGTTAACAAAGAAGATAAATAGTGAATATTCAAATACTTTCTGAAAAACGAAAATATATTTTAAAAAATAGCGCGATTTCCTTAACAAATATTTTTATACCCTCCACCATAGTATGGAGGGTATATTAAGTTTGTTTTTCCGTTTGTAACGCATTGAAATACTCATTTGCGACCCTATAAAGTATATATATTCTTGATCAGGGTAAAATTCTAAGTCGATCTGAGCACGTCCGTCCGTCCCACAGTGGAAAAAAGTACCGATTTAGCGCGCCAAAAGTAAAAGTCTATGTTTTATTGTATGTTTGTCCATAAATTCGATATGAACAGCAATAAATTGACAATTTTACTTCATTTATTAATATATTTGGTAAATTTGTATTTTTACCGTAGAATGGTACCTATCGATTTTCGGTATTTTAAAGATTTCTACCACATTATCCAACCGAAACGGCTAGGATCTGGTATTTAGTCTCCGTGGGGGTTATGCATACACTCCTATAAACATTTTCGGTATAGGACCATGTTTTCATATAGCCCCCATATACCGGTACCACCGATTTCGGTAATTTTGGAGGTTTTAGCCATATTATCCAACCGATATAGCTGAAAGTTGACATTTAGTCTTCGTTGGTGGTATAAAATATTCCAACGGAGAATTTTCGGCGCAGGTACACGCATAGATATGGCCCCCATAGAAAGGTACCGCTCTAATTACAGCATTTTTACATAAAAAATGATATTAATAAAAATAGTAATAAAATAAAATGTTGCAGTTTGTTGCAGCTAAAATTTTACAAATCAGTTAAGAACTATGTGTACTAAAAATAAAATAAAAAATCTACGCGCCATCCCGCGACACTCCTTAATAATAGCTTTAACAAAGTGCTCAATTTGGAAAAAAAGTCGGATGTCACATGCTTTAAGTGTAAAATCCGAGTTGCAATAAATAACATCTTATATTCAACATTTTTTAAATCACCTGCTTCACGAAATGTTAAATTCAATAAAGCTTTAAAATTACTTTGTAAGAAGAGTGCATGCGACGATCACAAATTTACTACTAAACTATATTATGAAAACTAGTTAAAAAAATGTCAACCAAAAACGGACCGTTATTCCGCTTAGACTGATGCAAAACAAATTATTTTAAATGCCGTTGCATTCTGTGGACACCTTAGATTAATACTGCAACAATCATTTTTAAATTGGCGTATGCGATTTTTTTTACTTTTGGCGCGCTAGATCGGTATTTTTTTCCACTGTGCGTCCGTCCGTCCGTCCGTCTGTGGTAATCACTCTAGCATCCACAAAAATGAAGATAGGACGCTGAAATTTTGGGAAAATGCGTCTTTTGTTTGCAGGCAGGTCAAGTTCGATGATGGGCTATATCGGTCCACGTTTTGGTATAGCCCCCATATAACGGTACCCCCCGATTTACGGTATTTTGACGTTTTTAGCTACATTTTCAGACCGATTTGGCTATAATTTGGCATTTAGTGTTCTTAAGTGTCAATAAACATATATAACAAAACTTGTGGACATAGGTCCACGTTTTGGTATAGCGCCCATATAACGGTACCCCCCCATTTGCGGTATTTTGACGTTTTTAGCTACATTTTTAGACCGATTTAGCTATAATTTGACATTTAGGGTTCTTAAGTATCAATAAACTTATATAACAAAAGTTGTGGACATAGGTCCACGTTTTGGAATAGCCCCCATATAACGGTACCCCTCGATATACGGTATTTTGACGTTTTCAGCTACATTATCTGACCGATGTAGCTATAATTTGACATTTAGGGTTCTTCAAGTCTTAGTAAACTTATATATAAGAAGTTGTGGACATAGGTCCACGTTTTGGTATAGCCCCCATATAACGGTACCCCCCGATTTGCGGTATTTTGACGTTTTTAGCTACATTTTCAGACCGATGCAGCTATAATTTGACATTTAGGGTTCTTAAATGCCAATAAACTTATATAACAAAACTTGTGGACATAGGTCCACGTTTTGGTATAGCCCCCATATAACGGTGCCCCCCGATTTGCGGTATTTTGACGTTTTTAGCTACATTTTCAGACCGATGCAGCTATAATTTGACATTTAGGGTTCTTAAATGCCAATAAACTTATATAACAAAACTTGTGGACATAGGTCCACGTTTTGGTATAGCCCCCATATAACGGTACCCCCCGATTTGCGGTATTTTGACGTTTGTAGCTACATTTTCAGACCGATTTAGCTATAATTTAACATTTAGGGTTCTTAAGTATCAGTAAACTTATATAACAAAATTTGTGGACATAGGTCCACGTTTTGGTATAGCCCCCATATAACGGTAGCCCCCGATTTACGGTATTTTGACGTTTTTAGCTGCATTTTCAGACCGATGTAGCTATAATTTGACATTTAGGGTTCTTAAATGTCAATAAACTTATATAACAAAAGTTGTGGACATAGGTCCACGTTTTGGTATAGACCCCCTTTTAACGGTACCCCCCGATTTACGGTATTTTGACGGTTTTAGCTACATTTTCAGACCGATTTAGCTATAATTTTACATTTAGGGTTCTTAAGTATCAATAAACTTATAAAACAAAAGTTGTGGACATAGGTCCACGTTGTGGTATAGCCCCCATATAACGGTACCCCCCAATTTACGGTATTTTGACGTTTTAGCTACATTTTCAGACCGATGAAGCTTTAATTTGACATTTAAAGTTCCTTAATGTCAACAAACGTATGTGACAAAACTTGTGGACATAGGTCCACGTTTTGGTAAAGCCCCCATATAACGGTACCACCCGATTTACGGTATTTTGACGTTTTTAGCTATCAATTGACATTTAGGGTTCTTAAATGTCAATAAACCTTTATAACTAGTGGACATAGGTCCATGTTTTGGAATAGCCCCCATATAACGTTACCGTCCGATTTCAGGTATTTTGAGAATTTTACCTACAAGTTTTAACCGAATTATCTGTAATTTGAACATTTGACATTTGAAATTCTTAGTGGTTACCACACCTCTCCACCAAAAATTGTCAAGAAACGGTACCTCCTGATTTTCAGTAATTTGATGATTTTACCTACAATATAAAACCGAACTAGCTGTAATTTGACATTTGAAGTTCTTAGTGGTCAGAACACCTCTCCATCAAAAATTGCCAACATAGGTCCATGTTCGGATATAGCTTCCATGTAACGGTACCTCCCAATTTTCAGTAATTTGGCAATTTTAGCTACAATTTTTAACAGAACTAACTGTAATTTGACATTCGAAGGTTGTAGTGGTCACCACACATCTGCATCAACAATTTTCAACATAGCCCCAATATAACGATACTTCCCGATTTTCGGTACTTTGAGGATTTTACTTAAAATGTTTAACAGAACGTACCATCATGTTTTTGTATAGCCACAAAACAAACCTCCCGATTTTCCGTACCTTAGCTTTATTTTTTGGACGAACTTTCTGTAATTTGTTCATATAAGTTCAAATTATCGTATAGCCCAGATACCTCCGAACTAGCTGTTAATGACATTTGAAGTTCCCACGTTATGTACCAATTTTCGATATTTTGAGGATTCTAGCTAAATTTTTTAACCGAATTAGGAGCTATTTGACATAAAGGCTCCCATCAAAAACTGTCAACATAGGCCCATGTTTTATTATAACCCCTATATAACAGTACCTCCCAATTTCTAGCCCACCAAAAATTGTCAACAGTTAGATATTGGCACCATAAAAAAGGACCTCCCGAATGAAGCATTTTATGTACATTATCTGACATTTTAGCGTACTCACTTAAAGTTGGGGACAGGAATGAATATTTTATGGTGGAGGGTATGAAAAGTTCGGCCCGGCCGAACTTAATGCTTTTTTACTTGTTACAATTTAAAACTTCTCCTAACTGCCACTTACATCATTTCAGGCATAATTTCGATTTTAAATAATTATATGAAATCAGGAGGATTTTGTGGTTACTTCGGCATTGGTTGGCACTTAGGCCTTCCCAAATGTATAATTCCGCTTACATTCTAACTTCTACTCTACAATTTAAAAAAATGTATAACTCTAAATTTCAAAATTAAGCAAAGAAATAATTTATAAATTAAAAAAACTCGTTGGGAAATGACTGAAATTTGGTATTTACTCTTAGTTGGGAGTATTCAGCTTTCTCCTCTAAATTTGTCGGTATAGGTCCACGCCTTCATATAGCCCCCATCATACAAATTCTCGGTATTTTGAAGGTTGAATGGCTGAAATATGGTATTTAGTCTTCGTTGGTGTTAAACTGCCCCCAGAAGTTTGTGCGTACAGGATCATGCCTTCATATAGCTTCCATTTCCGACTGAAATTCTTCGGTATAGGTGCACGTTTCGATATATCCCCCCTAGAACAGTACCTCCTGATTTTCGTAATTGTGAAGGTTGTGACGTCAATATCCTACAGGAATGACTGAAATTTGTTATTGAGTCTTCCATGGAGTTATAAAATATTCCAGTAAAGAAATATCAGTATAGGTCCACGCCTTCCTATGTCCCCCATAGAAGCGCACTTCTTGATTTTCGGTGTTTTTAGGTTTTAGCCACATCCCCTTACCGAAATATAGGAAATTTGGTATTTAGTCTTCTTTGAGTCTAAAAACTTCCCCCAGAAATTTATCGGTATAGATGGACGTTTTGATATAGACCCCATAGGATGGTACCTCCCGAATTTCGGTTATTTTGAAGGTTAACCACATTGTTTTACCAAAATTGTTGAAATCATCAATTATTAAACATAATGTAAATAAATGTTTTATGATATGTTTAGACACATTTGGTTTGATAAGTTCCAAAAATCCCAACATAAGTAACAATCCATTATCCTCTTTCCAATAAACGCAAAATATTGTTCAAGTTTTCGAAGTACAGTTCAGCGGAGGTTAACCACATTGTATTACCGAAATTGTTGAAATCTCATATTTGGTCTTCTTCATATACGAAAAGAAACTAGTTGTTCCATTTTGCTTCAATAATGCCAAGTTTACACTTCCGCTCTAAAATCCACTGGATTTCACGAAATCCTGAAATACATCCCGGTGTTTACACAAACATATCACAATGATCAAGGTAGATGCATATGCGCAGTTGATCGAACATGAATTTTCAAAACAAGTTGTTGTAAATTGAATTAGTCATCAAAAATATACGAAAATATAGAACTTTACAACTTTATTTCGAAAATTATCGTAAAATTATCTATATATCGTATTAATTGTGTATAGTAATAACAAATAAAAAAATAAAAAATAATTTTATCGTTGAGACATCATAATAATAAATTTTGATAGATAAAAGTTGTGTTCAGAGCTTGCAGCAGTTTTCCCGTTTAGTGCTAAAAATGCGTTCCCGTACTCCGAAGTTTAGCAAGACTTGCACTTCTCTTTAAACAAAAACAGCGCCGAATAACACCCTATTCTCCTGTTTTTCGCCATACAATTTTGGCATAGTAGAAACTAGCAACATGTTCATTATCATCTGAATACGATAGCTGATACGTTGATTTGCTGCAGTTTTCGCAATTTCCGTAATTTTTTCGTTCCATTATTTTTTAAGAAATTTGTATGGGGAATCAATTTTTGACAATTCGCTCTTTTTTCTAACATTACCATTAAAAAAGTACAATAACACACTGAAAAATAGCCTTGTGACAAAGAAATTTAATATTTTTTTGTTTACAAATTTTGATACTAAAATTTTTTGTTGCATCAATTGACCATCTACCTTGTTTATTGTGATACGTGAAAAGTGTTGCAACTTTTGGTACTTTTTCAGGCAATAACAGGGTTGTATATCATGTGTACTGCGATTTCGATGTTGATTTCGCTGAAATCACGAAATGAGATGATTTCATTTTTGTATGCGAAATCATGATAATTTTTGCTTGATTCCGCGCGAAATCACGAAACGCCTTCGAAATCACGAAAAGACGCCGAATGTAAACCAAACATAAAGCTCGTGGTGGAGGGTATAATAGGTTTTTTCCCATATTTCCTCACTGATCATTGTGGTAGATATATTCGTCTGATTATCATGCAATTCCTCGACAAAGAGTAATTTTCTCCTTCTTGATGCTCCTTCTCCTAGAGTATTTTTGTAAACATTTATTTAAATTTAGTTTTATTTTATATTCAGATATTCTTGCAACTAATGTGGCTGCTGTTGTTCTTGTTTTTATTATTTTACTAAAAACAATTTCATTGCATATTTCCATTGTTGTTATTACAAATTCGCATGACACTGATGTTGAATAAATATTTAAAAATGTTGCAGAGACTGAGTTGGGGTATTTGAGTTGTGTTGAGCAGTTGCTGATGTTAAATTGTTTTGTTCCAACTGCAGTTGTTGTAGCTGTTGTTGTTGTCATGACTCTTGCTACAATTGCACTTTGCTTCGTTTGGCTTGCCTGAATGTCTGCAATTTTGATGGCATTCTATGCATTTACAATTTGCTGTTATGTGGAATGCATTTCCTTTTCCGTTTCTGGCATAATTTTTGGTATTTTACTTTGTAATTTCCGGTTGGAAGTTTATATTTGCATTATGTATGAATAGTATGTATGGTGAATAAATGTAGTTATTAGGGAAATGTTTGTTATAAACAACAAATAATATAGTGCATCAAAAATCATAAAGGCAATCGAGGTAAATAAGGTAAAGTAATATGATTATTTATTGATAATAATACTGCATTTACACAGAGTGTGGAAGATGTTTTACAACGTCAATAAAAACGAGTCACAAATCTATGTGAATTTATTTTCTATACATGTAGGAAATAACCTCTATAGGACACACATACACATTTCTTTTAACATTATTTCCCCTCGATTTGTATTAAAATGAGCAATAGAAAGGTTTATTGGTGTCATAGTACACAAACGTGTTCCATAAAAAACATTCAGTGATTGTAAAGAGTGTTCATAAACATAAAATACTGAAATAAATGTGTTGGTGCCAAAAATGAAACTTGATATTTTTAACATTTGTATACTCGTATGCTGTGACTAACATTTGTACCCAAAGGATACAATATATATTTCCTCTTTGTAGCTAAAGTTTTCACAAACCTTGCACATATCCAACGGTGAAACATTTTTGTTTTCAACAGCTGCAACTGAATTGAAATATCTTCTAGAGAGAAGAAAAGCAAATTTGCCTTTAATGGCTATACAACTGTGACAGTGTGAGTAAAAGCATCTGCATGCTAGGGTTTGGCAAATAACGTATTCAATTTCAATGACAAGAGTACGGATGTTGTGTTGGTTTTTTATTCAATATTTCAAACTAGGACAATGTCTTCTGACAAAAAAGAACCAAACACCTTTAAACCATCGATGTTGCTCAATGAACATGACGCCTGTTGTTATTGAGATCAATAAGGGAAAATAAAAACAAGTAAAAAAGTATCAGTCGGCTTTGCCGACAGAGATATACCCTCAGCCTGTGCAAATTGAAACACTTTTTTCACAAAAGACTTATGTATTTAGGGGGTTTCAAAATTTCGGTCGTATGAACCGACAAAAATGTTGATTAGGATTAAAGTTCAAAAATTTTGCGGAAAAGGTTCTCAAAGGAATGGACCGACATAGACCATGGGGTGCCATAGGGTGTTTTTACAACCTTCGGGCGAATGTAAGTTGCTTCAACAAAAATCAAAGTGATTCAATAGCAGGTCTTAAAGTGAACTTATCCAAAATTTTGTGTGGGAGGTACGGGATGGAGTGGACAAATATAGTCCATATTCGAACCAGATCTATATCTGGTAGATATTATGAGAATGTGTAAAGTATGGACCAAATCGGTCACTCCCATCAAGAGTTATCGTGCGCACAATTTTTCCGAATATTTTTGAACTTGCGCTTCCACCCATAAACATGGTGTCATAGGGTTTGTTTTTCAACTTTCAGGCTATTTTTTCAGGAAGTAAGGAGTTGCCCCTGAGGAAACTTGTACCTTCGTATAGGGGACAGTGAATACAAGATGCTGCAACAAAAACCAAGGCGATTGGAGAGCAGGTCCTAAACTGAGCTTTTCCGAAATTTCGTGTGGGAGGTACTCGAAGGAGTTTACCGATTGAGTCCATATTGGAACCTCATCTAAGTCTGGTAGAAATTACACGATGTGCAAAGTATGGACCAAATCGGTTACTCCCTTCAAGAGTTATCGTACGCACAAATTTTCCGAACATTTTCGAACTTTTGTGGGGGAGGTACCGGAAGGAGTGGACCGATATAATCCATCTTTGAACTTGAACTAAGTTTGGACAAAATATTACGAACGCCAAATTTTGGACTGAATCGGCAGATCCGTTCGAGAGTTATCTTGCGCTCCAACCACTACACATGGTGTCATAGGGTTTTTTGTAACTTTCAGGCTATTTTCTCAGGAAGTATGGACTTGCCCCTAATGAAACTTACAGCGTCGTATAGAGGACAGCGAATACAACTTGCGCAAAGAAAAATCAAAGCGATTCGAGACCAGGTCCTAAACTGAACTTTTCCGAAATTTTGTGTGGGAGGTACCCGAAGGAGTGCACCGATTGAGTCCATATTGGAACCTCATATAAGTTTGGTAGAAATAACACGATGTGCAAAGTATGGACCAAATCGGTTATTCCCTACAAGAGTAATCGTGCGCACAAGTTTTGCGACAATTTTTGAACATTTGTGGGGGAGGTACCTGAAGGAGTGGACCTATATGGCCCATCTTCGAACTTAAATCGAATCTGGACAAAATATTTCGATACCCAAAATTTGAACCGAATCGATTGATCCATTCGAGAGTTATCGTGCGCACCAGCCAGCCAGACAGACAGACGGACAGACAGACAGACAGACATACAGACAGACGGACGGACATTGCTAGATCTACTCAAAATTGTCTGAAACGGATATCGTACAAACATACTTGGGGTCTAAAACCATTATTTCGATGAGGCACATTTTTGGTCGTATCAAAGTGTAAATACCCTCTTTAGCCTAAAGGCTGAGGGTATAAAAATACATTTTATTTTGGAACAATTTCCAAGAAAATACAATTTCTTGTTTATAGGTCGGTGTTCGTGGAAATTGTTTCAGTAAATTATTCAAAGCTGCAAAGAGCATAAATTGGGGATAAAATTAAAATTAAATGCTGAAAATTTAATGCAAATCCATAAGATTACCAAGCAAAGACATTTAAATTATATTTTGGCGGGTCAAAAAAACTGTCATTAAATTAAATAAGAATTTGACTGTGAATTTATGATAAGTAGCATAAAATATCTGGCCTTCTGATGCTCCTAGTCAAAATAGACATGCGTATAAGGAGGAAATAGCAATACTTACTATAAAGCTGAATTTTGGAAAAAAGCTAGGGTTATTCGGAGTCAAAGATAATTTTTATACCCTACACCCTTATGTGGGGAGGGTATTATAAGTTGTTTTTGCCCAAAAAGTTTGTAACGCATCGAAATAATAGTCGTAGACCCATACTTATATATACCAAAATGAATGTCTCGACGAGTTCAGTCGATCTGGCTATTTGTGTCCGTCCGTCCGTCAGTCCATCTAAACCTTGTAATCACGCTACAGGTCGCAATTTTGATCGGATCATCACCAAATTTTGGGCGTTGACGAGGGTCCCGGAGGGGAAGAAGCCTATTTATTTTGGTGATGGTCGGATAATATTCAGGGGTCGAAATGGACAAAAAACTTATTTGGGGAAAAAGTCAACGTTTTATTTTCAAAGCGAATACATATCTCCGCATCTGTAAGGGGTATGTCAAAAGCAAAACTAATGAAAGTAGATGATATCACCTTTACAACAATGTAAAGTAGGTTGTCGTAGGTGGTCAAACAACCAAGATATCGCAATAGTCGCTAATACAACCCAACTTTTCATTTTTCCGATTTTAATTATAATGACGAATATCACAGCTCTGGAGCTTCCAAAAACATGAAAGTAGAATATACTAGCTTTACAATGCACGATGGGGCCGATGACAGGTTTTTGAGGCAAAAAATCACAGGGGCAAGCTAGACCTTCAAAATTTCGTGCAGATGTTTATAATCGGCCTAGAAACTAATCTGCCAAATTTGGTTGATATCGGTTAATATATAGATATAGCTCTCATATATATGTTCGACCGATTTCGAGTAATTGATGGACCAAACACGAAAATTCTGTCCAATTATGATGATATTTGAAATATGTGGCGGAATTCGGACTGGAAATAAGTTTGCCAAGTTGTTTTGAAATCGGTTCAGATTTGGATATAGCTCCCATATATATTTTCGCCGGATTTGAGGTATATGATGCAACAAACATGCAATTTCTGTCCAATTTCGATGAAATTTGAAACGTGTGACAGGATTCGGTCTAGAAATATGTTTGCCAAATTATATTGAAATCGGTTCAGATTTGGATATAGCTCCCATATATATTTTCGCCCGATTTGAGGTATTTGGTGCAACAAACACGCAAATTCTGTCGAATTTCGATTAAATCTAAAATGAGTGACGGAATTAAGGCTAGAAAAAGGTAGGCCAAATTATATTGAAATCGGTTCAGATTTGGATATAACTCCCATATATATTTACACCCAATTTAGGTATTTCGTGAAGCAATCACGCTATATATGTCCAATTGTGATGAGATTTAGAGTGTCTGACGGAATTTGGTCTAGAAAACATTATTGAGACATCATATTGAAATCGGTTCAGATTTGGATATATCGTTCATAAATTTTCTCTATCGAAGTTAACTGTTTTCTCATTTTAGTTGGTTGATACCACCGACGTAGCCAGGGGGGGGGGGGCCCGGGGGGCCCGGGCCCCCCCCGAAATGTTTTTAGTTCCCATAGGATATTAGCTTATGTTACACATTTTTTTAATTTTTGAGTACTGTTTTATGTTGTTCAAGAAATATGTAAAGTAGTTGGAAGCATTACAGAGAATTATTTAACTACATTCATATACTTATTGTCCAACATATTTGAAAATATAAAAATAATGAACAAGTTAGACTTTTTGAGCAATTTTATGCATAGTTCTTGTTAACTTTTAAGGCGTTGTTTAAGCGTTTAATCGGAATTTTATGCTGACTGTGTTACTGATTTCAGAACAATACGTTTATTTGTATTTATTGAACGTCTGTAACATATTAGGTCCAATACTTTGGCATATAAACAACATCCAGAAAAAACATTTTTGCGATATTTTGTTTTTGAAATTTTTTATAAGAGCAATTCAACAATAAAATGTGAAACCGTTGCTTAATCTTTGTGGTTTTAAATATACAAACATTTTCTCTAACACGTTTTTATAATGAACTATTTTGAAATTCATAACAATTACAAATTCTTTGTGTTTGAAATTTGCAATAAAAAAACTATGTATATCAACCATTTTAATGATATAATTTCTGCTCCAACGCAGTGTCGTAAATGTCTATTGTACAAAATGATTTTTCTGTCGAATCTTTATGTTTTGTTCGACCTTTCGAATGTTAATAAAATCAAGATTATTGAGCTTGAGGTTAATATATATATTTTACTAGCTAACCCCGGTGCGCTTCGCTACCCCGAATAAGGTAAAATATATTTTGACACATTTATTTGTAGGCCAATTTTCGTCACTCATTGCAACTTTCATTAAAATCGGGTATATATGAAATCCGACGAAAATATATATGGGAGCTATATCGAAATCTGAACCGATTTCAATATAATTTGAAACATTTATTTATAGACCCAATTCCGTCACACATTCCAAATTTCATTGAAATTGGAAATACATAGCGTGTTTAATGCATAAAATACATGAAATCGGCCGAAAATATATATAGGCGCTATATCCAAATCTGAACTGATTTCAATTCTAGACCATTTTAGACCGATTTATTTCTAGACCAAACTCCTGCACACATCCAAAATTTGGAGACATTATCTGTTAGCATTCTATAGATACTTGCATAAAAAATCTAATTTTTTTGGAGGTACCTCCGATTTTAATGCTATATCTCCGGATCAAAGCGGAATTTCAGAAATTTTTATAGCCTATGTTTCCTTCAGGCCATGTAGTGATATACTTTGAAAATTTCAGGAAGATCGGTTAGCGGTTTTTGAGTCCATAAACTTCAAACAAACAAACAAACGTACAAAGATTTTTCTACTTTATATATATTGATTTATTACATATTATTTCCAATATTTCAAAATTACAATGAATTTCATCTTCAAAGATTTTTCTGTCGATTAATCTTTGAATAAAACCAGAAGAAAACGACATAGAAACCCACATCAATTGTATTTTGGGAAGAACTTTCAATGGATGCACATTTCTAGAAATGTTAATTTTTCCTGCTTTTTTCCTTGTGACGACAACCGAAATCTAAAAACTAATCGGAAACAGGTTCTTATTCGTCAAAATCTCAACAAGTACCACTCGACTTTGCGGACAGGAATATACCCTGAGCCTGTGTGAATTGAAACTTTCATCTATAGACAGATCGAATAGCGGCTACACAGCCAAAATCCTTAAACCCAATAACTATGCATTAGGAGATTTTCAGAAATTTGTAGCCATTTTCGGACGTATGAACTTGCAAACAAAATATGGATTTGTATCTTTGATCACAAGTGTTGCGGAGGAGGTATGAAGAAATGGACCGGACCGACATAGTTCATTTTTGGAGTAGATCTTATTTTGGGAGTCATTCCTTTTAAAAGATATTGCGCCCACTACTCATTTCAGTTCGCCACAGTATAATTTTCACCTTTTGACTCTTATGTCAGGAAATATGGACTTGCCCACGAAAAACTTAATACCGCTCTAAACTGCACATAAACAACTATTTTGAAGGTTTGTGAGGGAGGTACCCCAGTATGGCCATTTTCGAGCAAAAACTAAGTTTGGAAAAAATATTACTAAATCTAAAGTTTGGACCAAATCTGTTGCTCCGTTCAAGAAAACTCGCGCATACCCCTTTAGCTAAAATTCTGGAAATTTGGGGAGAAAATACCAGAAGAAGTAGACCGAAAAGCACCATCTTCGAATTTTGTATATAAAAGGCTCGCTGAAATATTGCGATAAACAAAGTTTGGACCAACGCAGTATCCGGTTCGAAAGTTGTCGTGTGCACTAGCCACTACACATGATTGCTTAGGTGTTCTTTACAGCTTTCGGGCCATTTTCTCTGGAAGTACCCAGCAAACCAATCGTACCGACATCGTAACGAGATCGGAACAAAATTCGGACGATACGTCCGATATCTGATCCGAAATCGTAACGATATCTTAACGAAAGTTGTATGAAGTGGTTGACATAATTTCGGAACGAACATCGGATCGATTTCGTTCCGATTTCGTAACGAAATCTGAAGAAAATCCTTCGGAAATTTGGAAAGGAAATTTCTTTAAGACATTCGTTCCGAAATCGGAACGAAATCGGTACAAAATCTGAACTATTTCCTCTCCGAAAAATCGTTTAGAAATCCGAACGAAATCTGAACGACTTTGCTTCCGAAATTGTTCAGAAGTGCCGGACATTTGGTTTGCTAGGTATAGACTTGCATCTGAAAAACTTGTACGGTAGTAATAGGAGCCCCGAGAACACTTGTTGCAAAAAAGCAAAGCGTTTCCAGAGAGTTTTTTATTTATTAATTTATTTATTTCATATTTTTACTTATAACTAATTATTATCATAAAAGAATTAAAGCCATGACCATTGAGGTCTTAAGCTTACACAGCTTATCCAGAGAGGACTTATACTGCACTTCGCTGAAAAATGTTGAAATACTCTGCGGAAGTTTGCCGAAAGAGTAGATGGATCAAAATATCACGAAGGCCAAATTTTGGACCGAATCGGTTGATCTGTTTGAGAATTATCGTGCTCCCCAGGCGGCTACCCAGACGAACGGACATAGCTAAGTCGACTCCAAGTTTTCTGAAACAGATTTCTTCCAAACACACTTTGGCCAAACACACGATGAGGCACATTTTGGCTAAAGACTGAGAGTATAAAAAATGCAAATTGGGAAAAATTGTGGTTATTGATTTTTGCTAAAAGAATGTATACATGTATAGACCTTGGATTGGGCGACATAATTTCATTTCAAACGAAGTTAAGACTGGATTCCAGAGATCCCCTTGTTCCTGATAAATTTATGAGAAGATCCAGAATTTCTATAAGTGAAGTCCGACGATTGGACGCCAAAATTAGTCTATTGACAGATGCACGATTTGGCGACAGATTTTGTCAGTTACATAACCGCGATTAGGTGCTAGAATTTCTTGATGGATAGACTAACTATTGCTCAGCATTAGTTCTCGGCCTTCAGAAATTCTTTGCGATATGTAGACATCGGATTTTTGCATATTTTTGAAAATTGTAATGTAAAGATATTTGAAAATTAAATGTTATGATATTTCTAAGGTTTTCCATTGTATTCGCTTTCTTTTGGCCTTACCGAAGTGATATCACTGAATTTCATAACATTCACTGTAGTTGTGAATTAATTGATAAATGATACGCCCAAAAATATATGGCGTTATTAATATATTCATTGTTTTGACCCTATATTAACTGTGACATATTGTCAAAAAAGTTCTAAAAACAAGATAAAATTGGCCAAGAAGTCTTGCGCCATATGAACTAAAAAATAATATTGAAAATTATTTCATCAGTAGAATAAGTCTAAAATAAGGTTTACATCTTTGCTAAATAAAACATTTTTGCTAACATGAACTTTCAAAATTTTGGTCAGATGGGCCCCCCCCGAAATGAAATCCTGGCTACGTCCCTGGTTGATACCGAACTTCCTTGAGAACATAGTTTAAACATTCTTCTTTTGAAAAATTGGCCGAAACGGAGGCGGCATGAATCAAGAGCTTGGTATTGTTGCCGTGTTCATAAGAGACTTCCTTCACTATAATCCACATTAGGGCGCCCTCTCTTCTTTTTATCATTACCTTTTTATCATTACCTCTTTGGGGCCCCACAGAGAAAGAAGCCTATTGATTTTGGTGATAGTCAGATAATATTTAGGGGTCGGAATGGGGAAAAACTCATGTGGAGACAAATTCAAAGTTTTATTCTTTGTGAATATATCGGTTTCTAGTAGGGGTATTTCAACGGCAAAGTCTGTCAATGGAAGAAGAAAATATCACCTTTACATTGGTGTAAAGTAGGTTGGCGAAGGTGGTCAAATAAGAGAAATACCACAATAGTCGGTAATGAATCCAATTCTTTTGCAATCACGCTACAGGTAGCAATTTTGATCGGATAGTCACGAAATTTTGGTTGCTTGTGGGGGTCCCAGAGAGAAAGAGGCATATTGTGTTTGATTGTAGTCGGATTATATTCCCTAAAAGAAATGTTTACCAGTGAAAAGCTTATGCATAGGGGTAGTGGTGTAGGGTATCACATGGTCGGCCCCGTTCCGACTATAGCCTTTCCTCACTTGTTTGCAGGTCATATTCAGTTTTTTGGATTTCTTTTGGCCTTGGGACTTATCAAAAATCGGCTATAGTGAAAGTTGTAGATTTAAAAACTAGGGTAAAAAGGGGAGAATGCTACGCTCATTTTAACTTAAACAATTTTCGCAGCAGCACAAAGCTGTAACCATCGCATTATCTTCATATTTACACTGGAAATATTTTTGGTCACTTTAACCAAACTAGTGGATGTGCGGTGCAGTGTTTTCAAAAATTTTTTTTGTACCATTGTGTCCATATTATGTTTAAATTTATGTTTGGGTTGTCATAGAATTTTTTAACATGTGCTTACAAAAATATCGTATTTCAAAATAAAAAAATAATAATGTTTTATGGTATCGTAATTAACATACCTTAATTTGTGCCAGCATTCAAAATCTGTAATAAAAAAATATTAAAGAGTAATTAGATAAATTAATTATGATTGTAGATTAGGCCGGGCGATTTGAAAACTTTAATGGGCCCTTCGCGCTTCTGATTTCTGGGATTGAACAGAGCAAAAAGGTCCACTAGACCATATGTCTGCGGTGAAAATCGAGCCTCCCGATTTTGACTTGAAGTTTTTTATTGACGTTTTTTTGGATATTTTGGCATACAACATCCCAACCAATGAGATTTGCGATCCAACACAAAGACCACAATTGTAGCCAACACAATAATTAAGAACTCTCTATTACATCGCAAAAGTATTGGAATGCTTCTTCAGGCAGTTTTGGTCTTGATAAAACTGCGCAAATTTTTCGGCAAATATCGATAAATGAGCACAGTGTCACAAAAGTTGACCAGAAAAATATTCAATCGTTCAGTTAAAAAAATCTATCATGTTGGGGTCCATGGACAACGAAAATACGTTTGTTTCGTTTGGGTCACTTCGTTTTATTGTTTTATGTAGTGAAAATCTGGGTTTCTTACATTTTCAAATTTAAACGGGCATATTTTCTTTTTCACAACGGATTGCTATTGATCCTTTTTTCTTTTAAAGGTGTGAATAATATCTTTCTAATAAGCTATTATTTTTTTAAATCGGGTAATAAATGACTAAGTTACAGTGGGTGAAGTGTAAAAAACCGGACCAATCCCAGGAATCAGAAACGCGAAGGGCCCAATAAGGTTTTTTCCTTCCACACAAACCGCCCCGGCCTATTGTAGATATATGAAAGCAAGTAAAAAAGTATCAGTCGGCTTTGCTGACCGAGATATACCCTTAGCCTGTGTGAATTGAAACTTTCAACCATCAATCTAATACCGGCTACGCAGGTTTTGTGGCCCTTTATTGGTTTGAAACTCAAAAGTGGTGCGGAGGATGTACTAGAAGGAATGGCCCCACATTGTCTATTTTAGAAGCGGAACTTATATTGGTAGTCACTCCCTTCGATAGATATTGTTCCCATTAGTCATTTCAGTTGGTCACCGTATAACAGGTCAGGAAGCATAGACTTGCCCACGAAAAAGATAATATCGCTTAAACTGGACCACAAAGAGTAGCATGGGTATAATTTTTCGAAGGATCTTCGAACAGATCCAAAAGTTTACTTGAACAAAATGTTGAAATTTTGTGGGTTTGGTACCCTAAGGGGAAGACCAATATGGCCCATTTGTGAAGTGAAACTACCTACATTTGGACTATATATTAGGTGATCCAAAGTTGTGAATAATTTTTTTTAACTTTTGGGGAGGAGTTACCGAATGGACAACATTTTATGAAGGTCAAATTCTGGACCGAATCGGCTGATCCGTTCGAGAGCTATCGTGCATTCCAGCCACTAAATATTGTGCCATACGAATGTTTTACAAATTTCGGTATCTTCTCTAAGAAAGTATGGACATACTCCTGATAAAATTTGTACCCTTGTAAATACAAGTTGAGTTAGACACAGAAAAAGCCACCCCGGAAATTTTGATTAAAAGCCTTATCACCATATTTTGTCGAATAGCGATAAAATATTTCGAATATAATGGGAAAATGTTTATCAAACATGAAAATGTTACTAGAAAGCGATCAATAAATAATTTTTGAAATTTGTTTATGGTTATTAATAAATTTCTATAGTTATAGTTCTATAGTTCAACGTTTGTCGCATGTTCTCGCTCTCGAGAGCGAGAGAAACAACTTTTTAGGGCATACAGAGAGCGCTACATCAATGTGCTGTGTTTTTTTTTTTTTTTTTCTTGAGAAGTGAGCGTCTTTGCTATGTATGTTTCAAAGCATGGTGATGGAATTTTTGCGGCATGGAGTGATGGTGTGTTTGTGTGGCATTTGGCTTGTTTATTTATTTGTGCTCGGGTGAAGGCTTGTATGCATACAATAAGTTTGTTACAGTTTTTTCGTTGCTGATTTTTATGAACCTAACAAACGAAGAAAAAAGAATGTGTTTTATTTCACAACGAGAAGCGTTCAACGATGTTCACTGTATTTTATATTTAAAAGTGATTTATTTGTTTTCTTTTATTCAAATTAAAGTGTGGCACTAAATAATTATTTAATTCCTTTATTATTAATTATTCCATTCCGCTTTTCTTTCTATCATCTGTTATTTTTTATGTACCTATGCGGCGTCTGTTGTTGCTTTTGTACTTGGCATTTCAATTAAATAAATAACCACCACCATTTTACAAATGTGGGTATGTATCATTTTTGGTGGCTTCTGGGTTTGTATTTAACAACAAAACAACAAAATAATTGTAAATATGAATATCTTTTTATCGATTGGAAAAAATGCATTCAACAATTTTTTAATCAAGAAAATATTTTGTTTTTATCAAACAAAATGTGGAATATTTTGATAAATATTTTGTCAATATGTGAAATATTTTATCAGTTCAAAATAAAAAATTGATAAATATTTAAATCAATATTACAATTTTAATTTATCAACCTGTATTTTTTACTTTGTGATAAATTTTTGATTGAATATTTGAATGTTTTTATCAAATGGGTACAATTTTTTTCAGTGGACAACAGGTCCTAAACTAAACTTCTCCGAAATTTTGTGTGGGAGGTACCCGAAGGAGTAGACTGATAGAGTCCCTATTGGAACATCATCTAGGTCTGGTAGAAATGTCACGATGTGCAATGTATGTACCAAGGCGGTTACTTCTGTCAAGAGTTATCGTGCTCACAATTTTTGCGAACATTTTCGAACTTTTGTGGGGGAGGTACCTGAAGGAGTGGACCGATATGGCTCATCTTCGAACTTAGGGGTCGATTATTCATTGCCACTAAACTTGAGTTGCGTTCTTAATTGTCACCACAACTGAGATGACATGTTGTATTATTACGGTTAACCTAACGGGGGTGAACGTGTTATCGATCAGTGTTTCTCCAAACTTGCGAACTCTATTAAATCCAAAAGGCACAATTTGCAAAAAAACAATTTTAAAATGATAATTTCGGTGGAATTATTTTTTTGATGATTAAGAAAATGTACAGGACATGACATCTATTAGAAGAAATTTGAGGGACAAGTGAACCCATAGGAATTGCATCCATACTGTAAGTTGAAGATCTGTATAATCAGTAAATTATTTTAGGTTCAAGGCGTATTTTCGATTGCTAAAGGATGCCGTAGTTAACGTTGTGGAAACGTTAAAGGATGAGTTCAAAGTAAGTTACAGATCAACAGCGATACATTTAAAAGTGTGCGCTGCGTTGAGATTTTTTGCGGAGGGAAGTTTCTAAAAGTCCCATGGCAATGATTACAACAATTGCATGGCTCAATCTACATTATCTATGGTATTGAAGGAAGTTGTCCACTTGATAGAGGATAAATTGGATCGTTTCGAAGTTGATGGAGGAGGAAAAAAAGACAAAACAAAAATAATTTTTATTCAAAAACGAAATTCCCTGTTGTTGTCGGCTGTATAGATGGAACCCATGTGCAAATTGGATTTTCACCATATTTTTGATACACAAAATAAATTAATCCTTCAAATAATCAACAATTGTTAAGAAAGTATTTTTTCCTTTCTTTCTTGTTTCTTCGAAAATATTCACTGCAACTGAAAATAACTGGTTGCTGAAATAATAATACGAAAGCCAAAATTTCAACCAAATCTGTTGATCCGTTCGAGAGTTATCGTGCGCTCCAGCCAGGCAGACAGACAAACAGACGGACGGACATTGCTAAATCTACTCCAAATTATCTGAAACACATTTCGTCCAAACATACTTGGGGTCTAAAACCATTATTTCGATGAGGAACATTTTACCTGTATGAAAGTGTATATTAGGGCTATAACCAAAAAAATACCACCACATAGCCGTGTAGAGCATGGAAAGCTATTATGAAATACGGTGTCAATTTTTCCCTACCGCGAAAAAAGTTTCCGCACCAAATGCATTGAAGTTCTGCAATGCATTTTTTAATTTTAGCTGTTATGACAACATATTTGCTTTTAATTAAAATTTTTATTTTTTTGTAATCTAATTTAAAATCATTATCAAAGCGTTCTGGACCAATTTCTTTTCAAATCGCGCCATTTCGGACCACATTAGGATTTTTTGACACTATTGCAATTTTTGGTTTTTCTTTATAAACTCGCGAATTTTATGATTATATTTATTGTGCCTACCGGACAAAAGAATATGGGGTCATTTGCAACGAAGTCGCGAAAGTTACAGGCTGTTTTTGTTGACTTTGCCTGTGAGAATCGTATATGTTTTTTACAGAAATACAACAATTTTTTCTACTTAAAATTTTAAATTTGCTTTGTTTGAATAAATATTTATAGAAAAAAATACAATTCTCACAGGCAAATCAACAAAAACAGCCTGTAACTATCGCGAATTAGTTGCAAATGACTCCATATTCTCTTGTCCGATAGGATAAAAAAATATAAACATAAAATTCACGAGTTTATAAAGAAAACCCAAAAATTGCAATAGTGTCAAAAAATCCTAATATGGTCCGAAATGGCGCGATTTTAGAACAAATTGGTCCAGAACGCTTTGATAATGATTTTAAATTAGATTACAAAAAAATAAAAATTTTAATGAAAAGCAAATATGTTGTTATGACAGATAAAATTAAAAAATGCATTATAGAACTTCAATGCATTTGGTGCGGAAACTTTTTTCGCGGTAGAGAAAATTTGACACCGTTTTTCATAATAGTTTTTCATGCTCTACACGGCTATGTGGTGGTATTTTTGATATTTGCAAAAAAGTGCAAAAAGTTATATCCCTATTAGGGCTATAACCAAAAAAATACCACCACATAGCCGTGTAGAGCATGGAAAGCTATTATGAAATACGGTGTCAATTTTTCCCTACCGCGAAAAAAGTTTCCGCACCAAATGCATTGAAGTTCTGCAATGCATTTTTTAATTTTAGCTGTTATGACAACATATTTGCTTTTAATTAAAATTTTTATTTTTTTGTAATCTAATTTAAAATCATTATCAAAGCGTTCTGGACCAATTTCTTTTCAAATCGCGCCATTTCGGACCACATTAGGATTTTTTGACACTATTGCAATTTTTGGTTTTTCTTTATAAACTCGCGAATTTTATGATTATATTTATTGTGCCTACCGGACAAAAGAATATGGGGTCATTTGCAACGAAGTCGCGAAAGTTACAGGCTGTTTTTGTTGACTTTGCCTGTGAGAATCGTATATGTTTTTTACAGAAATACAACAATTTTTTCTACTTAAAATTTTAAATTTGCTTTGTTTGAATAAATATTTATAGAAAAAAATACAATTCTCACAGGCAAATCAACAAAAACAGCCTGTAACTATCGCGAATTAGTTGCAAATGACTCCATATTCTCTTGTCCGATAGGATAAAAAAATATAAACATAAAATTCACGAGTTTATAAAGAAAACCCAAAAATTGCAATAGTGTCAAAAAATCCTAATATGGTCCGAAATGGCGCGATTTTAGAACAAATTGGTCCAGAACGCTTTGATAATGATTTTAAATTAGATTACAAAAAAATAAAAATTTTAATGAAAAGCAAATATGTTGTTATGACAGATAAAATTAAAAAATGCATTATAGAACTTCAATGCATTTGGTGCGGAAACTTTTTTCGCGGTAGAGAAAATTTGACACCGTTTTTCATAATAGTTTTTCATGCTCTACACGGCTATGTGGTGGTATTTTTGATATTTGCAAAAAAGTGCAAAAAGTTATATCCCTAGTGTATATGCCCTCGTTAGCATAAATGCTGAGGGTATAAAAGTAAGTACACCGACATTGTCGTTACTACATTTAAAACTTTTTAATTACTACAGTCCACGTGTTTTCTTCTTGTTCGAAAGTATTATCTAAATTTTGTTGTGCAAGTAGTTTTAGTTTAAAATGTGGTAGCTTTATTCAATTTTCCACCTATAGAAAAATATGCAATCTCATCAGTTAAGATTCAAGAGAAAAGAAACATAAGTTTTCTTGGAAAAAAATTCTGCAAGAAATTTCTTTTTAAAAATAAATTACCTTTATTTTTTCAATATACAATTCGACAAGATGTCCAACTACAACAATGTAGGAACGCTTTCGCTTTTTTCATGTTTACTCCAAGAAAATGCAAAAGGAGCTGGTAATAATGTCATTATTATTCTTTACATTTTGCATAAGAAAAGAAAAACAAAAAACGACGAAACTATGATGCTTCAACATCATCATTGTTCCAGGAGCCATAATAAATCTAAGTCGGAACGAAACCAAGAATCTGAGGAAAACAATTTCCTAGCATGGAACAGTTTCTACCAGCATTTTTTTCCACAATATTCGTTGCCTTTTTTTTCTTGGCATGCGAAGCAGCGTTCAAAGCCCATCGCCATTTTTTGTCATTTCATTTTGTTTTTACTACAATGGCATTTTTTCTGTTTTTATAAAACTGCCACAACTGCAGCTGCGAATTCAAGAAAAAAGTGTAATAGAAAGTAAAGTTTTTCTTTGTTCAACAATAATGTGTTTTGGCCGAACTAAACGAAAATGGGAGAAGAGAAGTGAACATGACGGAGACAAAGGTAAAGTATTGTAATGCTATAGTTGGCTCTTGTTTGTTCTTTTCCTCGAATTGCTTGATTTTTTTGTAGTTGACGCCCTACACTTCTGGAATGTGAGCTTATTTGGTACAGTCACAGGAATTTCTTATTGTCAATGGTAAAGGTGTAATATATCTTGACCACCCCTGAACTAAATAAGCTTCTTAAGATTTAAGAAATTAAAATTCCAGGATAACTGATGAAATTTGCATTGAAAAGATGAATACATCCGCGGTGTAATGGAAAGCATGCCCGCCATGATTTCAGAAGATATTTTGTTCGGATTTTCTAACACATTGGTTGATCTCCTACCACTGAGAGGTGTCCTTATAATGAATTTTACCTAAGGTGTTCAGTTTTGATGTTGGGTAAAAGTATTACAATGTGCAACTTTCGTGTGTTAAAGTATTTAGTAAATGGCATTAGGGAAATTGGAACTTTCGTGGCAAAATACTCCTCAGTAATGTTGGCGACATTTCCTGAGTATTTCAGCTATGTGAAACTTCTTTGCAAGTGGTGCCTTAGGACACGCCTTTCGGACTCGGCGAAAAACTGTAGGTCCCATATCATTGAGCTAATATGAATCAAGGTGCACTCATTGATGTATTATGATTTCATCCTGGCGAAGGGAATTATCAATTGGGTTTTCAGTTTTTGAAATAGTGATTTTTTTTAGTGAAAACCGAACGCTTTAAGGATTCTCATGTTAATGAGAATGATGCTCACTTTTAGGCCTTCCCAAAAAACACCAGAAGAAAATATTTGCAAGCTGCCAGCACGATTCAACTAAGAACTGATCGAGTTCTGTTAGTTAAAAAAAAAATATCAACACAGTTACCTGTAGGTGAGTTGTTGGAATTTATTTAAAATTTGCGCGTGCTACTGGCGACAGGAGAGTAATCGGTTTGTATGAGCGGGTGCATCGTGGCAACTTCCCACACTTCTGGCACAATATTGGTGGCTAACCAAAAGTTGGCAACCATTTTCAAATGCTCATCTCCCTGTTCATACAGTACGCGCACAACTTCGGATCTGTCAGTGGCATCATTCTTTCTCAAATTAGAAAGTGATTTACCTCAGAAACAAGTAAATAAAAAATAATTAAAAAAATTAAGGGAACAAATCTAGTTTAGTAAAAACTCTCCGATTTTTCTGAAATTTTTTCCAGAGGTAGGTATTTTTACGCTGATTACGGGAATATAAAATTTTCTTGGGGGACGGACCCGGTTACCCGGTTATTCGACCCGAAAGTCCGGGTACCCGGTACCCGATAGACCCGGTTCTACTGAACCGATTCTTACAAAATGGGTATCGTTGGAAAGCTTATGAAACTACCTATCCAACAAGTGGTCATATGATGGGGTTATCTCCAGGGGTTCAGAAGTTATAACCAAAATACCTCTTTTTGGACCCGGGTTTTTCCATAAAACCCTCAAAAAGTCGAAAAAGGGCCCATTATGGGTGCTCAATTAATTCACGTAATTTTATAGTTCATACTTCAACCTTTCCAAAATGGTGCCATTTGTTATAATACCTTCACTGGGTCCAGAGTTTTTCTAAATTCATCACTTTTTTTAAGTAAATTTTTTTCTAAGTAGCCGGCCTTCGGCCGGGGATTTAAGACTTTCTCCTATGGACAGGTTCAAATCTAGGGAATGGGAACAACATTTTCTTTTAAATTATAAATTTTCTCTAAGTAGCCGGCCTTCGGCCGGGGATTTAAGACTTTCTCCTATGGACAGGTTCAAATCTAGGGAATGGGAACAACATTTTCTTTTAAAGTATAAATTTTCTCTAAGTAGCCGGCCTTCGGCCGGGGATTTAAGACTTTCTCCTATGGACAGGTTCAAATCTAGGGAATGGGAACAACATTTTCTTCTAAATTTTAAATTTTTCTCTCATTCTAAGGTCAATATCTCTGGACCCAGTGAAGGTATTATAACAAATGGCACCATTTTGGAAAGGTTGAAGTATGAGCTATAAAATTACGTGAATTAATTGAGCACCCATAATGGGCCCTTTTTCGACTTTTTGAGGGTTTTATGGAAAAACCCGGGCCGAAGGCCGGCTACTTAGAGAAAATTTATACTTTAAAAGAAAATGTTGTTCCCATTCCCTAGATTTGAACCTGTCCATAGGAGAAAGTCTTAAATCCCCGGCCGAAGGCCGGCTACTTAGAGAAAATTTATAATTTAAAAGAAAATGTTGTTCCCATTCCCTAGATTTGAACCTGTCCATAGGAGAAAGTCTTAAATCCCCGGCCGAAGGCCGGCTACTTAGAAAAAAATTTACTTAAAAAAAGTGATGAATTTAGAAAAACTCTGGACCCAGTGAAGGTATTATAACAAATGGCACCATTTTGGAAAGGTTGAAGTATGAGCTATAAAATTACGTGAATTAATTGAGCACCCATAATGGGCCCTTTTTCGACTTTTTGAGGGTTTTATGGAAAAACCCGGGTCCAAAAAGAGGTATTTTGGTTATAACTTCTGAACCCCTGGAGATAACCCCATCATATGACCACTTGTTGGATAGGTATTTTCATAAGCTTTCCAACGATACCCATTTTGTAAGAATCGGATCAGTAGAACCGGGTCTATCGGGTACCGGGTACCCGGACTTTTGGGTCGAATAACCGGGTAACCGGGTCCGTCCCCTAAGAAAATTTTACATTCCCGTAATCAGCGTAAAAATATCTACCTATGGAAAAAATTTCGAAAAAATCGGAGAGTTTTTACTAAACTAGATTTAAGCCAAATTAAGTTACAGCGTTTTATAAATGCACTTAAAACTAGAAGATAATTGTTCATAATGGAATATCTCAAATAAAACGCTTGCCGTTTAATATTGTTACAATTTGTAATTCAAATGCAAGCGTTTTATTTGAGAGATTCCATTATGAAAAATTATTTTCTAGTTTTAAGTG
This sequence comes from Musca autumnalis, assembly GCF_047663935.1. Classification (NCBI taxonomy): domain Eukaryota; kingdom Metazoa; phylum Arthropoda; class Insecta; order Diptera; family Muscidae; genus Musca; species Musca autumnalis. Next base: position 222,503,948 of record NW_027411644.1, read on the forward strand.
CATTAATAAAACACTGTAACTTAACATTTTAAATTATTTTTTTATTTGTAATTTTTAAGTAATTAAATGTTTGACCACTGAGAACCTCATATCAAAATTCTAGCCTATATACTATACCAAAACCTGTACCGCTATATGGAGGCTATACCAAAACCTTGACCTATGTCCAAAATTTTTGGTGTGGAAGTTTCTGTACCATTGGGAACCACAAGTGGCAAATTACAGCCAATTCGTACAAAAAATGAAGACAAATTCCTTAAAATACTTTAAATCGGGTGTTACCGCTATATGGGCGCTCTAATAAAAAAATACACCCATATTGGTTTTGGTTTTGTATTGTCATCCAAATCTGAAAAGTATACAAATTTTTAGTTCGATTGGTCAAGTGCAACTGTGTGGAAAATGAGTTACTAGATTTGAACTAAACGGACACCAAAGCTAGTTAAATAAAACACAGTAAAAACTATAAATAGGCTTTGCTGCCGATAGAGCTATAAGCCTGTTTGAATCGAAACACTTCTTTCTCAAAAAAAACTTATTTTGGGCGCATGAACTTACCGACAAAAATATGGATTTGGATCAGAACTCGAAAGTTTTGCGGGGGAGATACCTAAACGAATATACCAATATAGTCCATTGTGGAAGTGGGTCTTATTTTCGGATACATTCCTCTCGCTGGTCACCATATAATTTAGACCTTTAGACAATTGTATCAGGAAACATGGACTTGCTCACGCAACACATATTATCGCTGTAAACAGGGACACTAGGAGTACCTCAAACAGACCCTTAACCGCACTTAACCAAAAATGTTGAACATTTGTGTGGGTGGTACCCCAAGCAGTGGACCGATAGAGTCAACTTTTAAACATAAACTAAGTGTGGACAGAATATTTTGAGATCGAAAATTTGGACCAAATTGGTTGCTCCGTTTATGAGATATCCATTTTAGGGAAAATTTTAGTACTTTTGTGGGGGATGTACCAGAAGAAGTGGACCTATAAGCACCACCTTCGAATTTTATCTAACATTCGAAGAAATATTGCGATATGCAAAGTGTGAACCAACGCAGTATTCGGGTCTAGAGTTGTCGTTCGCACCGGCCACTACACTTGCTGGCCGTAAAGGTTTTTTTTCTAGAGAAGTATGGACTTGCCACTCAAAAAAGTATGCCATTGTAATAGGGGCCTTGAGTGCAGCAAGAAAAATGAAAACAATTCGAGAGGTTGTCCTAAACTGCACTTTTCCGAAATTTTGTGTGGAAGGTACCGGAAGGAGTGGACCTATATAGTCCATATTCGAGCATGATCAATGTCTGGTAGTAATGATCAATGTCTGGTAGTAATATAACAATGGACCAAATCGCTTAGTCTCTTCAAGGGTTATGGTGTGCGTAATTTTTGCGAAAAAATTTAACTTTGGGAGGGAGAGGTACCTAGAAGAGTGGGCCGATATGACCCATATTCGAACTTAGACTAAGTTTAGATAATATATTACGAAAACCAAATTTTGGACGAAATCGGTTGATCTGTTCGAGAATTATCGTGCCCTCTAACCAGACAGACTGACGGACATTGCTAAATCGACCATTATTTCGACGAGGCACATTTATCCGTATCAGAGTGTATATAGCCTAGTTAGCATAAATTTACCGTTGTAATCAGAACCACAGGGACACCATTGAAAAAAAATTAAAAACGGCCTTCGAACAGCACTTAATCAAAAAGTTTAGGGGAGATACACGAGAAGACCTGGTCAGATAGACCACAATTTTTTTACACTCCCATTACAACGGGTTCTATGTAGAGGAGTTAAATAAGTACATTTCCAAAATTTGTTTTCTTCTAGAAAGCAATAAGCGTCTGACACTATATTTAGATAGACCAGCCAACTTAATGGCCTCTGAACATGCCAATCGAACCAATTGACAATAATTTGGATGTTATTGTCGTTGAGAAATATTTCAGTGACATCATCAATACTACAAGTTCCAGGTCAATTCCTGCTAAGACCTATCTTGCCATCAGATTCTACAGGAATCGCCGTGGAACGAAACGATCTCTGCCGCACCAACCCAGGTTATCCATGAGTCAGTGAACTGACGCTCGAGATCAATAGTTTAGTAGACAAACACAAACGAAAACAAGAACAAATCGTTAGGTTCCGTTGGGCTCAACATTTTATATCCTCCGCCATAAAATATTCTAAACTAAAATGGAATAAGAAATTTCCTTTTGTGTCCACATTTTTAGGTGGAGAAGTTTTTCGACCTATATCAAAGTGTGACCAATGTTGACAATTTTTGTTGGAGATGTTTTGTGACCACAGGGAACCGTTAAAAAAGTAAAAGGGCTGTACCAAAGCGTCGGTCGACATATTCCATATTCGAATTTGACCGGCTATCGAAAAAAGACATTCGGTTGCAAAAATTTAGCATTTTAGTTCAATTATTTTCGACGCTAGAGTGATTACAACGGACGGACATGGCTATATCGACTCGGAATTGTATAATTAATATGATTATTTCGATGCGTTACAAACGGAAAACAGAAAAACTTAATGTACCCTCCATACTACGGTGGAGGGTATACAAATTGCTGCAACACCTGAAGAGGTGTCGATTAAGCAGGGAAACTGTGGTCATCCGTAAAATCGTTCTCCAATCGTGATGTTGTGACACATCCGCTAAGTATCAGCTGAAAGTTTTGAGGTGAATAGAGGAAATTCACGTCGCATTAAAATTCTTTCAGCCGAAGATCAACCACCACAGAAGTCCAGTGTCGCAGCTTCAGAAGTCATTCAGTCGCGGAAGTCTGTCCAATTGCCGCAATAATGCGCGATAAGTGCTAATGAACAGGAACAAGAACTTGAAGTCGCCTGCTAGGCAGCACTTGTGGTTTAGTAAAGATCATTCCCGTGTATCGGTATATTACACTGCCATCGATGCAGTAGCTGCTATGTTTCTTCGACTTAGTCATCCACATAAGGATATGGACCTTTATATTATTTATATTATTATAAAATTTTTATAAAATGTGTTGGGCATTTAATTTACTAAAAAGCTCAGTTTCTAAAGGAAACCACAAAACCCTGATTTATTAACTTACTTTACCGTCTGTACTCAACGATTGTATTTAGAAAACTGAAGAAAAAATGTTATTTTCCCCTTCGCTTGCTACGTTGGTTAACAGCAACAAAGCACGAAACACACGTGCTTAGCCGCATACACACCACCATTTATTATAAAACAGCATTCCGCAGCCGCGAGAGACCTGCTGTTACTCTCTTTGACAAAAATCCTCTCTCCGCCCATAAAAAATATGTTCTAACATAAAAAATATGTTTGTACCCAAACAAATAAAATTGAGATATGTTACAAAATGTTGGAAATATATATTTGTTTGGACACAAATTATGTTTGGATCCAAACATATATTTGTTTGCAACCAGTTCCAAACCAATATTTGTTTGTATCCCAACATATTTCTAACATATATTTTTCTGCGTGTGCATAGCTAAATACTATTCATACAAAAGCAGGAGACAGGACCATACTAAATTAAATATGTAACGACCTCAATTCATAAGGCCTAAATTGATAATACGACACAAAACATCAACTGCCTAGCAGCGATCACTCATCTGCATTGTCCGTTCAAAAACAACGAAATGTTGGGCAGTAAAAAGCGATACCGATATATATCTACATAGGTATTGAGAAGAAATCAAGGGGTTTGTGATGCTTTCTTAAAATCGCTTATGTAAAACCGTTGGCTTTACAAAAAGTCCGAAAAAAGTTCTTGCCTTTGTAGGGTAATATATAAACCATTCAGTCTTGAACATCAACCTTTTTATCCTTAACTTTACATCTACATAGCTTTTTAGCTTATTTTCCATATTTTTTGATAAAGCAAAAAAACATGAAAACAACGCTTGTGGAGAAAAAATATGTTTTATACGTATAAATGACCCAGCTTTTCGTTGTAACATTCAAAGCAATGCAAAAAGAAACAGAAATGAAATAAAATGTGTTACAGCTGTAGGGAATGGCTAACAATGAAATTACAACAAAACAACACATTTTGAGTTTGCGAAAATTTATTCAAGAATAAATACCCAAGAATAATAATGGTGTAAATTACATGAAATTCTCAAAATAAAACGGACATATTTCAATGTCAACTTGAAACAGAAATTTACTAAGCTTATAAAATATTGCCAAGATTAACAACATTTTCTCCAGCAATAATTCAAAAGGTAGCAAAAAGAAGATGACAGGAAAATTGAGTTAATTCCATGGATTCGAATAAAGTATATTATTTGGGTTATGACCAACAAAAAGGATTTCAAATCTTTAAATGTAAAAAATGTATTTA